>NC_091495.1:5791433-6123858 GCF_947461875.1 Haliaeetus albicilla | reverse complement strand
AATGCAGTGCTGCCGGCAAGGGGAGCGTCGCTGCCGGAGCAAGGGGGATGAAAGGCGTGCGGGACATGCCGTGGCCCAGCCAGGCGGTGGGGCTGCCTGAAAGTGGTCCAGCCTCTGTGCTCCACTCCTTGCATCATGTGAGCCACTTCCCTTCTCCCCCACCGGATTTTTGAGAGCAGGGACCTTCGCCTTCAGTAGATGGTGGAGCTAATGTGTCCGCCCGCTGTGATATGCTCTTTGTTGAAGAGAGCATCGGGCTGTTTCGGTGCTGACTCTTTGATTTTGGAGGTCCTGGAGGTGTTGCCTATCAACTTGTTTCTGGTAGACGGGTGAGCAAGCCTTGTGTGGTGACACGTCCATGCTGCCATGGCCAACGAATGGAGCATGTGTTGACTTGCGACCGAGCTGTGCTATGAGATGATGTACCATGCCCGCTACTACCACCCCCCTCCAAGCCCAATGCTGCTAAAGCATCAGGACCCAACAGATGTAGGGGGGCTTATTTCTGCCTTGATTGGAGACCTGCCGCTGGCTCGTATCAACGCTTGCTCTGCTTGCCCATGTGCATGGTGCCTCCTCCCATCGTGTGCTCATACAAAATGCCATCTATGGGAGCGCTTTGATGTCTGCGTTGAAGAGGACGAGGTTTTGGGGTTTGATGCATTACGGTACGTGGCAAGGCTTGCTGCTTCCAGGCATGGATTAGCCATGGTGTGCGCAGTCATGGTGGAGCTGAGCAGGAGTGTGCCCGGAGCCATTAGCTGTACTGCCTTGCTGTGGTGGAGAAAATGTTTTCCTGCATCAACCAAGGGGGCTGGTACATGCCCAAGCAGAAGCTGCCTGTCAAGACTTCCCTGCTACGTTTTCATGACTGGTGACTCCAAAAATGCTCTTTTCCTTATTGCAGTGAAAGGTCTGTATGTGTGAGAGAGAATGAGTGCCAAACGCAGATTTTATTTTTTTCCCAATAATAAAACCAAAGCTCAGTCCCTGGTTGCTGGTTTCTGTCCAGATCCCCATGCTCTCAGGAGGTGTTTTGAGTTTGCTGCATCAGGTGACTTAGCAGTGGGTTTGTTTTTTATTTTTGAGTGGGTTTTTTAATTATTTTTGTTTTTCTTCTAGAGATGCGCAGAAATATTGATCAGATGTTGCCAATGTATTAGGGAAGGAGGGAAGGGAAGGTTGTCCTGTGTCTCCGGGCTGTGACATAGCAGTGCTTTTCGAACTAGTGTCCTCCTGGGTGTGAGAGCTCCAGTGATGGGCCCTTGGTGGTAACACAGCTGTCCTCCAAATTACAGATGTCATTTCCTACAAGCCCAATTACAGCTTCGTTTGGGTTTTTGTTTGTTCCCCCCCTCCCTCTCCTGTTTTCTTCCTGTATCTCTGATCTTTCTAGCAATGTGGGAAGCTGTGCTCGTGCCTTCGCGTGAGCACAGCAGGAGCGGATGGTGGGGTGCGCGTCTCCATGCTCGTTTGCCTGCTTCTCTTTATGGGAAGGATAACGCCGCTTAAGCCTGTCCCTCAAGGGAAGCAGGTGGCTTTTGCGATGGCAGAAGGGGGTCTTTGCTCCAGAAGAAGCTGTGATTCTTTCCCAGCACCATCTCTTTTCTCCCTGTGGGGATGATTTTTGGGGGCAAATTTCCCCTAAAATACTGCTCAGGCTTCGATATGAACTTTGGCCCATGTTGCCCCCAGGCTGTCCCTGCTGTGTGGACCTGGCATGTCCCACGCCCCAGCTCCCGTGCCCAGCCGCAGCTCTGCTCAGGGTTTGCTCCTTCAAGCAGCAACGCCGTGCTGCTGGAAGGCGGCCAGACCCTGGAGATCTGCCTGGGATCCTCCTGGCCGGGCCACACCAGCTGTGTCCTGCCTCTGGTCTCCCCCATCCCCAGCTAAGCCCGCATCATCCCAAGGCACAGCATCTTTCTTGATGCTCCCGCAGTGCCTGTGTTTGCGCCTGGCAGGAACCTGCAGTCCTTTCTTAACAGGCTTATTTATTTTCTAACTCACCATACCTTGCTACGGCGCATTTCTCACTAGCCAGGGTTGGTTTTTTTTATTCCTATTACTGAGCTGAGATAGGAGAAGGTTGGGCTGACACATACGCTCTAAATTATGCTGCTGTATCTCCGGTGCTGTCAGTCATGTTGCTCCCAGGCCCGGGATCTCGCAGACGCTCCAGCAGCAGGTACCTAAGGATCAAAGGTTTAGATCAGTTCTTGCTGTCACAAATGTTTTATATCTAATTTCTCCTTGAGGAGAGTTGGGGGGAGGATGGGCTGGCAGCTGAGTAGTACATGCACCCTGGAGCATCGTTGCCGTGACCTGAGCTTCATCTCCCTCCGCCTGGCTGTTAAGGACCAGCTCTGGGTTGCAGAAACGCCTGCCCCTCTGCAAAATGTGTGTGTGTGAGATGAGGAGGTGGGTCACCGGTGCTTTTTGATGGTGGGATGGTGTCTGACAGGCAGGCACCGCCAGGTCCTGTGCTCCAGCTGTGCACTGAGGGTTTGCAGGATGGCCCGTGGGTCGGTGCCCCGCAGCCTGCACTGCCCCTGCCAGCTGCAGAAAACCTGTCCCTGTCTCCTGCCTCCTCTTGATGTGGGGTAGGGCAGCCCACGTGTTTTCTGCTGGTGCTTTTAAGTATGTTAGAGGGGTCATGCTCTGACCAAGAATTTCCCCACTAGTACCAGGGTAGCTGCTTGGTATGGTTTGGGCTGGGCTGGGCTGGCCTTCAGCACATCACTGCACGGTGCGCATACAGCAAGCAAGCCCTCTGAGAGGGCTTGGGGCATTTTAATTAGTCCCCAGCAAGGGTTTTCCTCTACTCTTCCCACTTTGCAAAGAGTGAGAGATGGGAAGAGAAAAAAAAACCCCCTTGTGCTGGAGCTGCTCAGCGCAGGTGATGCTCCCTGGGGAGCCTCCCACCAAGCGGGAACCTTGTGAGTTAATTGTAGGAGCGGGGAAACTGAGGCACGGCTGGTGGGGCGGGGGGAGTCTGGGGCTTTTCCAGAGCTGGAAATTGAGTGCAGGAGTGGGGAGTTTTGACTGACAGCATTTCTTGTCCTTGCGGAGCTCCTTCCTTGGAGCAGGTTGTGCCTTGGTGCCCACTTGGTAAAGCTCTGCTCCTCAAAAGCAGTTAGCTGACAGAGGGAGAGGGAAAGGCAAGCTGGTGGCTTCCTGAAGACAGCTAAAGCCATGCATGTAAGTGCCTTGTGTATTTGCAATTATTTTATTTTGCTTGAATATCTATTTTTCTAATCTCTGGGTATTTTTCCCCCTGTTAGAATAAACCACAGTAAAATAAAGACTGAGCTTTCTCTCCCTTGGAGGCACTTTTCCCTTCACATTAATACGCTGCTGTTATCCATTGCCCCTCATTGCTGCTTGGTTTGGAAGGGTGGCTGCTCAGGGAAGGGTAGTAGCATTAGTTTCTAAAGCTGTGTAAAGATCCCCATGGAAGCAATTACCAGATGGATTACCCCTGGCTTTGCTGCTGTGAAAAGGCCGCGTCAGGTCGAGGATGCCGAGTGTATTAACAGCACGATCCCTTCCTTGCTTGGGAGGTGCAGTTCAGATTAGGCGCCTGCTTTTTAAAGGGCTGGGTTCAGAGCAGAACTCCGGCTGCTGGTTACTTTACTCTTCCCTCCCTGTTCCCCTTTCCCTCTCCCTTTCCCCCTGATGTGCCCTATCCCAGGCTGTCCTCCAGCATGTGGGACCCACAGCTCCGTGGGGAAGGGGGAGACCTTCCGCGACCTCCGAGATGCTCAAGCTGTGTGGTTTGGTAGGAGTTTTGGCTTTTACGCAGGAGGATGAGCAAAGCTCAGCTGGAGACCGAGTGCAGCTATGGGCTCCTAAGTACTAAATCATCTGCTGCTCCTGCTGAAGCCTGGGAAGGCTGGTTTGACCTTCATGGCTGGGAAGCAGCTCATGTCTGTCCTGAAAAGGCACAGAAGGAAAACAAAACAAAACACCGTCTGTCCATGCAGGAGCTCCCTTTTGCCATTTTTACCCACCGTGGGTCTGGCCTCTACCCGATGTGTTTGACCTCTGATGATCCTGGGAATGAGCTGAACCTGGCCGGCGTGAAGGGGACACGGGATGCTGCCTTCATTTCTTTCCCAATTAGTGCCCCGTGTAATTGCTGACGACCTTTGGGGAGCAGCACCGAGTGGTGGCAACGGGCCACGGAGGGGCTGCCCGTGGTGCTCCGGTTAATGCGGCACAATGGCCGCAGAGATGCTCTCTGCCATCTCCTGGCACCACGGCAAGCCCGGAGCGGGGTGCCAAGGGGAACCCTCTGGCAGGGGACAAAGGCGCCTGGGGGGGCTGGTATCAGCGGAGGATGGAGAAGAGCTCAGGGGAGCTGTGGGTGTCCCACCACGGATGATGGGTGGCAGCGGGGGCACTGCGGGGGACTATTGCCATCAAGCTGGGGGGCTCACCATGGAGCACAGCTGCTGCTAGACCAGTGGTTTTCCACCTTTTTTGTTTTTTTAAACCTGAAATCTTAAAAAAAAAAAAATTCTCAGTGGAAGAAGAGACTCTTATATAGGCTCTTAAAACTTATTTGGTCTTGTTTGCCATCCAGAATTACTGTTTGCAGACCCATTAAAAGGGTTCACAGGTGCCAACGGGCTTGGGCTGACCTTGCTCATCCTTTCTTGCGGGGGGCTGTGGGGAAGCTCAGGAGGCCTTTTTTGATGGAGGCTTGGGAAGACTGATGCAGCCCGAGCACAAGCAGTTGAGAGTGAGCAGTTGAACCGAGCAGTCCCGCAGCATCTTGGGGGAGCCGCAGGCAGGGGGAGGAGGAGATGACCAAAAATCCTCTCCATCCTCCTGCTTGGCTCCCGGCACAGACAGAGCTGGGTCTTCTCTTTTCTCCAGTCAGCAGCTTGGTTTGTGCTGACCTCCTAAATATTCAGCTCATTATACAGTGTAACGTATAAATAAAACAGAAGCAGGCAGCAATATTCTCCAGGAGGATATAATCGGCTTCCTTTCCTTTTTAATTATACAGGATTTGTCTTCATGTGTCAGGCTATCCTACTGGCTAATTTATTATTTTAAAGAATTAAAGTCTGTGTTCTTTACGCAGCGAGACACTTCTGTATGTGCCTGATTTTGGGGGTCCAAGAAGGAAGAGCATCTTTCCGAGTGGGAACACAGGGAGTTTTGTAGCTGAATGTTGTTTGTAGAGGTCAGTGGCCTGCTTTATGCCCTCCTCTCCATTGTCACGGGGAGGCAGGAGGTTCCTCAGCATGTTGGAGATGGTGAGGGTCACCACGGGAATTCCTTGGGATCTGACTGGAGCGTGGGATGCTGGCTGGCAGCGTGCATTGCCTCTCCCCCCATAGAGGCAGGACAGTGGCCTGATGCTGCAGCCAGCAGACAGGAGCATCGTCCACACGTGAAGCTCAGGCCCGGGCTGCCTGCAGGAGGTGGGGATATATTTTAACCTGGCACCGCTGCCACCCCGGCAAGTGCTTGCTGATAAGCGAGGTGTGAACTCTGAGCTGACTTGCTTTCTCCTAAGGGAAGCCCTGGAAACAAAATTTGGCCTTTCATCAAAGCAATGAATCTTTCATCTTTCCCTCCTTGAGACTCCGAGTCCCCTGCTCTTGATTTGCAAATAAATTCCCCATTTTGGTGGCTGCCCTGGCCATCTGTTTTAAAATTAAAGCTTTGGTGCCCTTACTGGAAAAAGCATCAATAATTCTCTGGTGGCTTTTCATTCCATTGTATTTGGCTGGAGACTTTAGCAGATTTAAGCCTCTGGAGGGTGTTTCAGACCGTGTATATCGCTTGCCACAGACACGGACAAGAAGATACACAAAGAGCTGGTTCTAGCTGTGATCGACTTAATGATGGCCCTGGGTCAGCTCCTTGCACTGAATCAGTGGCCAACAGCCTGTGCCAGTGCTAGCTGAGTGTGGGGATGATAAGAGGAAGACACTGAAGAGCCTTCTCCAGATCCTGAATTGGGGATGTTTCCATCCAGGCAGTGGTTGCAGTTGTAGTTCCTGAAGGTCAAGTCTTCTTCTGTGGCCACTTTCCAGCCTTCGTCAGTTCTGTTGCCCGATGCAGTGGGTGTCTCGATCGCGTAAACACGTGCGTGCACTGCAGGAGAGATGCAGACGCTGCCCACCCAGGAGGAGGGGTTGGAGGGAGACAGGTAAAGGAAACTGGGTGGTGGGCAGGAAGGGCAGTAAAAGGTGGTGATAGCATGGCCTTGGCCTCGGGGCCAAGTGAGAAAGTGGGACACTTACTGGAAGGTCCGCAGGGACTCGTGTTCCCTGCTGAGATAGCAGAGGAGGAGGCAATGCTCTGTCCTTTGAAGATGGAGCAGCATGCCTGTGGATATGCACGAGCAGGGAAAGGTCATTGGCAGCGAGAAGCTTAATGGTGAATGCTTGGAGCTTCTCCAGGGACCCCAGCTGCAGGACAGGCTTTGCTGGAGAAGTGCTTTGCTTTAATTAGGTATCCGTATTAATATTTAATTTGATTTTTTTGTTGTTGTTGTTGATGTTCTTTCTTTTCCCAGCAAGTGGGGTCAGAGCAGACTCAGATCTGCAGGTCTCCCTTGAGAGGCAGTACATTACCTCCAGGCAGTGGGAGATGCTTGGTCCTCCTTGGGGCAGGGTAGGATCCTGGCAGAAGTGGGTGTCCTGTGCATCCCCATAGGGTCCCGGAGGAGCTGCCACCAAGGTGCACTTGGGTGTTGTGCCCAGCTATTAGTGCAAGAGGAAGAGGAGCTTCATAGCCCTCAAATAAAGGAACTGGAGCTAAAATCCCCACGGGGCAGAAGACTAATTAAGGGCGGATGATAGCTGGGGCCCAGAGCTACCTCCATTTCCAACGTGTGGTTGGTGTCAGCACAAAGCTGGAGAAGACGGCACCGAGCCAGTGAAGCACTTAAGCAAGTACTTAATTTCAAGCATTTAAAGAGGGATTTCTGTGGGCTCCCCCAAATGCCTGGAGTCACCTGAGTTTGTATTTAAGTGCTTGACTGGCTTGGGGGCTGTGCAGTTTGGGGAAGGGGGATAAGAGAAAGGAGGCGTGGGACGTGACCCTTCCAAGGTCTGTGGCGGTTTGCTGCTGAGCGGCACCTGATGCCCTGGAGGATGTGCTGCAGGATGGGCACGAAGACCCGCAGCCTGATTTTGGCACCACTCCGTGCTCTTCAGACAGGGCAAAGAGCGTGGCCGTGGTGCTCTGTCTGTCTCCCCCTTGTATCTTGGGGATGAGGCCATCGGGATGCACAGCACTGCGTGCACGGGGCTAAGCCAAGCCGCTGGGCTCTGGCATCAGGAAAACTACACCAAAGCTCGACTGAAGGATTTTGTGCTTCGATGCTCCATCTGGGCTGTTTGAGGAGACTGGGAAGAGGATGGAGGCAGCATGATGCTGCCCCGCTTCTTTCTCCTGTGGGGCTGCTGACCCTCTTAGTGCATGCACTGGCACCAGGGGACGAGGAGGGATGAGCCCTACCCTTTTTGAAGTATTAGAATCCTTTCAGATGGCATTAGCGCCTCGGCCAGTAACAGCTCTATAATTGAACCTCCTGCTTGCGGGGGGCCTGCTTTTCAGTGAGATGTTTAAATCTCATTTGTATAATGCCTGGTTGCAATTCCAGCTGAAAGATTGCCCTCCGCCTCCAGTGCCCCTGAGCTGTGCCGAACACGCGCACGTGCTCCAACCCTCTGCGGGCAGAGGAGCAGCCGAGTGCGGCCGGGCAGCAACGTGCCATGCGGCATCCGAATTTCTAGAGTTTTCGCTTGTTTATTGGAGCTTTTGCTAGACTGATGTACTTTTTTATTTCCCTCTCCCCTTCTCTTTTTCAACGCCTGAGTCCCAGGAAAGGCAGGACGGAGGCTCAGCGGTGAGTGCTCTGTCAGGGATTATGTAGGGATGAGATTTTCCGGGGCAAGCTGGCTGTGAGGGGGCACATTTGGCTACTGCCGCACCCCCGTGGGGTCATCATTGCACCTACACAGGCAAATCCCCTTTGCTTGGCCAAAGATTGGGGCTCCTCGGCAAACCCCTGCCAGGCTGGCTTGGGTTTGCTGCCTCCTGAAAGGATGTGCGTGGTGCTGGTCCGATTCACCTTGGTCCTATGGCAACACTCAGCAGCCCCCAAAGGAAAATGGCTTTTATTTTAGCAAAGGCTTAAGTTCTCTATTTTAAAACAGTGCCTTGTAAGAAGAAAGTGAATCGGAGTCCGCTTTTGGCTCGCACCACCCGCTCCTTTTCTTCCTGGACGGCTGGAGGCTGGCCCTGGGGACTGGTGCCACTTGCCCATCCTCAGTCCCCGCTGGCTCTGCTTGGGCCAGGCTTTTCACCCGAAATGCCCTTTCTGTGCTGGCGACGCACTGGCCTCTTGCGCTGGCGAGGGGTGCCGGGGGCTGCCTGCGGGTGCAGGCAGGATGGGGCAGAGCGTCCTGTGGGACGCTGCGGGCCCGCAGCAGCCGCCGGCTGCGTTCCTCCTTCCTCCTTCCCGCTCCAGTGATCCCCGCTGTACTGTAATCACACAATTATTGTGCCATTAAAATGTCATATTCGCAGAAATCCACATAAACAAGGCATTAGCAGTTGCCAGAAAATTGTAGTTTTACTGCTAATGACCCGCTCTCCCCCCCGCAGCACCGCTCCTTTTTTTTTTTTAAATATTATTTTTTCACTTTTTATTTGGTTTCCGAGCCGTGATTTAAGAGGCAGATGACGAATTAAATCTTTGCACCGAGAGGCTTTTGAACTTTGATGTACAGTTGTGGTGAATAGCTGCCTCTGTGCTTGCTCTGGGGGTTTGCCCTTCGCCAGCGAGGCGGTGGGCAGTTTTGCAGGGGTGCCCTTAGCGGGGGGGTTTGGGAGGGGTGCTTTTGGTGGGCTGGTGAAGAAGGCTTTTGGTGAGCCCTGCTCTTGGCTGGGCGCTGGCGTGAGATGGGAGCTCCTCTCCTCAATGAGTTTTGTCCGTGTCTCCCTGCCTGGGGGTCCCTCTTGTTGACCACCCTGGGACCCCCCCCAGTGTGGTGTTGGAAGGGGGTGGCACTTGTTTGCTGAGAGCAGCCAGCTACCCCTTGGATATTTTTTTCCTTTCTTTCCTGCAGACTCATTGAGTCTCTCAAATTCTGTTAAGCATTGACTGTGTTTCCTATAATTAATACCAGCCATTAAACTGCAATGTTGAAAGAGAAATTACCTAATTCCAAGGAAAAAAATGAAAATTTATTACAAGTACATGAGAGAAAATGAATATGAAACTTGGAGAGAGGAGCCCTGTAGAAGATAAATAGAAAGGCAAGAGGAGTATTGACTTGATCCTTTTCTAGTGCAGGGTAATTTGGCTTCTAAAGTGAGTTAGATCATAATAAATTAAATTTAGATTTCTGCACATCAGTTATTTAACTCCCAAGACAGAATTCTGGTGTGAGGAAGAGGTGATAATACATGGCGGAAATATTATAATGAAGACCTTACTCAGTAACCCATAACTGATGTGCTGTCCCTGGGTGAGCGAAGGGGATTTCTCCTTACACTTTAACTTGCTTTCCCTGTCCCTGATCAGGTGCTGAGAAACAGGTGAGTCCCTGCGTGCAGGTTGGGGAGGTCTCCTGCCTCCCACCGCTTGTGTAGCTGGAGCCTTTGCATACGAGGCTGCTGCCTCGCTTTCCTTCACTGCTTTGTGCAGGTATTTTTTTGCAGAGGTCGGTGTGTGCGTGTGTCCGAGCATCCTGCTCTGATTTTGGTTACCCTTGCAGGGAAGCTTGGGGTGGAAAGCTGAAGAACACCCAGAAGATTTGGACAGGAGTTGTAGGTCGAAAGCAAATGACCAAACCCGGGTATCTACTTCTGGCTGAGAAAGTTAACCAAATCCCTGGGCTTGTTTTGTGGCCAGATAGTGGTTAATATAACTCTTTAATCTCTGTTTGGCACCTGTTTGCTCCTGATCTCAGACGTGTATTTAGCTACCTGATATTTAGGAACCATCCTACTGATAGCTTTCCTTGACCCAAAAAGGAGAGTGAAACCTGGGTGAATCAAGGTGGGCTGGTGTCTTTCAGGTGGAGATTTCATGGGGGGGGTTAGTTATTCACTGCAATGTGAACCAAGAATGCAGTGCTTGGATGTGAGGTATATCCAGGGCAGGATGAGAAGCAAATGCCGTGGGATAAGGCACTGGTATTTGTCCAAGTATCCATTGGGACCCCCCGGTAACAGGGTTGTAGTGGGGTTAGACGGATGCTGGGAAAATGCTGTCCCAGACCTCGAAGCACGTGCCAGGACCCTCCCGCATGCCCACCCCCTGCTTCTGGTGGCCTGGCCAGAGCCTCACTGCCCTTGCAGCACGTGTAGAAGCTCCAGTTTTCCCGGAGCCATGGCTGCCCGCGGGAATCTGCCAGTCCTCCCGCTTGAGCCTTCCAATGCTTGCCCGGCTGCACTCTTCTAGTTGATCCAAGGCTATTGGGTTGCTGACATTAAAAAATATATCTATACACATCCAACAGCCTTAAGTGCTACGTGGCCGCTTTTAGAAGCCATTTCTCTTCTGATTAAGTTTGATAAAACAAACTTTTACTTTTCTTCACAGCATTAAAATTTAGGAACTGCAACTTGGCGGTGGTTGTTTTAATGGCACCAGGCCTCCCGCGATCATCATGAAATCCTATAAACGTCAAGCTGTCAGTGGCTCTGTGATGCAATCGGCTCGCTTTTCCCTGATCTTTTACTGCAGTGGTAAATCACATTTTGCAAGACGCCTTAGAAAAAACATAAACAATATTTATCACCCTGTGTACATCGGTCCTCCCGAAAGCCCGCAGGCAGGTTACGTACATCCTCCTCGTAAACCTTCTGCAGTGACCTTACTGGTTTCATAACTTTCTCCTAGCCCTGAATAACTTTCTCCCGGTCCTGGATAACTTTCTCCCAGCAGAGCTGGTGGCTCAGGGGTTTCTTCTGCTCTTCCCTGCACTGAGGTAGGTGCTGGAGGAGGTCCTGAGAAGGCCCTGGGGTCACACAGGAGGAGGATGCATACGACCCTGTATCTGGAAACCCCTGCATCTCTGGGCCCCGTCAGCTTTTTGGGGGTGCTCATGTGGCTGTGACCCAGGGCGGTGTGGGGCATTGTGTGGCTGGAGGCACCCGGCTTGGTCCTGCTGCAGTTCAATTGCAGGAGCCAGTGCTCCCTCCTCCCCTTCCTATGACTAGAGAAAATGTGCTGCCAGATGCGAGTAAAATCAATTACAGGATAAAAATCGCCTGTTTCAAAAGCTTCATTTTGCGCTATTAGCAGGCAAAATCGGCTTTGAGATGGTGTGAACTGAGGAGGGGAAAAAAAAAAGAAGAAGAAAAGATCAATTATGGGATAAGATCACAATTTTCTTTAGGGCTGAGATGTCTGTAAATGTTTGCATCTCTCCGTGTTACATGTAGGCTGAGATCAAAGAGGTCGTGCTGCTGTAACGATGAGATCTTATCGGGCGCTGCATTGTGCTCGCTGGCTCAGGCACTGTGCCACCGAGGAATGCCTAAACCCCCCTCCGAATAGCGTCATGCTGCTGAGGGATGCTTAACCCCCCTGATGGCACCAAGCCACCAAGGGATGCTTAAACCCCCTGATGGCTGTTGGAGCTGTCGGGTAACCCTCCTTTTGGAGTGGGGGGAATGCACGGGCACATGGTTGCCCGCTCGTCTCCCTGCCGTAGGGC
The DNA here is from genome assembly GCF_947461875.1 of Haliaeetus albicilla. NCBI lineage: Eukaryota > Metazoa > Chordata > Aves > Accipitriformes > Accipitridae > Haliaeetus > Haliaeetus albicilla. Next base: position 6,112,156 of record NC_091495.1, on the reverse strand, counting down.
TGAAGTCCTCGGTGGGAGGCTTGTTGCGGCAAAGACGGACTGAAATCGGGCTGGGAGGGCTACGGCTCCCTTCTTCCAGGGTCCCGTTGCTGGAGCTGGCCCTGGGGCCAGGGTACGGCTGTGGGAACGTGGGATTGTGCTTGAGGAAACTGCTCCTGTCTGATGGCTCTTTCCCGCCTGAAGGGTTACAGGGATGAGAGGGCATGTGGTGTAAAATACCTTTGTTTTTTGGCTGGAGAGAAATTAAAAGCCTAACAAGACCTTTGCGCTTTTATATTTCTTGAGACTGTGCTGTTTGAGAGGGGGATCCACCAGAGACCTGAATTTGGTTTCAAATTAGTCATTTTAAATTCAAATTGGCAGGCTCTCTTTGACATGCTGTTTCAAGACCTAGGGAAAAAAACAAAACCCGAAGACCTAACGAGGCTTCGTGTTAGCCTGCTCCTGTGATGCTTGCCCATGCTGTGAGGCCGGCTGACCTCCGGCAGGGCTCGGGAGGACCTCCGGAGCGGGGTCGGACGTCCTCTGGTCTCTCCTCTCTCTAACGGGGCTGACTTTGTGCGTGCAGGGCTCGGACGTGGACTGGGACGACCTTTGGGATCAGTTTGAAGAGCGGAGGTACCTGAGCGCCCGGAGGTGGAAGGGCGGAGAGGACCCGTACCGGCTCCATGCCTTTAACCAGCGGGAGAGCGAGAGGATCCCCAGTGACCGTGCCGTCCGTGACACCCGCCATCACAGGTTCTGCCTCCCCCCCGGTTTCTCCTGATCTTCCTCACGAAACTTCGTTATATGGGTGGATAGTCCCATTCCTCTTCAGGGCCGTGGTTTTGGGATGCTAGGTGGGTCTGGGCCCTTCACCCACACCAAGTGGGTGCGCTTGGGATCGTTTCTGCCTGGGTTGTATTTTTAGGATTGAATCTTTCACTTTGCTTGATTTCTTGGCATGTCTGGAAGTCCTAAACTTATTAATTAAAACCTGTATAAATTATTCCAGGGCCATAGGGAAAGAAAGGAAAAGCCTTTTTTTTTTTTCTCCTTCAGAAAAGTAATGGGTGCGCAAGAGCACATCTCCATGATGTGCGAAGCCTTTGCTGGTGCTGGGAACACTTGCTCTTCAGAGGATGCAATGAGATGGTGCAAGGGGGATAAAATAACTGCTGAGCGCTTATTTTGCTCTGCAGAGAGGCGTTAATGCGGGGAATAAGGGACTATTGGTGAACGAGGGGGAGAGGAAGGTAAGAACTCGTTGGGTTCTCCAGCACCGTCGGGGTCAAAAATACCCTTTGGCACCCAAGGGACCTCTTGGGAGAGGCAGGGAGGGTTGCAGCGAGGGTTGCCTTGTGGGACCCATGCTCCCTTGCTGCTGTCAGCGTGAGAAGGGCAGGGTGGGTGTTTTGGTGCACCCTCACTTGCTGTGGGTGCAGTTGTGGTCTCCCTTCCCTTGCCTTTCCAAACTCATCAGGGAAGAGCTGCCCTTCACAGCTGCAGGTTGTTGATGGTCGGTGGGGTTAATTGTTAGTCTGCTGGATGGAGCAATGCCGGAGTGTCCCACTGGTGTAGGAAATACTCCCAAGGTTCTCTTGATGCAGTTTTTCTCTTTGTCCTCTGAGGGCACAGCGTATACCCAGCCCCCGACGGTGGTCCCCAGCCCACAGCCATTGCAAACCCTTCCCAAGGAGCTGTGCCTGGCATTACGTCCCAGCCTGCCAGCCGCAGCCATCATCTCCTGCCTTCTCCTGGGAACCCTTTGGGGGGAAGTCCTGCTCCAGTGGGAGCTCTCTGCTGGACCCAGCCATGGCACCTTGCTGCCCAGGCTGCACCTTGCTCCCAGGACAGAATGACGCAACTCCCAGCATCTGACCCGACTCTGAATTTTCCCCATTCCAGTCCAAATGCAGCACTTGGGCTGAAATGCTGAAACAGCACCAGTTCTCCAGCCCTATAGCAAGCAATGTGCTTATTTATTTATTTATTCTTTTAGCTCCGTTTTGTAGTAAAGACCAGATGCTCCTTTCTCCAGAGAGGCGTTGTCAGCCCTGATGGACGCCTCTTATAGCTGTGCAGAGAGCGAGTGTGCTATTCCTGGAGAGAATTAATGCCAGGGATATTAACCATCTGCCCCCTTAAAAAGGAAGATCAACTCGGCTGCCCCCTCGCCGTACCCCCGCTGCGTGGTGGCAGCCACCTTGTTCCCGGGCGGGCGGATGCGGCGCTGAGTGCTCCCGTGAAAGAAAAGTTCTCATTAAGGAGGAAGCGAGGGCACAGCACATGGGAGGGGCTGGGGCTAATTGCATTTGCTTCCAATTTCCTTAACCCGGTAATTGGATTCTGATTTATTGAATATGTCTGAACAATGCTGCGGATGATGCATCATTAGCCGAGCATTAGTGCGGCCACGGAGGAAATGGGGCTGCCGGGAGATCTGGGGGAGGCGGGCGCTGATGGGGGGGATGGAGGAGGGAGAAGAGTCCAGGCATGGTGGTTGACAGGGAGAGGAAGGTGCAGAGTTTGCAAAGCTCTCTCTCTGGAAAGAAATCCTTGCTCATGGTGTAGGTGTCTGGGGAGCTGCCGCAGGCGATGCTCTGGCACTACCATGCAACCTAGGAGAGGGTCCCGAATTGCCCAGGGGAGCTGGGTGGGAAAGCATGGATCAGCATGACCTGTTCTTGGAGCAGGGAGAAATTGCTGGTGGCTGTGCAAGAAGCATGTGTAAAGAGAGTCCAGCATGGAGTTGGCTAGGAGAGGTCCCTCCTGCGAAGCGGAGAGCAGAGTACCACAGACCAGGCTAGAGTGAGAGATGGGAAACCCTCAGGGCTCACGCTGCGTGACCCGCTGTGCTTAGAGACTTGGTTTCAACGGCAAACCTGGCTTAGGCTGCTTTGTGTGAGCCAGACTGGAAGCGATCAGGCTTTTTCGTATGGGAGTGAAGCCAAAGAGTTGGACCTCGATTCTGCTCCAGCTGACCTTGGGGGATGCTACATCCTAGCGCGGGCCCCGCACCAAAGGGCGCTGCCATGCCAGGAGCTGTGCTGAGGGGCACTGCCATGCCAAGGGGCTCCTGCCCAGCTCACACAAGGGGCTAGGAGGCTCTGAAAAGGCTCTTGCCCACCTCTTCAGCTCATCCCCATGAGCAAGCAGGTGGTTCTTCAGCCTCTCAGACAGGTGTTGCCCAAAGCAGCTTGCTCTGTTCTGTGACCAGGTTTTCAGCGTCTTTGCTCTCCATCTTTTATCCCCCTCTGTATAATGCATGACGGCACCAAGACACGCAGACCTGCAGACCATGGTAATGCCCTGATACCAGCACCTCATAGTCCTGATCCTAGTGCCCAGGACGTGGGAGTGCTGCTCCTTACAGCCTCTCTGTGGGGTGTTTTTCACCAGGATGGTTGCAGATTTCCTGGAGTTTTCTTTGCTAATCCAGCCAAGCACCTGGACTTGCCAACGATAGCTGAATATACAAAATCTGGCAAGGGATGAGCAGCAAGCTCCTTGCCAGAAGGTCATGGAGAGGGCAAATACTTTCAGCAGGGTGGGATGTGGCACTGACAGCCGGTTGCTTAGTAATGTTTGCTGGATTGATTTTGTTTTTAAATTGCAGCCAGTGGAATAATTTCAGATGGAGAGGAATCACAGCGCTCCAAAGAATCGGAGCTGGAGAAACCATGGTGGCTCCCCGGCCAGTGTGGGGCTGCAAGCCTGTGCTTAGTTTGTGGGTGAATTCAGCTGGGGAAATGCCACAGCTTCCATAGGCCACATCATGTCCCTTGGCCTGGGAGATCTCACAGCTCCTGCTGTCCTGCCCGCATTTCCCTGCCGTTAACTGTGTTCCTGACTGCATGTTGACTAAGCCCTCGGACCCCGTGAAGGGATGTCTTTCTCCAGGAGAAGACCGTGTACGGTCCTGTGGTGGTGTGTCCCATCCCCACCATAAGTCAAGGTTGAAAAATCCCTGTGACCACAGCAGCAAGCTGGACCCAGATCTAGGTGGCGTGTCCACGTCATGCGGAGCCACTCATGCTGCTGGAGTGGGTGGCTAGTCCCCCTCCGCTGCGGTGGCCACACGCCTTTGGGATGACCTCATCTCCACATCCCACCTTCTGCAACTCCCACCGGCAAACCGCAGGACCAAAACAGCAGCGAGTGAGTCAGTGCCAGGCGCACGCGTGCGGGGAGAGGAGCTGAGGTTTCCAGTATTGCTCAGCGGCTTGGAAAGCCGACAGGGAGGATGCGTTGCCCGCAGCCAGAAGATTTTGTCGTGATGGCTCCTGGGCTTTTTCCATCTGTAGCAGACAGCTCCCGAGGAGGCCGGTATTCGCCACACAGTTGCTCCATATGCTGCTTAGGCTGACCTCCGCCTCCCAAACGCTCCGTTAGGTTTAATAGATGTGCAGATGCTGTTGTGGCTGCCAGGCTAGGCTGGGACCGCGAGTTGCAGCCAGCATCAACCTGGGCTGGGGTTTGTGCTCGCTGGCGGCGGTGAAGCAGAGAGGTGAAATTGGGGACAAGGAGACTAGATGAGAGGATAGTGGCTGGAGGAGAGGTGAGAGCCTCCAGCAGACTTCTCTAGCTATTGCAAATCACGTCAGCCAGCCTCAGGCATCCCCCGCTGCCTGTTTTCCTCTATTCGTCTGGCTTTTTTCCTCTGCAGCACCGATACGAGTTTAGTAGTGCTGTCTCGAGCTGGTAGAGCAAGGAGGCTGGGGATGGAGCCCTCTCAAGTCCTGGCATAAGGCAATAATCCTCTGAATTTTTGAAACTCCCCCCGCTCCATGAGTCCCAAGTGCTTTACAAGAGGCCCTACCTACCCAGCTAAGCTTGAATTTTACAGCTGCTTGATGGGGTGCGTTTCGGTGTGTATATGCGTGTCTGAGAGAGAGAAAGCAGCTGCTAAAATCAAGTTGTGATTGAAATGCGAGGCTGGCAGGGATACTGGCAGATAGGAAGACCAGGCGTTGCGTTGTCTGCTGAAGATGAGAGCATCCTGGCAGCCCGGCGGCCTGGTCACGCCAATTTGTGCTCCCTAGAAAAGTTCTGCCCTTGTAGTCTGTCCTGTTCCCTTTACGGGGAACAACACACACTGTAAGACTTCTTGCAGGTCTCCTCACTCAAACAGCAGTGCGGTGCCAGCTGGAGACTGTCCGCTGGGTGGGAGAGCTGCCCAGGGCTGGTGGCTCTGCTCATAGGGACTGTTCATGGAGGGATGGGAAGAGGTGATGCCTGTGACGTTCCTCAGGGGCAGAGAGCTGTTGGTTTGAGTTCTTAAGGTCCAGAAAAGTCAGGATTTCAGCCCTCAAGTGCTACGTGCTGCAGCGTTATTTTGACCCATTAATTGCAGCGTGCATCCCAAGGGTGCAGAGGCTGTACGTTCAGCATTGCATTGGAGCAGCTCTAGTGGGGGTAGTTGAAAATACCTGACTGTTCTGTGCATGGGGATGACCAGGAGGAACATGCTGTCCCGAGGGCGGTCCTACCTCTTCCAGGTGAGGTTCCTGTGTACGTGGGCACATGGGGCTGAGCGTGCACCTCTGCCTCTGCACGCCTTCCAGGTGTCCCCGTGTCCCATGTGTACACATTTGGTGCACGGCACGTGGAAGCATGTGTAGACATCCACGTGCAGATTGCGTGAGGGCAGCTGTATCTCAGGCAGGTTTTGAAGTGGCTCTGTTTTTGGCTGAGTTGATGATTGCATCCCAGGAGTGACAAGCAGTCAAGTGCACTGAGAATATTGTAATATCTTCTTGGAAGCAAAGAGTCGAAGAGGAGAAAAGTAGATTTTGACAGCATTGCCTTTGGCTTAGCGTGTTTATGATCCCCTTGGACTTCTCGCATTGCCTTGTCTTCCTTCAACTTGCCCGCTAGACCAAAACCACTTTGAGATGAATTGAGGTGAAAACTGGGTCTCAACAGCTAGAAATGCATTTTGTAGCCCACATAGGGATTTAGGCATCTTATCTTTCTTGCCCGGTTTCTTGAGAGTCCCCAAAGGAGGAACTTAATGTCTGGAAATGACATGTGTGGAAAAGCCCATCTTATTCCACAGGCAGGACAGAGGTGGGGCTCTGCTCTGCCATCCTCAGCGGTACCTGAACATCAGACCTGCAGAAGCAGTTAGGTACCTAGCAGGTGGCCAAACCCACTTTGATTTCGAGGGAAGGTTTGCAGGAACGTTACCTGGATGGACCTTGAACAGTTGAGAGCAGAACCAAACCTAGAGGTTTTCCTGGTCTACTGTTGCCTTTCCCTTTGCTGACTCCATACATTTCGCCCCGTGGCCTCTGGATTGTAGCTGAGCTAATCCAGTTTCCTGCGTAATGCAGACTATAAGTCCCGAGGGGTTCTGTTATTTTTAAAATTTGCTTATTCAGGCAGTGTCTTGTGAGTTGCTGACTCTGGATGCGCTGTGTTGTAGACCAGGGCAAGAAGTGGCGTGGGTACGGGTGTGCGTGCACGTGGGCTCCCTGTGCCTGATGCTGCTGGGTGCATCTGCTTGGGGCAGAGGGGTGGTGGGACCAGCAGGGAGCAAGGCATGTCTGAGCAGAGGTGCCTTGAGTGTCGTGGGGGTGGATGAACCTCTGTCCGTGAGGACAGATGGAGCTGTACAGTCTAAGGTGTGAAGGAGGGAGCCAGGTGAGGAGGATGAGGGAGAGGGAGTGCTCAAATGCTGCCCCATCTCTGAACTCGGCATTGGTGAAAGCTGGAGGAGGCGTCTTTGTATGGCCGCGTGTGTGTGCTGCTGGTTTTGCTCTGTCCTGCACCCTCTTGTGTGGGCTGGGGGTCCCTGTGTGGGTGCTTCCCTGTGAGAAGTGTATGATGCCCTGGGGAGAGCGGGCTGGCAGCACCTTGTGTGGTCTGGGGGTGGCTGGAGGCAAGGGGCTATGGGTCTCTTCTTGCTTTTGAGGTTCATTATTATTATGCTATGTGACTGCCAGCAATATTCCAAAGAGTTTTTCTGTCTCTTGATCTGTTATTTCAGCTGTTACACTGTTCTCTGGGCAGAGCCAGGGCATTTGTGATTTCATTACAAAATAAGATTTATCACATTTGGGCAAAATCCTGTATGCACGAGGGCTGTCCCTGGATCTCTTGCCTGCAGAGCATACTCTGAGGCTGAATTAGCTGAGTAAGAGAAGATCTGGGATCCTCCTGCCTTTGGTCTCGGTCTCCTTCTTATTTCTAACAACAGGCAAGAGCACAGCATGACCCTACAGGCAAGCAGTTACACAAATGAACGGTGGAAAATACATCTGAGATGGAAGTATGTCCGTTAGGAAACAGCATGATTGCTTTTGTCTCTTGGACACCAGGCTCTAAGAGGTTAGTGCTCGACACAGTGTTTTTCCATCACCTCCTTTAGGCTGAGATCTCTGGGGGATGAAGAAATGAGAACAGTCCATCAAGTAGAGCAGGGGCTGGTGTGTGTCTTGGGGATAAACTAGAACTGCCTGTATTGGACAAGGTTTTGTTTCTGCCATCGATCAGCTGGCTTTTGTGGCCTAGGTTTGAAACTTTCACAGGCTGGGCAATGTCTTAGAGAGTTGCTCATGCCTCTTCCGTGCAACCTGGTAACCCTTTGGCAATGGTAGAAGTAGCTAGCACAGGTTGGTGATGTGAAGAAAAGTATCTTAATATGTTCTGTAGCTGCTTCTATCAGCAGCAGTTGGGCAGCTGAAAGTCAGTGAGAGAGACAGCTTTGGGCAGCCAGTTCGCTCTCCACGCACTATTGCCAACCACTGATCAACCATTTGATATCTAGCCATACCATCTATGTAAGAGGGATCGTCATGTGATGCTGGGATTTATTTTATTTTTTAGGGAACTGTCATTATTATCTCTTCTCGTCATAGTTATCCTGTTTTCAAGCTCTTCAGCTCTCCAGGAATTCAGACCTTTGCTATACAGACTGGTTAATAGCACAGTTAGTTCCCCTAGCTGGGAAAATTTGCTGTCTGCTAACAAAAGACCTGGTATGGAGCTCCCCTTATCAAAACCCACTACCTGTAGCTTTGTGCTAGAGTTTACACCTGCTGTCACTCACAGTTTGGACCTATGTATTGCTGGAGAGCTGAGGCTTTTGAATGGACTGAAGTGTGAATCCCAAAGTGCAATTTGGAGGATGCAAACTGGGAAGGTCCCATCTGGCCAAAGACTTAAGGGTGAGGCATAGTTTGAGTAAGGGCGTGCACTGTGTCCCCCAGACTACCATGCAGTAGTTATTTTGGCCTCCCAGCCCCTGTCAGACAGCTGTACCAGCATCTCATGGTTGTGATGGCCAGTTTGTTGCCCATTGCTCCTGGGCCAAGACTGGCTTTTGTGTGCCTGTTGGCTAAACCGAACCAACCTATGACTATAGTTGGGCCAAAATCTGAGTCTTTCACTCAAAAGAGCTCAGTTCTGCACTTTGTCGATTCAGTCCATCTGGACTGCTGACCACACCTAGTGGCATTTTGCACTTGGTCTTCTGGGTGAATTTGAACTTAAAACTCCAAGGAGGTTTGAGGAACAGGTATGCGATCAAAACACAGAGAGGTTGTTTTCAGGTAGCACGGAGAATAAGGAGTATTGAGATTTGCCGTTGTTGGCAGCTAAGCAAGGACAGCAAGACAGCTATTAATCAGAAACAGGCACTCCATAAAATCATAGAATAATTCAGTTTGGAGGAGACCACAGGAGGTCTCTGATCCAGCCTCCTGCTCAAAGAAGGGTCAGCTATGAAATCAGCCCAGGTTTCTCTTGTTGCAGAAACCACTGAGCCCTCTGGGGTTCCTGCCTCTCAAGCTTGGCCCAGAGTTTTATAAGAGCTGGCATAATTTACAAACCCTGATTGCAGCGCACGTAATTTGTACTTCTCCCCCAGCTGCCTGTGTTTGTGTAACAAGCTTTGAAGTTGCTTGAGTTGCTGTCCTTGCAGCACTTGTGTTACCCGTATCTTTCCTATCTTGCAGACACTATGGGCCTAATTGTCCAGTCACTCATAGCGAGTGCATTTAAACGAGAGGAGGGGTAGGTGCACACCAAAGCGTGCTTGCTAAAGCCTGCCATCCTCGCTGCCTGCCATCTTTTCCAGGCTTGATCATTATGTCAGTAGCAAATCTGTGTTTCGAATCTGTGTATCACTGTGCAGTTGCCCTGATGGAGGACTGCTGAGGTGACTGGAGACCTTCATCCATGTGATGAATGAGCAAGAGTCTGTGCTACTGCTTGCAATCTATCCAGAATTCTGCTCAGAGAACACTGTGGAAAAAATCGGGGGAAAACAAAAAGTGACCCTGACTCCTCATTTCAAGCTGGAACTGAACTCCTGAACTTTTCTCTTTCCTAAGGCTTGAGAAAACTCGGTCAGAGACAAAAATCCCATGGAGTCCCCACTCCATGATGTTGCCTGAAAGTGGAGAAAAATATTCATTGGAACATTTTAGTGCTGAAAAAACCCCCAGTGTTTCATGTTCTCCTGCTTCTGCTGGAGCTGGCATCTTGCATAGATGTGGGGACACCTGGTAAGAAGTCAGTAAGGTGCCTCTTTCCGATAGCTGCACCTATTGCTTCTAGAGAGCTCATGCAAGAAGCGTGACGGGTCTCCCTAGGGACTTACTGGCTGTGAACTGGGCTGGAAATGCACGGTCCTGGGAAATGGCTGGTGTGTGTCCAAGTCCTCATACTGGGAATGGCTGTGGCCACCCCGACATGCGACAGTGTCTGTGACATTTGCTGCCCCATGTTTGTTGTCTGGTGGCCTGTGGGGCAGCTCGCCAGGAGGTGGAGGGCTTGAGGAGCAGGCCAGCTAGATCTGATGGCTTCTGAGACAGGGACTGGTGGCTTCAGGAGTCAAAAGTTGATGAATGCGATGATCTTTCTCAAATATCTTTCTATGTAATGTCCTCTTTTGAAGCTTTTTTTTTTTTTTTTTTTTTTTTTTTAATGGGGTGGGGGGAAGGAAGAGTTGATGAGAAGGGTCTGCATGATGTGGGATTATGGTGGGCTTGAGCACTGAGAGAAGTTGCATCTTCCCTGAGATGGCTGCCCATGTCTGAGCTGGGGACTATCCTTGGCCAACACTGATGGCCAGATCATCATCCCAATATCCACTTGTCCTGAATAGCCCGTTCTTCCCTCCTCAGATGTGACAGTGCTTCTGCCACAGTCCATGTTGGCTCTCCCAGTGCTTCTCCTGGGCCTCACCGACATCCGAACTGCCCTGCATGACTTGTGCAGACCTCCCTGGAGAGGAGAGAGGCTTCCAAGTGCTGACATCCCAACCCCAGACTTTGCTGTGATGTCCGAGGCAGCCCGTGATGCCACTCTGCCCTCCAAGCCCTCCCTAATCACTCCCTGGAGCTGGAGGTGGTGGGTCAGGTCAGTCAACATCGCCTCCTTGGCAGAGACAGAGGGTTATCATTACCACCAGGCTAACCGCATCACAGCAAAAGGACTGCCACCCTTTTGGTTTCGGACGTGCTATGTCTTCCTCACCCTGGCAGTGCAGTGGCTCTGCTCAGGTTTTCGGACCACAGCTCAACTGATCCCAGGTTGCAAATCGTGCCCCGGAATCAGGGCTCTGGCGCTGGATGTTCGCTGTCGCCAAGGGGCAGGATATGAAGTGCTGTGAGATGCCGTGGTTTTGTATGTCGAGGGGCTGCCCCTAGAGAAAAGGCAGGCTGAGGAGCTTTAATTAAAAATGGTACTGGGAAGGGTTGCTGGGGCAGGGGTAGGGGGAGGCTGGTGTTTCTTCAGGAGCAGCGTCGGTTGTGTCTCGATCATGGATGCTGGAGGGAAATGGCAAATGTGACAGTGCTTATTTTGCAGCAGTAGATTTGCAGTGCTATTCCTCCCCCCTCCTTTTCTTTTTTTTGTGTGAGAAGGATGAGGGCAACTCTTGGGAAGGAGTTGAGGAGTGAGCTAGACTGTATGAGGAGCTGATGGAAATGTATAGGCGGGTGTTTTGAATGCAGGAGGATGTGTCAGTTAAGTGGCTGTGTTACTCATTTTTTTCTGGAGGGCAAAGCTAGTTATATCTGAAAGAGCTGTGCTAGGAGTGTGAGTTATGGCACTTGTCTGCACAGTGAGCAGAAATGATTCCTGAGCTGTGTTCTTGGCTAAAAGGTGTCTTCAGGGCAAAAAGGATCGGCAGTGCAGGTACTGGGGGAGCTCATAGGACCTCGGTGTCTCAGAGCCTGGGTCCTGGTAGTAGGGGTGACTCTGGACTGTTCCAGCAAACACCATGGTATAATATTAAATTTCCTGCTGCTGTGTTTTGTTTCTGCAAGTTGTCCCTTGTTTCAGCCCCACAGTGCCTCCCTGGGTAGGAAGAGCATCCGCATGGGATAGGCATCCTCCTGAGAAGCGTCTGAGGAGCTCAGTCAGGAGCAGGCACAGCCTCCATCCCAGCTGTCCCTTCCCTGGAAAACACCTTTATTTTGGTTGGACTAATGTTTTGCTTGCCAAAAATTGCTGTTTCGGAGAGAAAAAAAGCTGAAAACAGTTTCTCCCCCCGCTCCATGTGATAGATTTCCTTCACCTAAGTTATTTTGGTTTTGTTTCCCCATGACACAGTTTTGATTTCACTCTGGAAATGCCCCACCCACCCGTCCATTGCATTTTGCCAAGACAAATGCATGCACAAAATAGTTCTGGGTCGATCTGAAATGACCCTTTCCCTCATCCGTTTCCAATTCCTCCATTTACCCTGCTTGCATCTCAGCCCTGTTCTTAGCAGCCTCGTGGAGAGATGTTGTGCGCTGTACCCCCCGATGAGCACTGCCGTGCAGGCACTGGGGGGACCTTCTTCTCCCCGGTCCCCGTGGGAATTTGCTTCAGCAGTCGGTTCCCCCCATGAGAACGGGTTTGTCATTGGGATGGAAAAGTTAGGAGAGCCCTTGGGTTTTCCCTCTCTTTGTGTAGACTGGGGCATCGGAGTGATGAGGGAAGAGACTGCCTCAGAGCTGGTGGTGCCTGGGGACAAGGGGCTTGGACTGGTGCTCCGGTGCCGGAGCTGTGAAGCTCTTAGCTGAGTTACAGTGCCTTGGTTTAAAGCATCCCCTGTACCTGAGGACAAAGAATAGGACAAGGAGAACATGTACAGCCTTTGGAGCAGGGTTTTGCCTCTGTTAATATTCTACGGCAGGTTAGTTTGTGTGAAGGAACCACTGGTTAGATAGATGTACTGTTAGCCCAGAGTTGAGATGCTGTCTATCCATCAATACCACGTGTCTCTCTCCAGCCTCCAGTTTCTCACTCAGTCCCTTGGGAAACGGCAGAGCTAGTACTGCCAGGGCTAATTATTCCTCAAGACAGAAGACATGTGATAAAATATTAACCTTTTTCAAAAACAGAGCCCCAGTTAATTAGCTCTACTTTTGCGACACATTCACCCGGAGATAAAAGCTCATTCCCCAGATATCTGTCTGTGGCAGCATGATCTTTCTGCGTGTCCCTGTCATGATGGGGGACGAGGAGGGGGAGAGCTGGGAATTTAATAAAAGACAGTGACCTGACAGTCACTGGGCCCTGAGGACGAACCGCTCCATTTCAAGGTGAGCGATGTCCGGACACAGGCACTGCTGCTTTCGTTTGAGAGGCTGAAGCTGGAAACAGAGATGGAGTGGGTGGTGGGATCTGCTCTGATGCCCACACCTGGGTTATGTCTGTGTTGTCAGTGCCACATCTCTGGAGCCTGAATTTGGGGATTATGCGGGTGGACAGGACTCAGTAGAGCTGACCGAATAACCGTGTTTTGGTTCTTTGGTTATTTGAGAAAAAGAAAAGCCAGGAGACAGCAATTTCAGAATAAACCAAAAGCAAAGCTCTCTATGAATGTCAAAGTAAAAATACAGGAAAACTTAAAGCCAAAAGGATCTGTTTTTCTCATCCTGAAAAGGAAAAAATTTCATTTAGATCTCAAATGTTTTTGACACTTCTAGTCATCTAAAAATGACAGGCTGTATTTAAAAGCAAGTGATTTTGAGTATCAGATGAAAAGTACACATTGGGCTCCTCTGGAACAAATGATGTGCTGGAGTGGAAGTGATGCCGCGATGTGTGTCGGCGGCTGCAGCAACCACTGGTGTGAGGATGTGGTATCGCCATGGCTGTCACTATACTGGGGAGAGGGCTTCTTCCTGCTGGAGGGAGGGATCGGGGGTCTCTGATAGACCAGCATCAACCACAGCCCCAGCCGTGGCCCTCAGGGCGGGTGTGCCAACACCAGTCGATCCATGGAGGCATGGGTTCTCTTCTTTAAACTCCTTGTACCTCCTTCTCTGCAAAGGACAGAGAGGATCCTGGGGTTTTTATGGGGAAGAGAAAACCTCGCTTGTCTCGGTGTCCTTCACAGGGAGCGATGCAGAGCCCACCTGAACCCTACCAGGGCCCGCTGATGACTTCATGATGGACATCACTTCATCACCAAGTGCTTCAACATTCCTAGGGTGCCATTGATCACTCTCTGCTAGAGCCATCCTCTGCCTTTGACTGCTATAATGTATTGACCACTTGTCTTGTAGTTATTACGTGCCATCGATTACTTTGATAACTTGTTCCAAATAATTCGGACAGAATGAAGTTGTTTGTTTAACTTTCCTGCTTGTCTCGGTATTTCTATTGACCCAGTATGTTTGTGTTGGCTGAAATCGAAGTCGAGTATTAGTAAGCCATGGAACTAATTCTTTGAGGCTCACTACTGTTGATAATTAAGGCCATGAGACAGTTTCTTCCATCAAACTCTTGTTTGTTTTTTCAGCTACCCAGCACCTTAAAGTCCTACTCCATCAACTGTAGCAAAAGGACAATCACAGGCAATGTTTCAGGGCCATTTGGGTGGATTTTTGCTGTAAGCACTGCAGATCTCTGCATGCTTAAAGTGTTTTTGACCTATCACAGAGTGGAGTTGGGTTTGCGCTTCTCCATTTTTGACTAAGGAGGAGTTGTGGGGATGAGGACTTTCTCTGCTTTGATTTGCCACACAGTGCCAGGAAGCTCTGGTCAGAAAGCATCCTCCCTAATGAATCTTTACATCTGTGGTTCTGACCCTCTGAAATGTAATTTCAGGTTGTCCTGGCTTCTAAAGGTCTTTAATAAACGATTGGTGGCTTTCCAGGAAGGTGCAAGGTGCCAGATTTTGCTTTTACTTTCACCAGATGAAAACCTTTGATGTCAGCTCTGGTATTCCAGTAAAACTAGCATCAGAAATTTGGCCACAATATAAAATTCTACTGAAAACAAAGAAGTTTCTTTTTTGTTGTTTAGGTTTTTTTTTTTTTTTTTCACTTTTGTTAGCTCCTTTTTTCTTTTTGCCTCAGTTCTGAAGAAGGAAGGGTGGGGGGAGTCAAGAAGCAAGACAGACCCTGAGTCTGTGTGGAGGGCCCTAGAAGTCTGAATTATTCATGAACTGCTTTGAAAATCAAGACACGCAATCTGGTTTAACTTGTTTTTAAATGCAGCCATGCTATTCTCTCCTTCCTTTTTAGTAGGTTCTCTTTTTTTCCCCTCCCCTTTTCCAAAGACAAAAATCCAGTGAATTTTTAATAAATTATAAATGCATCATCTCATCAGTTTTGAGGTTCGCAGGCAGCAGCACGTCATGTGCACGGAAGGTTATTTTTGCCTTCTTGCATTTCCCCCTTTCTTCAAATTTAGCTGTTTGATTAATTTTTTAGATATCTATCTTGCAGGGAAAAGAAAGAAAGAGACTGAAAGAGGCAGTGAGTTAGAGAAAACACTAGTTGTGCACTAGCCAAATATAACACTGTTTCAATTTCCAGAAGCTGTGTAGAAAAATGTCCTTCTTGGTCAACCCAAGAAGGCTGACCTCAGGTCAACCTGCAGTTGAGTTGAACCGGGGTTCCCATTTGCAGGTCCCTGCCCTGGTGGGCAGCGTGGGCGGTCGTCCCCTGCCAAGGCTTGGAGCTGCTTGCCATCAGGCAAGCACTAGCTGTAACCATCACATTCATGGTAGCACCCTGACTTCAGAGCACAGAGGCTGCGAAGACTTCTTTCATCAGTGGCAGCATCTTCCGCCCTCCGGAGCGTTCTCCTCTTTTGCCTGTTTTTCTAGTATTTTTTGCGGTGGCGTGTGCTGGGGAGGGGAGAGGTGGGGACTTGGACAGGTTCCTCTGGGAGTCTAATCTGCAGCCAGAACTGATTCAGTGCCCTGGCAGTGTTTTCCCGATGGTGTTCCTTACAGTTTTATCCAATTACGTCTAGTTAAAGCCTGCTAAATGATTCCTTGTCAGCTGTGATGCTAACCACCATTGAATATTTGTTGCAGATGTGCCTCCTCACCCTCACTCAAGCATTTGCACACCCCCAAGTTGTCTATTCAACCAGGGATTCCTCTCTTTGGATCGCCCCTGTTTGTCCCAGCCTCAGCAGCTACTGAGCCTGTTGCATGCCACCCTGGGGAGTTTTCAGTCCCTTTTTGGGAATGCAAACCTGAGGTGCATGCCAGCCCAGCACAGAGAAATCCTACCGACCTTTCTCAAGGGTGTTTTTTCACTTTGGCAAGCCTAACTTGAGCTGGCGTTCCCTGCAATCATGTGGCATCCCCAGCTGACATCTGACTCCTTGCCCGCTCTTTCCTTTTGGCACAGTTGCTCTCCAGAGTCCTCTGCCTTCCAGCTGGTTTTTCAGCCTGTCTTCGCTCTAGGCCTTTTGGTATTTCGGTAGCACCAACCTACCCACTGTCATGGCCAGCCCGAGGTGGACCTGCAGGACCAGGATGGGTGCAAGAGGGTCTGTAGCCAGTGCGTGCAGAGCGTGGTGTTGCTGGAGATGTGCAGCAAGGCAGACCGTGGTCAGCCCTCCATTTGGGAGCCTCATCCTGACTGAGGGGGTGCAAAGCATACCCATAGAAGGAGGAGGAGATGCTGACCTATCTTGGGAAGACAAAGTAGGATTTTGAAGGTCTCCCAAAGCTGAGTGACAAAATATTTTGAGGTAACGTGCAGGAAGGATGGCTTGGGGAGAGCCAAGAAGGACTGAGGGTTGTGATGGGAGGTGAATGTCATGAAAAAGGCCACGGACCCCTCTATGTGCTTTGGTCACGCATATACTGAATTGTCCTATCCCACTTACACTGTCATATGAGACTGATGCACTGACTGTAAAGTGAATGGCGCTTCTTGGATTTTCCATCTCTGGAGGGCACGAAGTAATGATTTTTTGAAAGGTACTCTGCAGTCAGACACAAGTCACTGGGCTTAATGCATGGATAACTGAGAAATGTACAGATAACTGGGAAAAATGCCAGAGACCGTATTACTCAGAGGTCAGGTGAGACAGTACATGGTCCTGTCCAGCAGTAAGCTCTATGAACTCATTAGTTTCCATAGGAGTTGGCACATACATTGCTATATAGCTCTAAATTGCAACATGTCCAGGGTCCCTATTTTTAGAGTATTTTCACGGAACTCGACTGTAATTTTGCTTCAGCTTGAAGATAGGGTTTAGGCACAATGGTTTCCCACTGGCGGGGGTCTGTGCCACCCTGAAGGTTGTCCTGAGAGGTATGACCAAGGTGCCCACATGTCGTGCCATCCCTGCAGGTGTGCAGAGCCCACGCATGTTCACTACTGGCCGGAGCAAGGCAGCTGGGGCTCTAATCTCTTCCTTCCCCCACCGGTGGCTGTTTGCTTGCCTATGATGGACACCTTCCTTGCTCCCTAGGGCAGTAATTTTTGTTTTCCTCTGAAGGAGTAATTTTTCACACCTGGTTGGTTGTCAAGACTTGCTCCAGTTTCTTCTGGGGTCCTGGAGGGAGGAATTGCAGTGACTACACCAAGGACACCCGGCCGCAACAGTTAGATGAAGCAGCTCAAACCAGAGAGGGCTGAGCTGGTTTTCATGAGAAGAAAGAAAAATGGTAAAAGAAAGCTCTCCTTGTTTTTCTTTCCTGGACTGCCACCCATTTCCAGAAGCGGGCTAGCTCCTGTCCCTTTGGTAAGGTATAGACATGTTTTCAGCATCTCTGGTCTTTCTCCTCCACTTTCCCTGCCCCTCTGTCTCTCCAGCTGGGTGTGGGGTGACATCAAGGTCCCCGGGAGGTGGTTGTTGACCGACTGGTGTGTAGCCTGAGCGTATCTGTAGAGGCTTCTCCCAGGCATGGATGACTTGGTCCAGCCCAAGGCCAGGCTGGAGCAGAGGCTTGCTCCAGTCCTGACTGGCTGAGTCCCTTCAGAGGTGTGCACCAGGCTGGCAAGATCTCTTCTTCCAGCATGGGTGTGAGCTGAGAGCTTTGATGTTAGTACTGACTCTTCCTCGAAGTCGCTGTGGAGATGTGTGTAATTTAGTTCACTTTTTCTGTGAGCTAAAAGGACTTTTTATGGTTTTCCACTTTCTCCACCAAGTTCTTCTCTGCTTCTGGTGGAGCGTCCAAGTCTATAACATGCAGCTCCTGGTAGTTGCGCTGTTGTGACATGACTCTTGCACGTGTCCACTCAAGACAGCCACCAAGCTTGGAGAGCTAGTCAGACTCAAGGAAAGTCATCTGAAACCCAAAGTGCTCCTAGGTTTGTCCATCAGTGGTGGTGTGAACCCATACTGTTTCTGATGGCAGGTCCCTGTCCTCTGGGTCAAAGTGAGAGGGAGAGCCCTGCGAGTGCACAGTGTGGAGACAAATCCAAATACTTGTGGTTTAGATGCGTGGTGACGAGACTGCTCTCCCACGTGTTTCCAAGGAGAAGGGAGGAGCCAGGAGGGAGTTGAAAGGTGGTGTAGCTCTGAATGATGCAGCTGGCTGTTCAAAATAAATATGCAGAGAGCGCTTTGGAAGTGGTGAGCTGTGTTAAGGGAGAGTTTGGACTTCATGGAAAACGTTAAAAATTCAAAGCAGAGTTGTTGGCAAGTGATGGCCGTCAAAGCAGAAAAAAGGAATGAACAGAAGGCTGGCACGGGAAGCTGGGGGAGCAGGATGAGGATAATCATCTCTTGAGGGAAGTTAACGAGACACAGGAGAGGGTGAGCCTGAGAGGTGGGTTTCAGAGATGTGGCGCAGCTCTGTGGGTGCATGATGGCAGATGTCAAGGAGCAAACACACTCTGGATGAGCCCAGGGGTGAACCAGGAGGGGCTGAGGAGCAGGGTCCATCTCTGTTCACACCATTTTTTTCTCACCAGGAGCACAACGGTCAAAGCAACCCAAGAAAAAAACTCTTCAGAGTGAGAGACTTTGGAGGCCTGTGAGGAACACTGGAGTGTCCAAAGTTTGGGACTTTGCGGGGGGGCTTTGTGATTCCTGCGAGGAGTGCAGGGCTCTGGCTGTCTGCTCCCTGTCCCCGCAAACGGGTGTGCTGTAATTTATTCCTGAGCTGTTAACGGCATATTGGGAAAACAGAGATGAGATGTGCTGCTCCTTCCACCCTGAAGGATGTACGGCGAGCCACCAGTCCAGGCTGGGATTTTCCAAGGGTGATTCTTAAGGTGTCTGCAGCCAGAATGCCCCTTTCATAACTTTCTGATTCTGAAATTATTTCAAATTTGAACGGGAAATAACCTTAAAAGAGAAAAAGTGAAACTTCCCATCAAATGAAAGTTTGACTTCTGGGTTTGCAGGAGGAAATAATAATTGTTTCTCCAGCTGGATGCTCTCTCTGGGGTGTTTAGGGCAGGCCAGCCTAGCTTCTGTTTTCTTTTGGCCCCCCAGAAGCTGTGAGCTGGTGGGCAGCCCACATTGCAGGCAGTTCAGCCTGGCAGCATCCCTGCTAGCACTTGCTGTGCTCAGATTGCTCCCCAGTCCTGCAGCAAGGTTTCAAAACATGAAACTTTAAATTACTTTAGCCAGTGAATTTCAACACACTGCAAATATAAGCAATGCAGTTATTACTTTTTTTTTAACTTTTTTTTTTTTGGAACAATCTAAAAGAAAAGCAACCTTCAAACTTTCATTGGTTTCCTGAAAATGTTGTGGGTGTTGTTGTTGGGTTTTTTTTCATGTTGGCAATTGGGTGACCTATGAAATACCATAAGCAGCACAAAACGTTTATCCAGTGACAGCCTGAGGTAGCACAGGCAGCTCTTAGCAGGTTTATTTTCATTATTACAGCAATTTTAGGGCTGCATGCTGCAATTTTCACTTGCAGTGAGGTATTAAATTGAAATTACCCCAGATGTAATTGTCACACAAAATAATTCTGGACGTGCTGGATTTAATGCTTTTCCAAGCTGTGGTTTTTATTACCCAAGCAAGTGCCAAAAAAACACTTGTAGTCAACAACTTAAACTGAAATCTGCCTTCTGGGGAGCCAGGATGTTTAGCTGCAGTTACACTGGGGGAGGAAGGGAAAAAAAAAGGGACCAACTGAAGGAAACTTTGGGAGGGCTCCTGAAAGAAGGGTCCAGGCGTAAAATCCTGGGCAAGGGCAGAGTCAGGGCCACATAGGGACCCCGGAGGAGCCCTGGCAGGTGCAGCAGCTCAGCCTAACCCTTTGCAGGCTGATTTTGGGGAGACGAGTCCCACCTGCGGGGCAGCGCTGGTCACAGAGGCGAAGCGAGGCTGGGGGTGCTGCCGGGTCCCTGCCTGCCCCGTAGCAGCAGCGCAGTCATCAGTCCCGTCTTTGGGATGCGAGGAGCCTCATTAGACAGAACTCGGGTTGAGTCGCAGAGCCAGTGACCAAGCTCTGGAGGTGCTCGTATATGACATTTCAGTGTTTCCCATATGCACATTGTCTAGTTAGGCTGATCTGGTGCATAGACATCTGGAGTTTTAAAAAGCAAGTTGTTGTCATGCACGAGGAGCCTTCATCACGTCGCTGACAGGCTCAGCCAGCGTGCGTATCCCCAGCACTCCCACTGGTGGGTGATACAGCATGCATCCATTGCAGCTTTATTTATTAGCTCCTTAACTATCGTAATAACATAAGTAAAGTATTGATGACTTTGTCTTTTTCACCCTCTTTCATTTTTTTTTCCAGAAATAGCTTCCCTTGTTTACTCCACTGAACCCCTTCTGATGCCGCGCTGGAAGTGGGTGGAAGGACACGCATCTGGGAACAGTTAGGAGATAATGGTGTATAAATAGCACAGGGAGACCAATTGTCATAGTCTGTCCCTGCAGCTCTGCAAAGCAAGCGAGAGCTGAGCCTGAGCGTGGCAAAAAAGACACTGAGCAGCAGCAGCAGCTTCTTTCTCATCGTATCAGGTTGGGAAAGCTCAGCTGGAGTTGGTTACTAGATGATGCAAGGGGCCACAGTGACCCAGATGAGCAGCTCAGGGCATGACCTGGTGCTGTTTAGTAATTCAGAAACCCTCTGTTTTTAGCATCCCTGAGACGTAACTTTGATGAATGAGGGTGTTGTCGCGTGGGGCAATGTTACTGAATTTTCTCCTGCATGCGGAGTAGCTGTGCAACTTTGGCGTCCTTTGAAGATGGACTTAGAATTAGAAATGGTTCAGTGATGAATTTCTGGGGTTGGTGACTATGCTGAAAGAACCAGGTAGTAATGGGAAATATGCTTTGGCCAAGTTGAGGCAGGATTTGAGAAAGGTTTTGAGTGAAACAATGAGAGAAAGCAGCAACCGATTTAGCGTGAGCTTGCACATATTTTGTCCCGCTCGAGATGTCCTTTTTTCCTTACCTCTGGAATTATTTCACCTGTTGTGCACTCTTTTTTCATTTCATTTAGTTCACTTTGTAAATAATCAGAAATGCAATTTCAAAATGAGAAGATGAAAAATCTCATTAAAAAGAGTATCTCGAGCATTTTGGTATTTCTGAGGTGCAACATGCTGTGCTGATAGCATAAACCAGCAATATCTGGCTACTCTTACTTACTTTCCCCTCTCCATCTCCAACTTAATTTTTCCATCTGTTTTGACTTTGCCTTGCAGATACTGTGGTCCAGAGCTTTGGGGGAGCAAACTGATGGTTTGTTGAAAGAGTGGTTGCTCAGTCCTCTTTCCTGCTTCATTTGAGGATGGTAGTGGCAGCACCTGGGCAGTGACACGAGCAGTTGAGTGGCACGTGGATGGGAAGGGACACGATGGCTGTGGTGGGGAGTTCCTCAGGCTGGGCACGGGGTGCCCTTCTGCCACTGGTGTGTCATCTTGTGGCCATCACAGGGACTGACAGGGACCTGGAAAGGGCAGCAGGGATGTAAGAGGTATATCTGGATTTCCTGAGCTAGGAATATGTTGGCGTCGGTCTATAAAAGCCACAGATTTCATCAGCTAAAGGTCAAAGTAATTACAGAGTCTAGGATGTTTCCTCCTGGGAAGGAGGCAGCAGGGGCTGTGGTTGCAGTTGTGGGTTTTCACCTTCTGCAGGGTGGCTTGGAAAGTGTTAAATCCCAATCTTCCCTGTAGTCAGGTTATGCCATTAAGGCAGAATGAATGAGGAAACAATTTAGAAACAGGACTTGGCTTACCTTGCAGCCGGCTGGTGGAAATTGCTGCCTTGTGAGGTGGGAGCGAGGCCGCTCAGAGCTGGAGCTGCAGCAATGCTCTGACCTCTGCCAGGGTGGGTGCGAGAGTCCTTGGGCCCCTGCCTCACTGTAAGAAAGAAAAAAGCCTCACCACAATAACGCAGTACTCCTGGGATGACACCAAAAGCCCCGTGAAGCTCACAAAGCCACTGAGGCAGCATAAGACTTGCAGCTGGCCTTCTGCAAGCACCTCACCTGGGCCTTACCTTTGGCGTGAAGGACTCGTTTCTGATCCCATCATGCTAATGTCAGCGAGGAGCGTCTTTGCTGAAGCTGGCATTGCCCTAACTGGTATCAAAAGGGGGGCCTTTATCTTCCCACTGCCCGTTGGTGGGGGAGGCCAGTAGCACCAGGAGGGTGTGCTGGTTGGGAAGCAATGGTTAGAGAAAAGGGCTGCAAGCTGGGTGCCTCCTTTCTCATCCCTTCCTGTTAATGGCAGTTAAGCTCTTTTTGCTGCTTTAATCCTCACTGACTTACTTGGCAGTTTCTGAACTCCTTCAGAAAGCATTCACACAGCAAAGCTCTTCTTTTTTTTTTTTTTTTAATAGCAGCTGGAGGACCATCTACTGACGGACTCTGCTGCCTGTGTTAATGAATTGAGCTCCCACTTCGAATTCCAGTGCCTGAACGGCCTCTTTCTCCCTCTCCAGGTGTACGACTTTGCATTATCGCCAGGACCTCCCACCAACCAGCGTCATCATCACCTTCCACAATGAGGCCAGGTCGACCCTGCTAAGAACGATTCGGAGGTAAGAGCTCCTGGTTTGCTGGAAATGCTCTTATTTATAAACACTCTTAAAAAAGGATGAGTGGGCTAGAGATTTTCATGGATAAAGGCAGAATCTGTTTGCACTCACTGCAGCAATGGGACTGGACCTACCAACTACAGTCTCAAATGATTACCAGGAGAAATTAGCATGAAAGCTGGTCTCTGAGAAGTAGGTTTTACAGTGGGATGCTCAGGCAAGTAAGTAGCTGTGTTCCCTTTGCAGGGTCTATCACGGCACGCTCTTGGGGGAGCAGCAGAAGATTAGACAGAATCTGGGATAAGAGGCTTTATATCCAGCTGGGTGTCAGTGCTCAGCTGTATTTTGTCCCAGTCCTCTAGGGACAGCTATGATTCTGCAGATGTCTGCTCCAGTACTGCTGTTTGAGCTCCTCCAGTGACCCGCCGAGTGCCAGAAAGGCTTGCTAATTGAGAAGCCCTAATGGTGCACATACAGACTATATTTTCAAGGATGGTTTCTGTACTCCTCTGGATACACGGTGGAGCGCTCTGGGCATGTGGCCATTCCTTCATTTGTCGGTTTGTTCTTGGCTGTGTTTTGCTGTAGGGGATAGACTAAAGGCTTCATTTTCATTGCAGGTTTTCAAAATCAGCGTTTAACCCCAATGCGTGCCTTGAATCTGCAAGTTCTCTTGTAGGAAGATTTAGTGACCGTTGAGGGGTCTATCTCCAGGTCTCAGCTGGTGGGTTTCTCTGTAGCGAGCTTGGGTGTGCTCAGCTCTGTGCCAGTAATAAGTGTTTTGCAGGTGTGTCTCATGCCCACATAGGGAAGGTTCGTGCCCTGCTGGAAGCCTTCTCAGTTAAACCCCGGCATGCCCAGGGACCCCTTGCCATCATCGGTACTGGTCAGACTGGGATTGCTGGTTGGGGGGAGGCTTCAGCTGTTCCTTGTTCACTGTTATGTCCTCACTGGTGTCTTCTCTGAAAACAGCAGCCTGAGGTGAACATATCCAGTGCCACAAGTGAGTTTGATAGTCCTAAAATTGAATTCCTGCTTTGCTTTATGGTTTCATGCCTGTCATGCTTTAACCCCAGACGGCAACTAAGCACAATGCAGCTGCTCACTCACTCCCACTGACCCAGTGGGATGGGGGAGAAAATGGGGGAAAAAAAAAAGTAAAACTCGTGGGTTGAGATAAAGACAGTTTAATAGGACAGAAAGGAAGAAAATAATAATAATAATGATGATGATAATAAAATGACAATAATAATAATAAAAGAATTGGAATATACAAAACAAGTGATGCACAGTACAGTTGCTCACCACTCGCTGACCGATGCCCACTTAGTTCCTGAGCAGCGATCTGCCCCACTGCCTGGTTTATATACTGGGCATGACATCATATGGTATGGAATACCCCTTTGCCAGTTTGGGTCAGCTGCCCTGGCTGTGTCCCCTCCCAACTTCTTGTGCCCCTCCAGCCTTCTTGCTGGCTGGGCATGAGAAGCTGAAAAATCCTTGACTTAGTCTAAACACTACTTAGCAACAACTGAAAACATCAGTGTGTTATCAACATTCTTCTCCTACTAAATCCAAAATATTCCACTATATGAACTACTAGGAAGAAAATTAACTCTATCCCAGCCGAAACCAGGACAATGCCCGATCCCATCTCCTTTGCTTCACATTTAATAATCTGTCACTGCTTTCTCTCTCTAGGGTATGTGGATTTCGCATGTGCATAGCACTGGCACTTGATGCTGTGTACCACTTCCTCGATCCTGGGCCTTCTCTTATATCTTTACAGTGCCTTGCATAGGTTTACCATCCCCCAGAACCCATTGTAACAGAGATGGCAAGGGAAAACCAAGTGCAGTCCTCTAGCCCCTGAGATATAGGATGCTTATAACATGTAAAGTGCAGGGATGGACTTTAATGTCATTTCTCCCCATAACTCAGCACTTGACTGTCCTGGCAGGTATGATCATGAGTGATGTTGTCACATGAGAGATGTTAGACCCATGATACGGCTATTATGCCTGGGTCCTCCATATCTGGTTTCATTAGTGAACTGTTCATTGCAATGATGGCAAGGTTAGAAATACAGGTAGTTTGAATTTTTCCTTCTTCTTCTAGAATATTGTCCTCTGAAGTTTCCGATTTCCCATTATAAAAAGACTTTGTTCCTCTTCTTTTCTTTTCTTGACTTGATTAGTTGGCTTTACTGCCTTTCTTACCTGGTTGCGTGTGACTTCCACCACAGCTTTGTCCCTGTCCACTGCTCCTCCCCGCTCATGTGCCCCAGCAATTCCAGTGCTCGTGTTTTGTCTGTGGGGAGGTTTTCCCCAGCTCTGGGGCCCCTTCTGAGCCCTCTTTCCCGTAGGCTGATCTCCAAATGGTGCCAGAGCCCTGTGGAGCATCTCACTGAGCTGCACCGCAGAGGCAAGCCTGGGCAGTGAGGAACAGAGATGACAGCCTTGGGTCCCCATCTCCCCTGCCTCTCCCTGGGCTGAGATCCTGAGCTCTCCTGAGCTCACTCTCCGTTTTCTGGTCCCCACAGATTGGAGGTGGCCTCCTGGCATCAGGGTTCACTGTTTTCCTCCTGGATGCAGTACTTAGAGGCTTGCTTTGATCCAACTGGCCCTAAGGGTACCAACCCTCGGTCGGAAGTCACACTGGTGACGTGGCTCCTGCTCTGCTCCTCTCCAGCCATGATTGTGCACATATTGCCACCTCCCTGCCTGTTTTTTGACCCAGCTGAGAGCTCATCTGCCTCTTCAGCCTCTGTACGTTAATTTGGTGTGCCTTCTGACTGCTCTGGGGTTTTTTTCCCCTTGCTTGGCAAATGCTTAGTTTAATTAGATCTTCCAGATAACTCCATCCCAAGGTGGCTGTAACAACATGGATCATTTTCCATGGCCACTCAAAACAAACTCTGTTCTCCTGACACTGCTTTGTGCCTTTTGTAGCAGTCTGTGGCCAAGTGTCTCCAAGCGCTTTGAGCATGGTGGTGAGTAAAACGGGCACCTCTTCTACCCTGTTCTCCCCATTACATCTCCATGGTGCGCTCTTGGTATAACCCAGGTGACAGATGGACAGACTGAGGAACAGAGAGGTGATTTGTCTGGGGCTGGTGGAAGATTTTTGGGTTGCAAACCTGGTTTTCTGAGTTCCAGCAAGTTGGGTTTTCCAGCCTCATTGCAGAATGAATGTTCTCACTTAACCACCATGGCAGGAGCAAGAAACAGGGCAAAGGGACATTGCTTGGCTTGTCCAAAGCCATGGGTGGTGGGGCATTGTCCCCCCAAAGGGAGCGCTTCTTACAGGACCCCATGGAAACACGGAGGACTAGCAGAGGGAAATGCTGTTGAAGGCACCCTCTAGCAGGGGAGGAAATCAGCTCTTGCAGAAGGGACCGTGTACATGACAAGCGGGAGGGATTTTGACAAGCGGGAGGGATTTTGACAAGCGGGAGGGATTTTGACAAGCAGGAGGGATTTTGCTATTCCTGCGCTTTTCCTAGATGCTTGAGAGCTTTAATGCTCACCGAGTGCTGAGGCTGAATTGTACTGCAGGCTCAGTGTGTTGCATGTGGCTCTTGGTGAGGCTGTGAGTGCTCTGACCCATGAAGCAGAGGTGCCAACACGTGGCCTCCGCAGCACCCCTTACGCAAGTCATGTTGCGAACATTTGGGACGGTTCGTTTATGAACAATTTGCGTCGTCAGAGCTATTGAGAAAAGCTAGTGGACTGTGTTGAATAATGAATTAATTTAAAAGTTTCATGATCTTTTCTCTGACTGTTTGCCAGCTGGAAGAAAAGGAGGGGGGAAAAGAAAGCTAAATTAATCGAATGCCCAAATCTCTGCAAATGATGTAGTCAGCATTTATAAATGCTTTATGTAACTATGCTTGTGAATATGTACAAGTGTCCAGGTAGCAGGGGTGGGTGCCATGAGAAAGGGAAATAGAAAAGGGGAGAAGAGGCCAGAAAGGAGCAAGTGGTGAACAGCAAAGTAGCTCTCGAGAAATTTTTTTTTTTTTTTTTACTGTGCAGACAGTGAAGAAACTACCATTGGGTTGTTGTTTCAGCCACTTGCTTCTCGAATTACCTTGGGCAACTTTCTTATCCCCCTGCGGTTTGGTTTCATGTTATTTCAAGCTCCAAGGCTCAGTGTATTAAAGATGGTGAGAGTCCCCAGCAGTACAGGGATGGGACCATGTGAGTAAACCCAAGGAGGGAAGGCAGGAGCAAGGGAGAGAATAAGCAATACAGAGGCATTTAAAAAAAAAAAAACCCAAACAATTTCTTTCCTCTCCTTCCATCCTGTGCTAGCCTGGATTTAGGAAGGGAATCCAGCTCATTACCCAGCTAGCTCTAGCTGCCCAGCTCCTCCGGCGGGAGAGCTTAAGGATGTCCCCAAGGCCATAGCAGTCACTGGAGGAGAAGGAGCAGCGTGGCCAGGAAAGATGCACTTCTCATCGCCTGGGGCTGGGCTGGGTGCTGGGATTCTTGACAGCGATGGGTGATAGTGCCTCCCCATCTTGTAACCCTCTGTGGTTAGGGGGATCTACTCCATGGCTTGCTTATGAGAATATCATCCCTTTTCCTTTGCTGTCCCTCCTCCGCAGGCATCGGCATGCTCACATGCTGAGATGTGGCCACCGCTGGGGGACCAGTTGTGCTTTCAGGGCTTGATGCAGCGTGGCATCCCTTGCCAAGGTCCACGGGGGGGGAAGACTTGGTGCGTGCCCCATCCCTGGGAGCATCCCTGGAAGCGGCAGGGAGAGAAACACTGCCTGCCCTGGAGTCAGAGCTGGGGAAGGCAGAACTGCAGGCAGCCCGGGGTGATGCTCTGCTTTGCTCCCGGACCATCAGAGACCACCATGCTGTGACTTTCTCCAGCAATGCAATTTTAGGAGCTTGATGGCTGGTCAGCGCTGGCGCAGGCTGGGCAGGAGAGAAGTGTAGGAGGCTGTCGTGCCGGTGACCTGCCAGGCAGAGGGTGAGACAGTCCTGTTTACTCTGCTGAGTGGTCTTCATTCATTTATTCTTCAAACTTGCAGCTGGGGAGCTCAGAACAGGACTAAGGAGACTTAATTATTTACCTCTCGCTGACAAACCAAAACACATCCTTTTGCCAAAGTCCTGATGCAAGTGCTGTGAATACCACATCAAATATTTAGATCATTAATTAGTGGGGAGAATATTGTGCTTTTCATTTTCCCATGCTTGTAAGTAAGAGAAGTGAGATTCTGGACAGCCAGCACCTTGCATCTTCCCCTCACGCCACTACCTTGTCTGCATCCAGACGCATCTGAGACAGGGAAACGACAAAGACGCGCACCTCCTTCCATAGGTAGTGGTGACACTGTATGGAGCCTGTGCCATAACTGAAACGAGTCTGATTAAAGAAGCAAAACCAAGCCAGGTGTTGCACAGAAACTGTATAATTAGCACTTTGTGCCAACTATTTTCTAATTTTTTTTTTCTTCTTTTTGCTTAAACCCTGGACTTTTTTTTTTCTTCTTAATTTGCTAATCATCTCTCACGGTGACTAAGTATACAGCCCTCCATGCGCTTTTACCTTTTGATGTTAACACAAGAGAACTCTTGAATTTCAAAGAGCTTGGTGGGTATTTGAAAGAATAAAATGGGAAAGCTGCAGTGTAATCAAAGCTCATTATGGTTATTCTTGGTGTGATGTCTCTCTTCCTACATAATTAGCTATTTTGGATTATTGAAGCAGTTCATTTTGGTGGGCACTTTATCTCCATGCTTTCGGTCTGATTTTGATAATTGTGACCCTTGGCCCTTTCAACACTTTATTATACCCCCAAAGGTGTATTTTTTCCCCCTAACAAGTCTCAGTGTCTTGCCATGGAGAGAATTAACAGGTTCATGAGTTCCCAAGGATCAATGTCCACAGTCACCTCTCTAAAGCAACTGGTACTCTGGGTGATGACCAAAACCATACTGATCTTCTGTCAGAAGGTCTGAACTCCTCCATGGAAACATTTTCCATGTCTTACATGTCAGGATGACTTTTGCACTGGTATTTATTTGGAGATGAAACTGTTGGATCCAGTGCTTACCTCTGGGTAGGTGGAAAAGGATCCCAGCAAATTGTTGAGGAGGACAGAAGAGGGACCTTACGGTGAAAATTTAAGGTGAAATTCTCCATGGCTACATCTGCATAATGTCTGCTAAATCCATTGAAACAAAGAAACTTTGAGTATTAACTTTTCAAGATAATTCAGCAGCGAATCTGGTCTTAATGGGTTGAGTAAGCGTAAGCACTTTCTGGACTAGAGGCATGAGTTTTCATTTCAGTGGTAATGAGTCTTTTGGCCATTTAAGGGAGAAAGTGTTGTCATCTCTGGCTCAACAGAACTTGAAAGCTGGTTTGATTTGTTAAAATATGTCCATCACTGCAGTATATCTACTTACATTTGATTTCAGGGAAAAAAAATCTATAAATACCAGAGGTACTTCAAAGCACTATAATATTAATTGTCTTCTGATTTTACCCATATAAAAGGTAAAAAAAAAAACCATGCACACACATAAAGAAAAGAAAGTATTAAAAAAAAAATCAAAGCTGAGCAAAGGCACAAGTAATAGGAAAGCTGGCTTTGAATTTTTAAAAGTGCTTTTATGTCTATCTGAAAAAAACAAACCTGTAATGTCGAAAACGTGCAGGATTCAGTGCCTTTGTTTCCCGTGCTCCCCAAGGAGCGCCGCAGGAGGGGTGTTTATAATCTCCCGTGTCTCCAGTGGCATGGGTGCATTACCGTGTGATTAATAGAGCACAGGTAGGAAATGCGTTGGAGACGTGAATTTGGCTTTGCTGAAAAGCCGGCGTACTTGCCCTCGGCTGCGTTGGGAAGTGGGCTGCGGTCACGGCGTTGCAGCCTTGGCTGTGGATCTCTTTGTGCCTGCATCAAGTGGCCCTTAGTGGCAATTTGGGGGCTTGCAGGTGTCTGTGCACAGACTTGCAAGGGCAGTAATGAGCTCAAAGCCCGCTGAAATCAGTGGACATCAGGGTCCTTAGAGCCACAGTAGACCCAGCCTTTGGACCACCCTCACCAGGGCTTTGTTCACGTGGAGTCTGGGAAAGTGTGGCACGGTGAGGGAGTCCCACAAGGGAATTGATGGGAGAGGGCTGCGATGGTGTGGGCTGAGGCTGCTCGCAGTGCCGGGGGATGCTGCGTCACTCACGGTGGTGTCTGTCATTAACCCCATGGAAGGATGATGGTTCATGGAGCCAGAGCGGTCCTTGGAGACATCCTTCCCTTGTCAGTCAGCATGCTGACTTTTCCCCCTTGCTCTGGTCAACCCTCTGCATCCCACAGATGGACGTCGTTGGCGTTCAGGGGACATCATCCCTGATTTTACGGGGTGGCAAGCTGAGGCACAGAGTTGGCAGCAAATTGCTTGACCTGGGAATAGCGGGAGCCTGCAGCTGAGCAGAGACTGGGCTGCACATCTCTCCAGCCCAGCGCCTTGAAAACGGTCCATGCTGGATTTTCTTCCATAAGAGGTGCCCTGGGAGGAATTCCCCTAAGGCACTGAGTACCGCTATGAGCCCAGGTCTGAGTCTACAGCCCAGGGCAGTGGTTTTGGTTGAGTTATTCTTGCTGGTACCAGCGAAAGTAGAATTAGCCCCATTGCGACCACCTTCCTGTAGAGTTAAGCCCCGCATTGCACCTCCAGCGGCCAAATCTATAGGGGAGACTGGGCAGAGGCAGGCTTTGAATATTCAAGTTGCCCGCTGCCTCCCCACCTCCCGCTCTTGGAGAGTTATTTATTTATTTTGCTGGCTTTTTTACAAGTCTGCTTCTTTCCTGCAGGTTTCACCAGCTTAGGTTTCCAGGCAATCAGCACTTGTTAAATATTCCACTGAGCATGATATTGCTCTCCTGTCTCTCTGTACTGGCGCTCAGCTGCGGTAATTTGCTGAACTCAGCTCTCGCATATGGGGATTTTTTAAAAATAACAAACCTATTAATAATAATAATTAAAAAACACTTGACAGGTGGGAACAGCACATCTAAATTGTTCTGTGTGCCCCAGTGGGAGGAGGGGCATTCAGCTACTTTTTCTAATATTTTGTGCAAGCTGTGGGTGTTGGTGAGGCGGTGCTGTCTAAACCTGCTTGGTGCAAGCCTTAGTGATGCCAGGGTGGCCACAGCTTAGGGGACAGAGGCTTTTTCTTCCTCCCCACCCCGGGAGGCTTTCTTTTCCTGCCCACCCCTTATCACGCAAGGCATCTGAAGCAGGGGGAGAATCATGGCTTTTGCCAAGATCCTGAAACTGGAGGAGGCAGGGATTGTGTTTCCAGGGAGTGTAGTTCTTGGAAGTGATTTTTGAGGAGCTCCACAAGGGAGGTGCCAGCCTTACCCACTCTGGTCTGAGATAAACCCCCCTGTTTTTCAGGATTTCTGTTGGGGGGACAAAACCCAACCAAACAAACCATGGAGGGAGGATCCATTTCAAGCATCTGCCTTAAGATGTCCTGTTGTCCTTCCAAAAAAATCCAGCTCAACTCTTTCTCTCTGGAGGGTTGTAATTCCAGCACCTGGTGGGGTGGGGGTACACCAGCGCAGGCAGCAAGCACCTGGCAATAGGCATGGATACTCCAAGCTGTCCTGGGTGGGTGGGCTTGTGGTTTCTCAACAAGAAGGTTTCATCAGAGAAATGCAGCCCTTTGGCTGAATGTCCTCAGATATCCAGGGGTGAGACCCCTCGGGGTTCCTGCCAGCTGGGCTGGTGGCTCCCGAGCACCCAAGTGCCCTGGGGATCCTGCCCTTCAGAGCCCTCTTGGCTGGGGTCTGGGCTGGGGAGGTAGTTTTCCAGACTTCCAGGCTTTTTGCCGGAGCTTTGGAAGCCTGAGACTGGGGAAATCTGTCAATAAGGGTCTGGAGGTATCAGGGGCTTCAAGGTTTTTAGCCTGTGGGGTGTCTGCCCTCTTATGCCAGTGGCAGGTTTGAAGGTTTTGTCTAACCCAGACCAGAAGGCAGACTCAGGTGTGAAATTTGGCGTGGGGGGGATTTTAAATTCTGTGTGAAAAAGGAACCACACTGAGGATGAAGGCAAAGAAGTTTAAAAGCTGGAAAAGCCTGTACAACCCAACTGGCGTTATCAAAGGCCAAGTCAAGCGATTAGGAGATTTTTGGGATGCCCTGGGGTTTTTGCTTCAAGAAGTCAGCCTTGACCCTCTGCTGGGGCCGGATTTTAAACACTTGTAATTCTGCTGACCTCTGCACCGTGCGAGAAAGGGGAAGAACAGGTCTAGATTTTTAAATAATAATAATAAAAATAGTAATAATAATACCACCCTTCGTGGCATAATTAAGGGAAGATTGCAGCTTTCAGCCACGTTTCAGTGTCTGTCCACCTGGAGGGAGCTGTGAACCACATCCTCCAGCCTCTCTCTTTCATTAAATAGGTGCGCTCCAACCCTGCTCTTATCCTCTCGGCAGTCTCTAAAACACAGTCAGCCCACAGATAAAACCAGGAGTTGTCCTGTCATGGCTGTGAGGTCTGTAAAGATGGGTTTGAGCTGGGTAATTTTCTCTGTGTTGGCCCTGCTGTCGGTGGACACTATATCATTAGCCCCAGGAGAGGTGGTGGGGTGACAGCAGCTTTGCTGTAAGCCCCGTTAGGAAACTTGGTGCGACGTGCATATTGCTGAAAAGCCGGTTTTCTTGTTTCCCCTGGCTTTACATGGTGCTCTGCTTTTGCTCACAAAGGTGGTAAGGGTGAATCTCAGCTTTTTCCCAGGAATACCAGGTGCTCAACTCTTAGATCAGGCTACGGGAAGCTGATAGCTGGGCACTGTAGGTTACTGGGGGGTGGTTTCTGGGTCTTATCTAGTATATTCTTTCTGGAAATCCAAGACTGGTCTTCTGTGCTTTGGCAGGGATCAGTTCCTAGGCTTTCGCGCTCCATTTGCTGAGTTGTTGAGTTGGTCAAGCACTGTCATGGATTTTCTCTCTTCATTCTTTAGCGTGCTGAACCGCACCCCAGTGCACCTCGTCCATGAAATCATACTAGTGGATGACTTCAGTGATGATCGTAAGTGACCCTTTCTATGTTAAAAGCGAGGGGCCAAACTGAAAGAGAGTGTGAGAGACTGGGATTTACGCAGAGAGGGGGAAAGAGTTTGTCAAAGCGGAAGGAAATTTAAAGCTCCGTAGGTGTAGAGAGCAAACCCCACTGTGCCAGGTTTGCATCGCCGCGTGAAGAATTCAAATTCCAAATGATCAAACCTCTTCTCATGAATATAATACAAGAAAAGCGCATGGCAAATAGTTTTTATGCCCAGTAGACATGAATCCAATCCTTACCCGGTTGTATTCTGCCGCAGCTATGGTGTGTTTAATCTGGCTTTCAGCTGCAGCCAGGAGCAATTCTGGGTTGACACCACTGGAATTGCACAGGATGATGATAGTCTGACCCTCCTGATGTATGCACATGTTCTGCATACGTTTATGTAGGTGGCCAGCAACTCTTGATTGATTTTTTTTTTTTTTTAACCCTCTTTTTCACCCATGTAAAGAGGCTTTCCTGCATGGGTTGCCCATTTCTGAGATGCACCATAAATAGCACTGTACACCACAGACAGCCCACCTCCTCCTGCCATTCTCTCCCAGTAAACAGCGTGACTCGAGTGAAATCAATAGGTCCGATCTCTAGCAGAAGTCGGGAGCTGAAACCCCAGGGGCTTCCAGGGAACCACCCCAGCTAAAGACCTTGCCTGGTGAGATGGGTGAGTGGAAGATTCAGGTGCTGAGACTAAGTGCTCGAAAAAACTGTCTCAGGCATAAAAAGGATGATAAAATACACCTAGACTGAGCTGTCCATGGCACTTGCATTTCAAGGAGCTGCAAGATGTAGCCACTTACTAGGAAATGTGAAAACTAAGCCAGAGAGGTTAAAAAAAAAGGATCTATGCTTTGCTCTTGGATATTATAAATAGGCACTGCCTCAGAGAGCATTAGGGACAGATTTCACATGAGACCCACTTCTCGGCATCGACACCTCCCTGGGGAGTTGCTGAAGCCGGGGGAAGGGGTTGCAGTGATTACGGTGGGCTTTGGAGTGACTCCAGTGCATGGGGGGCCAGGCTGGGCAAGCCTGAGGACTGGCAGAACGGCTGCAATGGAGAAAAGGAGCAGGCGCAAGGACTCGAGCTGCCCCGGCGTACAGCAGAGCAGGCTTTTTGAAGGGGGGAGGAAGTAAATGCCAGTTATTTGGCTAAATAGACAAAGCGCTTGCCTTCCTGAAAGGAGAAAGGTTTGTAGAAATGCAGTTTCCCTGCCACAGCACACCTGATGGCGTGAGCCTTGGAGAAGGAGCAGGGCTGGGTTTAAGCTCCTCTCGTTCCTGGGGCACCGGGGGAAGCCTCTTTCCCACCTAACTTAGAGCAGCCCCTCGGCTACTCGAAATCAGTGCTTCTCAGCTGTCTTACATCTCCTTTCCTGTGATAATTTGAGCCTGCTGGCATCTAGTCTGCATGCATTTACATAAAATACATCTATTTGCATAATACGCTGTATACACACGGTCAGTTTTTTCCCTGCAACCCACCCCAAGCAATTGGTGCTTTTATCTCATGCCTAGTTGTGTCTCATTTCTCACCTCTCTCTGTCCGTTGACCTTTTATTCACTGGGATGCAGTTGTTCTGCACGTGGGTTCCCGCACTTCCCAGCAAATCTCCATCGTAGGTCTGTAGCCAACCCCTGCCACCTCTGCCCCCCTCGTATGCGCAGAGCAACACAGCCCTGTACCCCAGTTGTTAGGGATACTGGTACAGTGATGTCTCTCGTCAACAAAGATTTCTGGAGGGGATGAAAGCACTGAGAGGTCCACGCGGGCTCATGGGGTGGGTGCCAGGGATGGGGCACATGCACGTGTGTTTACAGTGCCGAGGAAGAAGAGGCAGAGAAGTGGTGAGAGGTATGAAGGGGTTGCGGAGGTCACGGCGTGGGTGTGCGGAGGTAGAGGGGACTGTGATGGGTGCAGATGCCTGCAGAGCCAGCTCTTGCTGGGAGAAATCTGGGTGAGGAGGGATGCTGGGGCTGCAGGCAGCACCGGGGCGAAAGCAATGGCAGCAACTGCATGTGGGATTGCAGGAGCTCCCTAGCTCAGGTGTGGGTGGCTGTGGGAGCTCTCTGCCCCGTGGAGCTGCTGCCCCAGGTATGAGGAGCCCTTGGATGCTCCATAGGACTCTCTTTGACCATCATTTTCTCCTTGCTGAGGGCTTGCGGGCCCCCTCAGGAGGCTCCTGCCCCTCCACACAGACATGCATCAAACAGCTTTTGTGTTGCTTTGCAGCTACCAAAAATAGTCATTTGCATTAATGTGCAAAAACTCCGACTCTGTCCCCAACCACGGCTCTTCTACACTGACTTTCCAGTGTAATTCAGCTGTTCTTGGTGTAAATCTGCTGGGTTTACAGTGGTTTTATGAAAACTGCTGCTCTGCCAGTCCTGATTTACACTGCATGAGCTGAGGGGTAAGACTGTTGTGCCCCAGCAGAGCAATCGCCCTAACAAGCCATCAGCCAGTCCAGGACGGGGTCCTCTCCCTGCTCCCAATCTCCCCTAGGACCATTTCTGCTGCCAGAGCCACCACGAGGGCTGAGGGTGACATGTCATCCCTTTGTGTTTCCCAAGCTGATGACTGCCGCTTGTTGGGCAAGCTCCCCAAGGTGAAGTGCTTGCGGAACGGACGGCGAGAAGGTAAGAGCTGCCTGCCCAAAACCCAGGTGGGAAACCCAGATTTGGGGAGGTGTGAGAGTGATGGAGCAGGGGGGGACCTCCATGGAGTGGGCGACAAGGGAGGTCAGTGGCTCCTGGGGATGGGGGGCCCTGATAAAAGGAGATGTGATAAAGGGCTGGGATTTGAAATAGATCCCCCCTCTCTTGCTGAAAAAGATGGGACTATTAAGATATCCAATGAGGCTCAGCTGTAGCTTATTAACCAGAAAATTAGAACAGGCAAAACAAAGCCCCGGGTCTTATTTTTAAAGATGTTTGCTCTAATGAAAGAGAGGAGATCTGCTTCTGTGGGATTTTTTTTTTTTAAATAATTAATTATATTTGAAAGATTAAGAAGGACTATATGGAGGAAGAATGTATGTCCTACTGGGCTGCGGCTGGCAACCTTTTGAGACATTTTCCAGCTCCCTATAGTCTGAATGGGTGTTTTCAAGTCCTGCTTTGCAGTAGTAGGAAAACAAAAAACAATGAAGTTCTTTCATGCTGAAAATCGAAGGCGTGAGTCCAGGTGTGTGTCAGGTTGTGGTGATGGAGGAGTGGAGAGGGTTTGTCTGTGGATTCTTTCTGCAGAAGGTTTCAGATCTGCAGGTCTGGTCTCAAGGTGGCATTACCTCCCCATGGGTGTAAGAGTTATACCTGCTTTGGCAGGAGGGTAGGGGAGGTCTCCATGGACATGCACCTCCTTCTCACCTTTCTCTCCTGTGTTATGGGGGTACATATGTGCTCACCCCCAGCACTGGATGGTGCTCTATAAAGCCATTAGGATTTGGGTACTGTTGTGGTTTAACCCCAGTCAGCAACTAAGCACCATGCACCCGCTCACTCAACATTCTTCTCATACCTAACTCAAAAACATAGCACTGTACCAGCTACTAGGAAGACAATTAACTCTATCCCAGCTGAAACCAGGACGGGTACCCAGCCTGGAGGGCTTACCTAACTTAAATACATCACTGAAGCTGTATCCTTCAGGACCTGCCAGGATCTGGGGAGGGCTGGGGTTGGTACAGCAGACTGTGCCTACCCGCAAGATCGTAGAAGTTGCAGAGAGAGATACAGGAACAACCTAGGTTGCAGGAGGTGACCTTGGCAAACATTGGATTGCTCCAGGCTTTGTTCTCCTGTCCTTCTCCTTCCTCCTCAGAGGCTGTTCCTTGACCCCTTTCCTTGAGGAAATTTTAATATAAAAGTCAGTGACCTCCTTCTGCATGGACCTGATGCGTGGCTGCTCCCTGAAACCCTTCTCTCTCTCTTTATCCGCTCCTATCTCCCTTTGTATTACCATTGTTTCTCCTTCATCAAGAAGCTCTGCTCCCCTTGAGCAACTTGTGTGTCCTCTTGTTTGCCAACGGACCATCTACTTTCTTACGTTGCACTTCACTTGAGCATTGGCTGCAGGCAGGAGGAGTGTTGGAAAGCCAGTTGACTCCTGCATAAATAGGAACAGAGCATCTTCAAGAGCAGTGATCTTGCCAAAGAGTCTAGTGTGAAATCCGTGTGTGCAGCTGTTTTCCATGGCTTCCCTCTTTGTTCATTTTTCTCTCTCACAAACGCACACAGCGATCCGTCTCCAGCTCCGAAGGGCTCTAAATTCACCATCAACGCCCTGATGAGCCAAGCAGGCTCTTAGCACCTTGAGAGCCGACCCTCTTTACTTGGTGGAAAATGTGTTCCCATTAAGCTGCAGATCAGCAGTGCTCCCAGGGTAGGAGAGAGATCTGGGGGTCACTGGGACACGGAAAGGGGCACAGCAGGGAAAAGTCAGCAGTCTAAGAAAAGCCTAATTCTGGCACAAAGTGATCCCACCCTCAACTCCCCTGGCCCATTCCCCACTGACTTACATCTATGTTGGATTTATTACTTGCAGGGGGTTATGAAAGCATTTTGAGTCGTGTTTTGCCCCGGAAGGTGACAGTAGAAATAATTGCACAAATTAAGGATTGGCATAAATGCCATAAGTCATTAATCTTGGTGGAGCCGTTTATTTGCTTTGGTGACCTTGGGAAATGGTTGACATGCCTTGCAGCGCCGGGAAGGAGGCAATGAACCCGAACCATGTTTTATCCAAGTGGGATTTAGATGGGTCACAACCCAGGAGACGCACAAGTGCAAGAGACCGTGCTGGAGGAGCCTGGGGACATTGCCCATCCATCTGGGCAGCAGCTGACATGGTGTGTCCCTGAACAGGTCTGATCCGGTCCCGAATCCGAGGGGCAGATGTGGCACAAGCGGGAGTCCTGACCTTCCTCGACAGTCACTGCGAGGTGAATAAGGACTGGCTGCTCCCTCTGCTGCAGAGGATCAAAGAGGTGAGTGCTCCTGAGAGACCAGGGCTGCCCTCAGGGGATGCGTCGCTGATGTCCACCTCCTCTCCCCTCTTAATGGGCATGACCACCCAACTGTAGCCAACTGCATGCAGGCATCCGAGGAAGAAAGCGATGAGCTTCTGGGGTGCAAAGTGGCCTTCGCTGGTCTTCCTCTACCCAGCAGCCAGGTGGGGTTGTCTCCGTGACTGGGAGAGCCTGTGGGTGCCTCCGGGGGCCGTGGGGCTCTAACTGGCAAGCACAAGTTGAGTGGTGAAAGGGGAATACGTGGGCAGTGCTCCAGCGGAGTTTTTAATTAGGCTCATGTAAAATGCTCAGTGCTGATGATTTAAGGGAGTGACGGCTCCTAGAATAGGGGCCGAATTTAATTTCATGCAAATTAAGCACTAATAAATTGATTTAATAGGATTTAAATTCTGCTGATTTCAGAGCAGACAATGACATTCGCCTTTCGCCGGCGGCGACATTCTCGCCAGACGTGCGCACGGAGGCTCCCGGCGCCTTGTCACTGGAGTCAGAGGGGGCTCTGTGCTGGTGACCTGCTGGCACGGCGCAGGGGATGACGCCTTCGGCTCCAGCGCGGACGCACGGTCCTTGGTCCTTTCCCTCCGCTGTGCCTCTTTCCTCCACCCTTGCTACACCTCTGGCTCCTGATTGCTAGTATTTATTACTCGGTAATTTTAAAACTACTGAATTATGTTGAAATAATATTATGTTGAGATGGGCAGCTGAGGAGCAAGGGGAAGCCGAGGCGGTGGGTTACGGAGAAACCCGCTCGGCTGGTGTTCACGGTGCCCCTCATCCAAGGCGTCCTGCTTTTCACACCTCTATAGGTGATAGCCCTGCTGGCTGGGCTATACATCCCCTGTGTGCAGCAGCGATGGGACAGGGGGAAGGGGGGCACAGCACCAGGTCAGGTCCTGCCAGAGCGGGCGAGGGCGGTCGGTGCCGCCGGTGCTCGAAGCGCAGCCAGCGCTGGAGAGGTCCCAGCCTCGGTTTGCAGGCTGGGCCGCCGCAGTGCTGCTGATAAATGGTAATATAATGAAAATGGCCTTTTCATATTATCGATCGCAGCTCTGGTGGAATTATGAGAACACCTGCTATAATACCCCACTCGGGCCTCGTAGCCGGCCTGCCCCAGGGTGGGATTCACCACTAAACTTTACTGCATCGGTTTGTTCCTTTGAGCTTTTTTAAGGCAAGCATTCCTCGTTCTCTGCCAAAGCCCTGCTGTGTTTTGGTGAGGAGTATCCAGAGCGATTGCCTCTTTCCCAGGCAGAGCTTTTGAAGTGTTTTGGCAGGAGAAGGGCAGCAGTGGTGGCAGAAAGGGGACAGGCAGAGCTGCTTTCCCGTGCAGCTCCAGGACTGTGCCCCGCGTTCGGCACCCGTGGGGTGGGTGAACGTGGATGCCACGTGCGGCATCACCGTAGGAGTTTCACTGCATCGTGGTCTGAATATAGCATCAAATGCACACGTCACCTCCGTGAAGTTCTTTTTATTTGTTCTTCTGGGTTAAATCTTTCTCTGGCTGGAAGTAAGGCAGTTTGTAAGCTTGCACTGCTGCTCCTGCTGCTCTTACCCTGCCCCGTGTCTTGCAGGCCAGGCACAAAGGGAGACTTCGTATGAAGAGTGTTGAGGGACTTGCAAAGCAAGTGGCGTCCCACTTGCTTGCTTTTTAACTGCTCGCAAAAGCTGCAGGATAAGGGCAGAGAGTCCTCAGTTTCCTTCTTCCCAGGCCCACTGTACCCATCCTTTCCATCAGGGTTAAAATATTGATCAATGAAGTGTATGAAATGTTACTGCTGCCACCTTCAGGCTGTGCTAAAGAGATGGCTTCCCTGTCCCACTGCTGCGGTGAAGATTAGCCACTTAGAGCATTTTCTTACCGTGTTACTCCTAGGAACAGTCTGCTTTGAGCTAATGTGATTTAAGTTTCAAGCAAAGGAGAGCGGTGATTGCCTCGAAGCACACCCGGCACTTTCGCCACCACCAGCCACCTCGCGCGTCGCTTCTCTTTTATTTTCTCAGCCAGAACAGCTATTCCTGCAGCCTTCCGTGGTGCAAAATGCCAGACCCCATGTGTGCCACCATGCACTGGCATGAAGGTGCCCCACATCGAGCTTTCCCAGCATCCCCCCCACCCCAGGCCAATGCTCACTTTCAGGCATGGGCAGCACGTGCCCAGCACATGGATTTGGAAACAAGCAGGACTAGAAAGTCTAAGAGCAAGTGATGGGGTGTGGGGGGAAGAAAGGGGGTGCAGGGGGTCTCGGACCTGTGCCTGGGAGGGTGCGTGTCCCTGGGAGTGGCAGTGACGGTGGGTGTTTTGTACCAGCATGTTTGCAAGCGTATGACTGTGAGCGCGTGGGCACGGGCTCTTGTTTTTATTTACGGAACAAATATCTCCTAAAGCCATTATCAGTGCATTTCGACTGAATAACTTTTCTAAAAATGTAATTATCCGGCCCAAGGCGTTTTTACAGTATGGCTCAACAAACTTACCCCAAAACCGGATTTGCAAATGGCACTGGGATGATCCAGTGGAGGGTGACCCCCTCACTTCCAGCTCAAGCACCCCCCCAGTTTGGTGCTCTCCTAGGGGAGGGGGAGGCAGATGATGGCCCTCTCATCTTGCCTAATGCTGCTGTGGGGCCTGAGGAGCAACCGTGGCCCTTTTTGTTGACCATTACAAGGTCATGATGTAGAGGTTGGGAGACAAGCTGGAGTCAAGGTCCTTTTCCAAGGTTGAAATGCATCCGTTGTCTTCAGGACCATTTTCAGAGTTTTTTCCTGTTGATTTAGTTCCATAATTCGGTTTATTTGAGAAGTGTATTGGAGAAATGCATTCGCAGGTTTTTTGAGAATTTCATGTGAAAGAGGATTGAAGATTTGGGCGTTGTTAATATTAACATGCCCTGGCGTGGGAGGGTATCAAAAAAAAAGAACGGTGAACCTGCCTGTAATAAGATCTGGTGCTCAACCCAAAATAAATCATAGCAATAGCGCTGTGCTCTTGAGCATGCCATGCTTTTCTTTTGAGGGTCAGAGAGACCTTCATGAAAGCTGAGTAAATATAAATGTTCCCAGGATGTGGCAGGGAAAGTGAGGCAGGGAGAAGGTTGCACTGCTGAAGGCTAGCATTTTGCAGTAGTGCACTCAGCCAAGGTGTAAAGGGGATTTTCTTGCAAGAAGTTGTGCCGTGCAATGAGTAGGAGTGGAATCGAAATTGGGGACCAGTGTCGGCTAGTTACAAGTGCTCACCAGTAAGATGCTTGGGGGGCAAGTCTTAAATGACTAGATACGATCCTTTCCCTGCAGTGTTCAGCACGCAAAGCAGATGCTTTGCTCAAAACCTTTCCCCTACCCTCAGGCAACTAAAACGTGCTTGGGTATACTGAGCTGTGGCAGCTTGGGGGACACTATGCAGCAGCTACAATGGGTTTGAAAGGCTCATCGTGCTTGGCTGTGACTTGAGTTTCCCCACCCGGTATGTAGGTACAGCAGACCTTGCCCTTTCAGTGGGATGTTTGACTCACAGAAAGTCATGTTAAGACTCCTGACTTGTCGTTGTTATGGAAATACCAAGTATTTGTCATGCTTATTTGGAAAACCTGAGCTCTAGACCAGCTCCGAGCTCATGGCTTTTGGTTGCTTTTTCCTACAGCTGCGTTTGAATACTTTTGTTAGGACTAATTTCTAAAACAAAGTCTTTTCTGAGTGAGAGAACAAGCCCATGTGTGCTCAGATGCTTTCCTTTGCATGGCTGTGAAAAACAATTTGATCTGGTGAGGGTAAAAGCTTGAAGTTTGAGCTATAATTGGAGTTTGGGATTTTTGAAAAGAGAAAGGGAGATAAGAGAGCAGTCAAAGCTGTCAGAGTCTCTTCCTCCTGTAGATATTTTTGTTCATAACTGTTTGTATAATCTCTTTGTCCATAACAAGATGTTAATTAAATCACCACCAACTCTTTAAAATAATTCAGGCCTTTTTTTCTTAACCCTTTCACACATTTGGCAAAACTCTAACTGTATCCCCATAGTTTGTACATTTAAAAAATACCTGTATTTAAGCTGCCTGACTGCCTGTGTTTTTCCTCTGTTGTTGCAACCGCCTGTTTGTCGCCATACTTCTGAAATCCAGTAAAAAGTATTTAAGGGAGGTGAAAGGGGAATACGTCGGTGAATTTGCAAAAGGCGGACGGAGCTTTGCATCCAGCCAA
This sequence comes from Haliaeetus albicilla, assembly GCF_947461875.1. NCBI lineage: Eukaryota > Metazoa > Chordata > Aves > Accipitriformes > Accipitridae > Haliaeetus > Haliaeetus albicilla. The sequence goes on along the minus strand of NC_091495.1, from coordinate 6,070,692 downwards.
GTTGGGCACCGAGTGCACGCACAACCTACGGAGGGGAGGGACTGTGGGTGAAGTCAAAGCCGGTGAGAGATGCTAGCTCAGCAGCCCAGAGTCCTCTTTCCCAGGAGAGACAGTGTCTGTCTTCCCAGCTTCTCTCACCGGCGTGTCCCTGGCTCCCAGTAATATCTCTGCCGCTTGGCACTGCTGCCGTTAATTCCTTGGTTGAACTGATGTGATGGCTGAGGAGGAGGAGGCAGTAACGGGCACTTGTCCCTGACAAACCTGAATGACACCAAGATTTCCAGCCACCTGGTGTCTCCAGGAGTTCAGAGTATCCCTTGACCAGTTTGAGCGATGTGGTCTGAAGTCATGGGTCATTTCGCTTCTGCTTTCCAGGATCCCACCCGAGTGGTCAGCCCTGTTATTGACATCATCAACTTGGACACTTTTGCCTATGTGGCGGCTTCCTCGGACCTCAGAGGAGGTAAGTCCAAGCTGCGTGTGTGCCCCATGGGCGTCCATCCCGTGGCGTGAACGTGCACTGGCCCGAGGAGCTGGTGGCTCTGCACCACACCGCTGGCTCCTGCTACCTTGCAAAAAGTTCATTAGCACTGTTCAGTACTCCTCGCTGGCTGTTTTCAGGCTATTTTAGAAACAGGTGAGTGTGGTGTGAGGAACGGTGTTTGCTACAGTGGATAAAGCGGTCAAGCAGGAAAGAAGGGTCATGTCGAAGCCACCCTTGGCAGCACTGAAAGCCGGGCTGCTGACAAGAGGAGATGGGGGATGTCTAGGCAACAAATGGAGGATGCGACTGTAGCGCTTATTAGTATGCCTGTGCTATTTGTAGCATGCAATATCCATCAGAGCGTGTATCTGTGTGCACAAGGGGACAAAGTGAGGTTTCAGCAGCATCTTTAATTCTGACTTTTCCTGCCTTTGGAGTGCTTGACTGCAATTGTAATGCAATGTGTTGTTTCTTGTTCATATGCAGTAGTAAAATATGTTAGTCATTGGACTCTTCTCCCAAGAGCTGCATCTCCATGGCTTAGGTCAGTTGAAAGTGGGGAAAATACTCCATCAAATGTGGCTTCTGCAGCCTGCATTGCCTCCTAATCCATACCCATTTCTAATTTCCCCATGGTACTTCTCTACTTCGGTTTTAGGTTTTGACTGGAGTCTGCATTTCAAATGGGAGCAGCTTTCCCCAGAGCAGAAAGCCAAACGACTTGATCCCACTGAACCCATTAAGTAAGTCAAGAGGGGGAAGGAGGCACCTGAGGAATGTGGGGCAGGACAGGCGTCTCATCTGACCTCATGTGTGTCACCATGCACCATGGCAGTGTGATATTCCTTCCAGGACAGCTCTGAACGCCTAATAACTATAGCGAGCTCCTGGCTGGCTTGGGTTTTGCAGTACAACTTCACCTGCCAACACTGAAGCCTGAGGGTGCTACAAAGGTAGAAGGGGTATATTTATGGTTATTTGTGTTTTGGTAGTGCTAAGGAGGCTGAATACGGTTAGGGAAGAAGCCTAGTGCTCTAGACTCCTGCTTCTCTCAGCTCAGCTATCACTTAAAAATAAGGCGGTGTCCTCAGCCCACTTGACAAAAACGTGGTGTCTAGTCCAGCCTTTCCAGACCAGCGCTGCTCTTCTGGACCTCGCTGAAGGCTCCTCAGAAATTCAGGATGTGCAGGAGAGATAGCGAAACTGAACGGGAGAGATGCCATCTGTCCTCATGCCGTGGGATGGAGGGAGTCCTTCATTCTGCTGAAAATCTCTCCTGGCAGCAAGCCTAGTGCTGGTGTCTGCATCCCCAGCCGTGAAGCGCCGGGGTGTGTAACATGGAGGAGACCAAATGTTGGAGGAAGCTCAGGGCCTCAGAAAGCTCTCAGGGGAGCAAAGCACTGCTTCTCCTTAGGATGCTGTTGTTAACAGGAGCTCTCACTGGCTTCCCAGAGGCTCTCCTTGCGTTCCTGGTCGTCCTGCCATGTAGGGCACTGCGGAGACTAGCCTGGGCGCAGCAGTCATCCCAGCTCCTCCCAAGCTTACGCTACGGCATCCACACTGTCTGCAATTGAATGGAGACAGGGCTTGCGCCAGCAAATGGCGAGTCTCCTTGAGCTATCTTCTGGCTCTGCCCTCCCCTCCTCCACAGACCTTCTCTGTGCAGTTTTCTTAGCTAATCCAAGGAATGAAAAATAACCCTGTTTTGAAATAAAGATCACACAGCTAGTGATGGCTTTTAAAAAGCCCTTCTGAATTGGCTTTGCCTTCCCCTCCCCAGTGCAATGGTGCTCTTAATAGGCTGGCTCCAGGCAAAAAGACTGTCTGAGTGAATAACCCCCTGAGCGCTAAGTGCATTTTTGATGCTGAAGCCTACAATCAGGGCTGTGAACTTTGGGCTTGTAGGAGTTGTGCTGACGGGTGCATTAGCCAGTCATTAAGTGCCAGGCAATTTATGATTGACAGCAAAATACCAAGGCAGCTGAAAGAAAGACTCAGATGCTTTTTGAGGTGTGTTGTCCTTGTTTGGCGAGGAGATACTTAGGTAATGTCCTGACAATGGAAGAGGAGGCAAAGGGAAGGGCTGCTTCTGTGCATCCAGGTGCTGCAGCAGTGTTTGAGTATGTGTCCCCTCTTCCTTTACCGATTCTGCAGGACTCCCATCATTGCTGGGGGGCTGTTTGTGATCGACAAAGCCTGGTTCAACCACCTGGGGAAGTATGACAGTGCCATGGACATCTGGGGTGGGGAGAACTTTGGTGAGTCACTCTTCTTCCTCCTATGCCTTGCTGTGTTGGCTTCTCTTCCTGAGTCATGCCAAATGGATGACTCGGGTCATCCATCAGGTCACTTTGGACTTCGCTTTGAATGCTCTGCACGGTTTCCCTCACATTCATAGTTTATGGCCTCAGGTGAGTAAGGAATCCAGCAACCATGAAGGATGGGAAGTGAGCAATTGTTAGTGCTCAGGACTCCCTGCCTTCCACGCTGCTTTGATTTTCTATAGGTAAATACCCTAAATCACAGAATTTTCAGCTTTACCAACAGATGAGAGAACACCACACACACCCTCCTATTCCTTCCTGATCTTATTTTCTCAGCAATAAAGTAAAGACGTGTCTTATTCCATTGTCTGACAACAGCATTTCAAAGCTATGAACTGAGGCATCGGTGCCTCCCTGAATTTGCAGAGTGCCTGAAACAGTAGCTCCATCGGCATGCTGCAAGCAGGTGGCAAAGTGACATGGCTGCTTATCCATTCCTGTATCACTAGATGGCCGAGCACTGCCAGGCTCTCCTCAACACTATCGTTTTTCCTGCACAAAAAAAAATTCAGTCACCTCTGCTCATTATCACAGGGCAAGATGGGCATTAAGAAATCTCCTGCATGCAAACTTGAGAGGGCACATGAAGGAGATAACAGCCTGTCCCTTCTCCCCCATGTCTAGCGGAGCTGGATCAGGCTGGGCTGTTCTCTCTTTGAAGCTGTAGCAATGCTGCAGATCAGAGCAATAGACTGTATCCTTGAAAGCAGGGGAGGCACTCGATGTCAGGGAGGCAGATCAGAACCTGGCTTTAATAGCTCACACCTCTGGGGAGCACGACTAGCAAGGAAGGAAGGATCTTGTGTCTTAACGCATACAGCGATGCTGTCAGTCATCCAAGGGAACAGATGCTGCTGCCTTGCAGTAACCCATCCGCTGCCTGGCACTGTTGTTTCCTTCACATGCCTTTTTCCTCTAGCATATTTTATTTATTTATATCTCGTTAAGCAGTAGGATCTCACTCCTTCGTGCTTTCTCTCTGTGGGTGGGTGTCTTGCCACCAGACTGACCCAAAGCATCTGCTCCTCTGAGTGGGGTGGCTCTGAGAAAACCCAGGAGGGGAGCGACAGCCCTCCCGCCTCCCCCGCTGGATCAGCGGCCCAAACAAAGCATTCAAAAAGGGAACTAGACGGGAGGAGAGGGACTGCCGTGCGGTGCCTGACCTGCTGTCCGTCTCCGCTCATCACTCGTCTCTGACAGCAGCGAGCCTCCGCTGCTCCTGGGAGATGAACAGTGACAGGGCAGCCTGCCCTCCGGGGAAGCTCTATCCCGCCAGCTTGTCCGATGCCCTGCAACGGCAGGCGTCGCGCTCCTTATGTGTGGTTGTGGCCCATCCTACAGAGTGCGATGTTTCCCTTACTGGTGCTATGCCCTGGGAAGCTGGTCCCGATCGAACATGCGCTGGCTGTGCTGCAGGGTGTAATGCTGCCTCAGGGCACTGGCGTGACGAAGGTAAGCCAGGCAGGTTGACACTGCAACAAAAAAGCGCAGGTCTGCATAGCAGCAGGGCAGATCCCGTCTTGCCCGTCGCCCTGAGAGCAGAAGCGTGCCCGGCTCAAAGCTGGTGAAGGGCAGCGCATCCCACCTCTCCTTCGCTCACAGGCGAGGGCAGCTGTGACCCTGCTGGCCCCGGTCACTTCTGGGCAGTTGACAGAGGGCAGGAGCTGACCAAGCAGCTGCTCATTTTGGGCACTTGCAGTGAACCGTGCTTTTTCTGGTAGCTTAGTCCTGAGGGGATGCAGGACTCTGGTCCTGGGGAGCATCGCTGCTGCCTTTAGTGTTAGTGACTGGGCAGCTAGAGGGGGCTGGAGACTTCAGGCAAAACAAAAGCAAGTGTGATTGGGTTAGAAGGAGGACATTGTAGGTGTTTTACTTTTTAAATTTACTTAGTCCCCTGGAGGTGGATTGATGAGCTATGGCAGAAGGACTTGCAGGCCAGTAAGAAGTCCTAAAGGCATTTTGCCAAGCTAAGGCCAAGCCCAGTGCACCCCAGCACGTACTGCTCGCCTCTCTCCTGGGGTCACTCGGAGGGGCCACCTGCACTGGAGACATCTCTGGAGGGTCAGGTGAAGCATGCCGTCAGTTCCTGCTCCCCTGGCTCCTCTGAGCTGGGCCCGTGCCATGCCTTCGCTGGTGCCTCAGTTTACCTCCTCCCGAGACATTTAGCTTTCGGCTGCCTGTCTGGAGACCTTGTTTGTTAGCTGCCACGGATGGCTCCGTGGATCGTCCCTACCTGCCAAAACCTGTGCTTTAATTGCTTCTGCTGGGACCGGAGCAGGGTCTGCAGGGTGCAACATGTCTGAAGCAGAGAGCTCAGACTCCTCACCACCTCCTGCCTCCCCAGCACTGTATTCTCATTCCGGTTCACAGTGCACAGAGATCACCTCAGCCCACCTCTTCGTTAGACTTTAAATTAAGAGCAGGCGAGGACTGAATGGTGCAAATCTTTCCCTTGTAGTGCCTCAGGGAGCTGCTCTTCTCCCGGGCTGAACAGAAGGACCAGAGGAGGGGAAGGCACCAGACAGCAGCCACGCTGTGGTTCACAGCTGTTTGGCTGATTGTCCCCCTTTATCAGGCACCCTTCTGATTTACACAGCAGCACTGGCAGCGTGGCTGGCGCTGTGACACGCAGGCAAATGTCTCAGCAGCCACGTGCGAGGGGAACCGAGCGCAGCAGCTTAGAGTGGCCACATCCTGCCATAATCTCATTTCCCTGCAGCTGTGATTAAGGTTGCTCCCAATATAGCACCAGGACACGGCACAAGGGCATGTTTTATTGGCCTGTTAATACCCAGTGCTGGGGAAAGTGGTGAGGCTCCAGCTGCTGTTGCAGCGCTTGCCTGTAAACACAGCAGTGAAAGGAAGGGGAGGGGATTTCTGGAAAAAAAGTACTTTTCCTCCCTGCTGTGCTTTCCCACCGCAGCCTTTGCTGGCCCCTGCTGCTAGGGCCAGCTGTTGGGGATGGGCTCAAGCCCTGAATTTTGGATCTGGGCATCAAGGTGAGAGGGCTTTGTGGCTCTGCCAACCTCCCATTTCCTTCAGCCCGGGAGCAGGTGGGTGTGCTGGCAGCGGGGATGGGAGTGACGGGAAGGTGGCTCCTACCTCTGCAACGACAGGTACCTCGTGGCTGAGCCATGTGTCCTGAGGGTAGGTGGCTTTGGATGACCAGGCTCCAATTCTCCTTTGCTCCTTGAAGCTGTGAGTTGTTTTCAGAGGGATGGCAGCTTTGTGGGCTGGCAGTGGAGGAGGAGGAGGAGGAGGACTCCTGTTCATGCTGCCCAAATGGCTTTCCCACCACAGGCACTCATCTTGCCAACACCAACCTGGGGACAAGTCATCCTTGCGCTGGTGTATGTATGTGAGGGGACTGCCAGCAGCACAACCTGGCAAAGACGATGGGTGGCCTCCTGTCTGACTTCTGTAGTTAAAGGGGGACAGGGAGTGAAAAGGAATTTGTAGTTTTGGAGTACATACATGCTGCGTGTAGCTCTATACTGTCAACAGATGATAAAATAGGATGCAAAGAACTGCAGAAGCCTTTTCTTTTTTATTTCATTTTTTTTCCATGCTGGTTCTGTCTAAGCATGACTTTCTGACAATATAGCTGCAGATTCATAGCTTAACAGGCGTTAGGACCAGATGGACCTGTTAGATCAGCCATTCTGCTCACCCGTCCTACCTCGCCAGCTAGGATTTCATCCAGCTCCCTGCCAAGAGCCCGGTAACTTCTGGTGTCAACTGTGCCACAGGCTCGTTTTGCTCCAGAAGGGCCCCGTGGACCAGGCAGGGAGCAGCTTGGGGCAACTGGGAGACATTTGCCATACTGACAGCTTATCCAGATTTTTAGGAGATAATCCCTCCCACCACTGACCTTTGCTTGTGTTAAGGTGTGTGCCTTGTTGGACCACAACGTTGGCACTCACAGCCCGGAGTACATGCCACACAGGGTAAGCTCCTGTCCGTTTTGGGACAGATGATGGATGCACAGCTCTCTGTTCATTTTGCAGAATCAATGGTGGATTCATAAAGATAATGACCATTGTAGTCATTAATGGTGAATTCATGGCGTCTCCTGGTGAACTTGACAGCCCTTTGGAGGGAAGTGACTCTGAAATAGGCAGTGCAGAAGTAATTACAGGAGCACAAAACTGGCAAGATGATTCTGCGATGTAAGCGGGGCTGCATGAAAAGGGACCTACTTACCGTCTCACTCTTGCCATTGTGATAGCACCTGCTGTGCTATAAGCAGGTTTCAAGTGCACTGACTTCAAACAGATCGCAAGAAGCTTTGAAATGCGCTTTTAAGGCATTTGTGCCTAGGAAAGGCCCTCTGGTAATTGATTTACCCCAGTTTAATGTGGCAGAGGATGAAGTGAGAGGTAACACCAGGATCCAGTCTGCTGTAGGACAGAAAGACAAAATGCTGAAGCTGCTTCTCTTGTAGAAATCTCTTTCCGTGTGTGGATGTGTGGAGGGAGCCTGGAAATCATCCCCTGCAGCCGCGTTGGACATGTCTTCCGGAAGAAACATCCGTATGTCTTTCCAGAGGGAAATGCCAATACATACATTAAGTAAGTGTTTTGTGCTTGCTTTGTTTTTTTGTAAAACAGAATCAGGTGCTGCCTTGTGGGGAGGGGGGAGCAGAGAAGACAGGGAGGAGAGTTTGTTTGGAAAACTTTGAAATATCCCTGGGCAGGAGTCTCCTGAGCCGAAGAAAATGCAAGTCAGTACAACTCTCCCTTAGGCTTTCTACAGTGCCGAGAATATGACAGAAATAGGGCACTTATATGGTACCTTTCATCAGCGCAGAAATAGAGGGACAGCTCCAGCATATCCCTGAGCACTAGCTACCGTAACAGCAAATGGTTTAGACCCTAAGGTCATCAGAACGCATTTATAATGACCTGAAATCAGGCTGACAGCATTGTCTGTCAGTACCCAATGACCTTAGCTGAGGGCTGAGCGTGGCTCAGCTGAACCAGAAAATTTGGTTCCCAGTGCCTCTCCAAGAGGGGAGCCCAGCAGCGTGCCAGAGTGGGTGGCTTCGCCTCCGGGCTGGTGCTGTCTCTTGAGCAGAGGCAGAAACGGGATGCACCTCGCTGGTGGGGATACCGAAGGAACTGCCAGGGCATCCCAGCTGAAGGGGACCTGTCCTCACACGCAGGAACAGACTGAATCAGGTACTGAAATGGGCAGCTGAAGTGGGCTAAGATCCTGGAAATAGCAGGCAAGGAAGGAGGTGGTCCAGAAGTGGGAATGGGCATGGGAAAGATGATGGGAGCAGCTAGTGAAGTCAGGAGGAATTTCTTCCTTTTTTAGAGCATGAGGCTGAAGGTTGTCTGTTGTTAAGTAAATGACAGAGAAAAACACTGGGGGTGCTTATACTTAATGCAGGGTTATTTCTCAGCTAAACTGCATTTGTGTGTGTTTACACACCAGGCATTCCTTTTAGTGTGGGTTTCCCAGTGTTATAAAGAGCCAACAGTATTTGTGAAGACCCAGCTGCCTGCATCAGGGTTACCACTGACCCAGGTGCTCTGCAGCTTCCCCACGCTTTACATGAGGCAATGAGCTGGGGGAGTGTAAATCACACCTCTCAGTTATACCTAATATGTGATTTCCAGCCACGCAGTGTATGGGGCAGGAAGGAGACCTTGTCACCTTGCTTCAGGAAGACAGCAGTGAGGGGCACAGGGCGTTGCTGGCATCAAGGAGAGCACAAATTTGAGTCGTGAGGAGGGCTCTTGCTTTTAGTAGTGAAATAAGACTGCTACAGAAGAGCTGGATGTGGCAAAATCTCCACTGTTGGAGTTGCTGCAAACCTGAGTGAAAAGGCAGGGTCTGTGTTGCATCACCTGCAGGAGGACCAAGGGGAGCTTGAATGGCTATGGCTCTTCTGGCTGCACCCCAGGCACAGGCACACGGGGACTTTGGGGAGGCCTGAATCAATGCCAAGGTGCGAGCCTTGGCATTTATCCCCATGTTTCTTATAAACCCAAATGAGATGAGGAAGCCAAGATAAAAAAACCCCTGAACTTTGGGGAAGGCTAGATACAGATGTAGACACTGTGTCTTCAGCATCTCTTGAGCAAGAGCACTTAGACTATTGCAGTGGCCTTAGTGAGAGGAAGAAGCAACATGAATCAGCAAGGGACTGAAAAGTGATCTGGAGAAACACATCTGTAGGCATTAGGAGCTGGGATTTTATTAACCTTATGGTAGCTATCAGCCTTAAACTTAATGTTGTAGTATATAGACCGAGAGGAGAAGTGGCTTCTGGCAACCTGTGGTACCTCTGTTTAAACAAAGATGTTAGCAAAAAATATCTCCACCTTTCTCCCAGATATTGATTTTTTTTTTCCACACAGCCTTTTCTTCAGTGTGAGAGACAGCTCAGGCTCCAGTGTTGTGCTGGGTTCATGTGCAGACTATCTCCTGTTCTGGCTATGTGGGACATGTGGCCCCACAGCGCCCACAGCCCAGTGGGATGATAACACTAGCTTGGAGGCACTGGTCTGCCTTGGAGCAGGAGTTTGGAGGACTCCCCTGACCCGGACCGGGATGGGTGGATAGGCATGGAGCAACAAAGCCATTTGCAAGGAGAGTTAGAGCCATGTGAAGTCAACAGAAGATTTTCTGAGGTTCAAAAACCTTCTGCAGATGCCTGGTTGAGGTGGAAGACTGACATTTATGCTACAGCACTATGGCCGGGGTGGTTTCTCTTAAGTTTTGAATACTGCGATTTGCCTCAGTGAAATCCAGGAGCGCAAAGCAAAAGAGTCCATACGGGATTGACACAAAGGAAATATTTGCCTTCAATCTTTGGCAAATTGTGCACCTCTTTTCAGAGCTCCATCCCAGCCACTAAATAAAACCCCAGGCACGCCTGCCTGGGAGATGACGCTTAAGAGAAGCTTCAGTTCTGAGTCTGGTGGATGCAAAGCATCCAACTGAGTTTGAAATGGTGAATTCTTCACCCAAGCCTTGACCTGTTGTGTTTGGTCCTTGGAGTAATGGGGAGGAGGAGTACCTTCTCTAGTAGTGAGGGATGGGCTGGCTCAAAGGTGGTTTTGGTGAAGCCAAAGACCAAGTTTAGGATGGGAGGACAGCGGGATGGATTAGATTTTAGAAAATGTCATCTTGGAAGCTTCTTTGGTTTCACCTGTCTTCCCTTGCCTCCTTCAGAAACACCAAGCGCACAGCAGAGGTGTGGATGGACGAATTCAAGCAGTACTACTACGCGGCTCGTCCCGCAGCCCAAGGGAGGCCTTATGGAAAGTAAGTGTCTTTCTCCTGCCTGTGCCCTGCCTGCTGCAGTGGGTGTTCACGGTGACATCGCCCTGCTGCAGAAACCCACCTGCGTTGTTTCTGTAGTAACGTTCAATTAAATGCTAATGGTAGGCAGATGCTATGAGCACAGCAATGAAACATGTAAGCAGCTAGTTTGTATGCTGTGCTAGTTTATCCCAGTGAGTGAACTGAATCCAGGTGGGGGAACACTCCCTCTGCCCATGTCCTGCCCTTGGCATTAGGTACAAGTACTTCTGGTCTCAGAGCGGAGTTTGGCAGGGAGAGTCCAGAGGTCTCGCTGGCAGCTGAGGGGCAGGAAAATCATCGAATTTTGCTGAGGCTTTATTGGAAAGGAGCAAGTGCTTTGTATGCAGGGAGTTTGCCACTCATCCTGTGAACAGTTGGAAACACCTCCCTGTCAGGAGGACTGTAAGTATTTGTGTTAATTTCTCATTTTCATATGCTCTTCCTTCCCTTAGAAAGTTTCCTTTGGACCACAGGGGGTTCCAAATAAAACTCAAATTCCTTGTGGCTACTCTTCAATCTCCAGGATAAATAAATTGAAGTCCTGGTGACTAACCTATTTCCACTGAATTCATATCCTCTTCTCATCCATCAGCACTGAATGAAGTAACAGCTCTGTCTTGCTAAATATATGAGGGTGTAGAGAAGATAGCCCATGCAAAGGGAAGGTACTAGAGGCTTCCTACTGCTCTGTAAATGCCAGCTCCTAACAGCTCCATGGGTAGAGGCTGGCCCAGGGAGGAGCTGGAGTTTGGAAAATGTCACTATACAGCATGATCCCTCAGCAGAAATTTTGCCCTGGTTAATGAAAGAAAGAAGTATTTCACTGTGTGATTAACTGCTGCTGACTTAAAGGCATGTTTAGTTGCTCTTGGAAATCAAGGCCTTCTGTAGTCCTGTAAACTAAGAGTAACTGATAATAGCATATATTAATTTCCTAGTACATTAATATATTAAATTAATGCTTATTGCAAATTGTAGATAGCATACATTATTTTAATAACCATTTTTAAATGACTGTACTTTTCCATGAACAATTTCATCCACCAAACTCCAGGCTTCTTGTTAAAATGGCGATATGTCATCACGCCATTTTACCAAGTGAGACTTCCAAAGAGACAGAGATCCAAATGACCACCCAAGCTTGTGCTGAAGAGAGCAGAAAATAGAGCTGCTGGTTCTCTTGTGTTTGCTGTCTGTGCATATCTGTTAGGTTTCTCTGAGCCTCCTTTTTTGGTGCATTGCATCTCACCTTCATGATTTCCATTGTATCTCTACGATATTTTCTTCCCACAGCATCCAGAGCAGAGTGGAGCTGCGGAAGAGGTTGAAATGCCACAGCTTCAAGTGGTACCTCGAAAATGTTTATCCTGAACTTCGGTATGGATGTGCGATCTTCACCTGTCCCTAGCAGGCCAGCGGGATGCCCCGTCCCTCCTGCCCCACAGACCTTTCCTCCGCACCTCCAGTCCCCACACTTGCCCCTGTCCCAGCGACACAGGCATCCCCTCCCTTGGGCTTCACAGAAGGGTATAGTGAATTTTGTGCTGGCTTTAAACACAGCTTGCTCACAGTGTGACATGGTTCATTTGTGATCCTGCTTTCTCTAAGCAGTCTTATAGACTCTGTGGCTCTTTGCTGCAGGGCTGGTGAGGGGCAAAGTACCAGTTATTTCTCTTAGGGCTTCCTCAGGTATCCTCCTGCCCATGCGGTGGGACAGGTGGTATAGGGAAATAGCCAGTTTTCCTGACAAAAGTATGGTGAAAAAGCCACTGTAGCCTCTGGTGGGTTCTTTCAGTACTTAATGACTCTTGCTTAACAGACAAGCACCTCATTTCCAGTCCTTTCACACTGTTCTGTGATACTTAAGACTTCTTTGTTGTGAAACCATCTACTGTAGGTGTTTATGACCTGTGTTCAGGTGGCTCTGCCTTACTCCTAGCCTAATGCTTTGCTTAATATGCACTTCCAGAGTTGCTTTTATACAGATACCTTTTAGTCACCAAAATTACTCCAGAAACCATTGCATCCATTCCCTTGGTCACTATCAGGAGCCATCCTCAGAAAGGATGCAAAGTTTTGAAGATACCTCCAGTGACCTGCTGGTGCAATGGCTGAGTGCAGAATCACAGGGTGAAGATGATTTATAGCTGTTTTCTTGCTTTTTTGCCATGTGTGGCATTGCACAGCAGCATTCACAGGGAATGCCAGAGCTCTGTGGAGGTTTGTTATAAAGTTCCCCACTCCTGTAAGCTGAAGGCTGACCTTCAGCCTGCTCACAGTCTATTCTTTGCTCCTCTGTTTGCCTTGTGCAGCGTTATTTATTTTTTCCTCTTATAAAGGCCAGTAATCCATCTCTGAGTGCTGCTTCTGCAGTGTCCCTGTCCATGTACTGCTCTCAGTGATTCAGTATTGTGTAATAGATCTTGCCACTCTCATCTTCTGAAGGTGAAATGGTGCGACTGCACCCTCCTTACCCCACACTAAGCCTCCCTCCGAGTGCTCTGTGTGCCTGTAGGAGTAGGGATGTTGTTTTCATGCTGTTCCCACAGGATTCCTGAGGAATTGCTCTATCAGACGGGGATGATCAGGCAAAGGCAGAGCTGCCTGGAGTCGCACAAGTCTGAAGCCCAAGAGTTCCCCATCCTGAGCTTAAGTCCTTGCATCAGCAGCAAAGGCACAGCAGCAACAGCACAGGTAAGATGTGTTGCCTATCCCCGTGATGCCGGCTGAAGAGCCGGTTCCGGGGAAGCTTCAAGGTGATTTCCTAAGTTTGCTAAAGCTCTGTTGGAGGATTACCCGTTCTGCCAGCCCCTTTCCTAAGGCAGCACGTAGTTAAACCCTGGTAAGTCCTCCTTACCTCCGGGGAGGCCCTGGGCAGCAGCAGGGACTGGTGCAGGAGCCACAGTCCAGGGCAGAGCGCTTCTCTCTGTGCTAGCCTGCGCTGAGCACTTACTGCTGCTCAGGAACGCCACGCGCCGTTCATCTGCAGAGATCAGAGAAAGACAGAGAACTATAATTTCCTCTCATCTTCCAGCATTTCTTTCAAAATGCACTGAATCGCAATGGTATTTATAACTTCATAGTCTGCATTCTCTCAGTATTAGATTCCCCATTAAACTAGTGAGAATTTAATGAGGATGATCTCGTTTTTTTCAATCTCACTGAGACGAGAAAAAGCCATATGAATCGGTGTTCTCAAAAGCATATTCTATGAAATGTTAGAGCCAAGAGCAGCCATGTGTGCCTTGCAGTGGAGTTGCTGGAGCAAGACCCTGAAGACACGGCTTCAAAACCTGCCTTTGCTTCAGGCTCCCTTTGTGATTTTGGGCATGTCGGGAAGTTCTGTCACTATTCCCATCTATGAAACAGGGAGGATAACAATCACTCGCTTCTTTGGGGTGCCGTGAAATAATTTAATAGGCAATGGCATGCTTGCTTCCACTTGACTGTACATCCTTAACCCTCATGGTTACACATTCAAACCAGGTAGCTATGCATATAAAAGGCCCAGCCTGGAGATGCTGCTGAAAACATCCCTAGTTTGTATGTGCAAATGAAGCATGTCATTATGTGCATCTCTTTCGCATGCAGTTGCATGCCTGCCTTTAGTCAGGAAAATAATATCTGCTTCACGGTCTGGTAAAATCAGCAATGACTACTTGAATTCTAGTCAGTTCAGAAAATACAGCGAATATAACTGCAAGTACCACATAGTTACAGTTCTTATGGTTTAATTGGTTTCCAGGTTTTAGAGTTCTTTTTCTTTCTTCCACTGCTACATGGACTTTTTACACAAACAGCAAGAGAAGTGAGATGATGAGAGCAGATCATAATGTTTTGCAGGGTCAAGTCTGCTGAAGGAAAAAAAAAATGCTTTAGTGGCAATTGCAATTTTCAATTAATTGGATGTTTTTAAAAAAATCTGGGAAAATCAGAATGGGAAATGCTGCTGCAAGCTCGCATTTCAAAATGAAATGGCATCAGTCTTTCTGAAATATCAATTTGATGTGATATTTTAAAATGAGAAATGTCATGCCAACAAGTTGGATTGTTTCATTCCCATCAAACACATTTTGTTTTGACATTTCTGTGGAGTAAATTTGGGGAATTTTTCGTGCCACAAACTTTTCATCTTCCTATTCTGATTCTGCAGCAGTTTGCAATGGGTCAGCACTTCCCACTGGATGGCAACTCCATTTCTTGTGCACATCCAGGACTAACTCTGCAGGGGAACAGAAAAATGCACTACAAACAGATTGCTGAATAGCTACACTCAATGCACAGGCAGGAATAGAGAAAAACCTTTTCCTTTTATCTTTATCTGTCTTTCTAGGATAGTTCTCTGTTACTTGTACCCATGGAGAATATTTCAGATGAAAGCAGGCTATTTAAATTTTCATTGTGAATAGAAACTTGTATTTTAATTACACAATTGTTACAAGACCACCTGAACTTGTGGATGATGTGGGGGTTATAGTCACCAGGCTGTGTAGGATAGATTATGCAGCAGTCCTGAATGCTATGTAGCCTCGTATTTAGTATACCAGAATAGAGCAATAATCTTCACTTTTAATGTACTGAAGTCACATCTTGTTTACCCTAAGCTTCATTATTTGAAAAACAGGCTTAGCTAAATCAAAGCTGTGCTTTTCTGGCATTCAATAAGTACTATGGAAATATCCTGACTATCCAGATCCTTTATGATCCAGTGTTAGTAGCATTAATTTGGTTGCTTGATTGCCCTTCTGTAGCTGTCTCCCTGCTAGACTCCCCAAGCCCAACATTACATGCATGAAGTCCTGGGACCAAGTGTGAGAAGATCCGAGCTGTCATACATCACCATGGTTTGAGGACTGAGGAACAGGAGCTGTCAGGTGGCAATCAATTGCTCTTTAGTTTTTTCTATCTGTAGTGCAGGGGAAGGCTATTGTGAGCTCTCTGGCCGCATCCATAGTTTGGGTAAATAGAGAAGAATACTCTGACTGCGGTGAAATCAGATTTACAGCCCTAGCACATCTCACAAACCCTCCCTGGTGGTGTCTGGTGTTAGTCCTGAATTACTAAAAGGGGCACTGAGGCACAAGATGACCCCTCATCTTTGTGTAGGAGAGCTCTGTCTTCTCCTCCCTGGGATCCACTTGCCCCTTCCCTCTCCAGAAGGTCTGGTAGCAGTCAGAACAGGCTCTGTCCGCTGGGGTGGCTTTCAGAGGGACCTGCTCTTGAGATAGTGACTGGCAGAGATCTTTATGCAGTGCTGCCCATCCCCAGGGCACAGTGGGCTCTGCCCACTGGAGCCTTGGTACTCTAGGTCTTGTTGTGTCTCATTTGCTGAATGAACCGATTGATTTAATTTTTCACAAGGGAAATGCATCTGAGAGAAGATAATTGATCATAATTTTGCCCTGGTCTATCTGATGAAGATGTGAGTGATTGCTTTTCTTTTCAAACTAAGTGTCAGTTGATATTAGTACATACATCTTTGGAATAGACATCTGACTCTGGGATTTATTTAATAAACCATTAATCATTAGCAGTTCCATGAAACCTGACATATTCAGATAAAAAAGCAGAAGGCGCTTTGGCCCGGTATTCACATATGTAAGCAGTAGCTGCAAGATGAGTGTAAAGTTAGTCATCTCCTAGACAGGTGAAGAAATACTGGGAAAGTTGCAGCATCCGTTTGCCTGGCCTGCACCCCAAAATATCTGGCCTGCACCCAAAAATATCTGGGCTTTGGAGCTGAATGGCTGCCATTGCATTTGGGTGGCGTGTCCTTGACTCTCATTGTGAAGGAAATGCAATGTGATAATCTGCCTGTTGTGACACTGAAGCCTACCCCAGTTGGCTGGAGGACCTCCGTGGGCTGACTAGATCTGCACTTTCTTTGGAGAACGTTTAGCATCTATCCAAACTAACCTGACAGTGTCCCTCCTGAGATACCTCAACCACAAAAATTCACTTCTGACCTTCCTCCCCTCCAAAGTCTTCGTTCTCCTCCTCCATGGGCACGTCCTGCCCCAGCTGTAGCCCGACTGGAGCTGCGGGAGCTGGGCTGAGCCGGCAGAGAAGAGGAGCTGGCTGGCAGCAGTGTCACCTCTGCACCTGGGCTGCCATGGGCATCTTCTGTACTTTGCTTTCCCTCTCCTGAGATGTACGTAAGTGCTAGTTGCATCCCAGGGCCTTTTGACGAGTGAAGCACTTTGGTATCCTTAGGTGATCCATGCAGTCGTGTGCCTTGGGAAATCCTTCCCTGTGATTTTAAAAAGATAATTGAGGGCTGAGGTTGTTCCTGGCTTCTTCAGAAATATTTTTCTCTAGCTGCTACCCCAGCTTTAGGGTATGGCGGACCTCTTGCTCGGCAGCAGAGCACGTACAGCTCTCTCATGTAATGCCGGGCTCCCACGGGGCTGCTCCTTGCTAGGCTGAGGGGCTCCTTTCTCCTTCTGCCAGCCAGGCTATGCCAAGCCAAAGGTCACATTTTAAAATAATTTCCTCAATTCACAATGATGCTGAGTAACAGTGACAGGTGCCTGCTCAAATGATGCTAAAGCCTTGAAGAATAGTCGCAAGCCTCAGATGGGGGTTAGTGTTATCCGAGGCTTTGGAGGAAGGGGATTGCTGGTTGTGGTGTGCAACTGGTAGCTCCGGTCTCCCAGTCCACCCACTTCCTCCTTGCTCTGCCACCACTTCATCTTTGTCTTTGGAAAGGCAGGAAGCCTTGATCTCGGTTTCACCTCATATGTCTGTTTTTCCTTGGTGCCAGGGTCACCTCTAAACTGCCAGTCTGCAGCCCTGAAGCCATGTGTAGCTTCTTGAAGGTCTCTCTTTTTAGGAGTACCCTGGGCTGCCCCGTCCACCACAACCTCTGGGGTGTGAAGCTCTGCTGTTGTTACTGCTGTGCTGGCCACGTTGAGTGCTCAGTGTGCCAGGGTTTAGAAGATAAAGTAGTTTCTCATGGGGAAAAAAAGCAGGAATTTTCATCCCACCTGATACAAATAAGGGAAGAGATGGGGTAAGATAAAAATTTGCATGGCCATTTGCTTGTATTTTAACTCAAAGCTTTTCATGGATTCTGTGGTGTTCAAGTGACTTTTCCACCCCGCGGAATTTCTTCATTTTCTGCGTCATTTTCTCTGGCTTTCATCTGGGGCTGAGAAGAGACAAGACATGATTAGAACTGGATAAAACATTTCAACAGGACTAGCTTCCATAAAAAGCCATTCTGCCAAAATAGAAGAGCCATGTGAAAATCTGTCAGTTTAGATAAAGACAGCAGCAGGACAGCCTGGGGGCAGGAGGGGAGGATTCAATGTCAACTATCGAACTGACGCATATATCTAGCTCTGAAGGCCTCACTTCTTATGATGAACGACAGCTTAGCAGAGATGTTTACCACCACCCAGTCTATCCAATGGCACTTTGCTGAATGAGAGGATGGTCCTGCCTTGAGAGGATGTGAATATTGGGAAGGCTTGAACAGAGCCTGGCCTGGAAGAAAAGCATGGAGAACCTCTGGGAGGAGCAGTCCTCCATGAGGTGCCTCAGTGAAGCAAGGAGGTTAAGAGGTCAAAACAAACAAACAAAAAGTCCCATGGCCTGAGTTAGTTGGGGGATTCAACATACACACGAGTTACAGGATTAACTTGCTGCTACTGAAGAGCCTCATAGGTGCAGCTCCAGCACCCTGTCCTGAGCTAAAACGATGAACAATTGGTTAAAAATGTAAAGCAGGTTTTCAAAGCAGCTTGTAGCAGCGTGGGCACCAAGAACAGGTGTTGGAGCTTGCCCCGTAGGGCTTGATTCTTCACAGATGCAGGACTAATTTGGCACCTGATTTCCCAGGCTGGTGGTTTACATGGCAGCTGACAGCGTGCATGGTTCGGATGTCTGGAACATATTCACCGTAGGATCAGGTAAACGCTGCTCCATCTGACAAAGAAGAAGTAGTTGCCAGAAGGCCCTTTGGGTGCAGACTACAGCTTTGAAAATGAATGCTTGTTATGTGCCGAAACACTGGGCAGCGCTCGCTGAGAAGCCTGTGGGCAAGCTGTTCAGAAAGCCAGGTTTGCTTTCCATTAGCTGGTGGGGAGTAATAAGCTAAGAAGCACAGGGTGTGAGGATCACAGTGTGAAGTCCTTGTGAATCTGGGTCTGCTGTGCAAAAGCCTGTTTTCCCTTCCAGGTGGCTAAGAACCTGAGTGAAGTGGGATTTATATTCCCAGGAACTAAATGCCTGTAGCTGTCTGTTTTGAAGCCGGGGAGAGGAGTTAGAGCTCCTGATGGTGACAAATACCAAAGGGGGGGAAGCGTTTCCCTGCTCTAATAACTCATGCTAATGCAACCCAAAGCCTCCACCATTCAAAGTCAGGGGCAGCTGCAGGCATCCCAGCTCTGAGATCAGGGCAGCCATTCTTCACTTCCCCCTCTGGCACTCAGAAAGGGTTGCAGTCTCCCAGGAGCACCTTTTACCCTTCATTTTTCCAGACCCAGCTTTACTGCCGTATGTTTGAGCACTGCCTTCCCCTCCACTGCCAACACTCCTGCTCTCTTCACTCCTCCCGGAGCTCTGACTCCTCCATATCTGAGCTCTCAACTGTTTTGCTTTCTCTCTGCACCTTTTCTTCCACAGCAGCTTTCCCAGTTCTCATAGCCTGTACCCCATCAAAGCATTTGCCTTCACCTTTGGGCCCTGTTGCAGAAACCCTCTTGCTCCCTGGCCCTGCTCTCTCCAGCATGGTTATCGCCCTCTGCTAGTGAAACCAGCCTGCTGTTTGTCGTCCAGTCCCGCTGACCTGCCCTGCCATGGCTCAGCAACCTGCTTTCCATTTGCTCCCACTGCTGCTCAGAGCGATCAGACTACTATCTCAGAGCGATTTACACAGCAGGAGCTGATCCTGCTTTGCTCCCTAGCTAGAGGGCCTCAGAAACCCCTTCCAGCCCTAATTTTAAAGTTAATACTTGCACAAAGTTATCGGCAAAAAACTTGTTCCAGAAGTCACCCTCTGGAGTTATGTAAAAGCGTGGTTTGCGGTTTCCCGTATGCCAAAGCATCTCTTGTCTGCTTGTGTACACACACAAATAGCAGGAGACATCCCTGCCTGGACAATCTCAGACCCCCAGGAGGTGCTCTTGGGTAACATGAGCACAGGTGAATGATAGAATATGTTCAACTGGAAGAAACATTGGAGCAAACTTCTGTGAAATACTCCTGGGCTAAGCAGTGTATCTGACACGCATGATGCTTTGTCTAGCACATTCTGAAATCCTGGTTAAACTATCAGCTACTTCTCTTTTTCTCCCAAGAAAAACATCCATGGGTGACAAAGAGGGTGATCCCAGAGAGCCCCTGTTTTATGGTAAGCTTTACACAGGACAAAGAGTCTCTGCTCCCCCAAAGACTATTTCTTGGGCTGAGGAGCTGATAAAAAGCAGGTGAACATTAAAAGCAGCATGAGGAAAATCCTTCCAAGCCCAGGGGAGCAGGAATAGTAGTGGTCATAGCAAACCAGTACAGCAAATGTTTGGAGTTTGGTCCCACTCCTTTGATATAAAGGGGAGCTTTATCCCTGATTTTTGTTGTGTTTAGGAACAGAATCCTGGGGATTGCAAACATTTGCTATATATCACCTTCTTTCTCCCGCTGCCAGCTGCAAAGCATTTCTGCTGTTCTTCCTCTCAAAAAGAGGATTGCACATTGTGTGTAGTATTTCTGCCTCTCTTTTGCCATTTTTCCATCCCCCTGTTCCCCAACCACAGCCCAGTTCAGGCTAGGAAATCCTTTGCCTCATGAACCATTTTCTTCCAGCAGCTTTTGTAGATGTTTTCTTTGGTACATGCAGTCCCCCAATGACAGCTGCAGTTTTGGGGAGGCTTGAAACATCCTAGTGACCTGTCCTGGTGCCTCTTGAAGTCAGTGAGGTTTGTGCTTGGTTTCAGAGGGGGCAGGATCCAAGCCAAAGTGTTTGCTTTCCAGGTGGAATACCAAGAATCAACCCTGATCTCTCACCTCCCTTGTTTTTCTTCCTCTTTGCAGGAATGGACATACACATACAACCACCAAGTCCGCCAGCAGCAGCTGTGCTTGTCTGTGTACACCCTTTTTCCTGGTTCCCAGGTGCTGCTGTCACCTTGCAAAGAAGGTGATAACAAGCAGGTGAGCCCTGTGATTGATCCCCCGTTTTCTTTGAAGTTCTCTTTCTTTCAGCATAGTACTACTGCGCATCAAATCGCCCATGTGCTCTGACTTCCTCTGGGAAGCACAGTCTATCTGGGAGTACAGACTCTGGCCTGTTCAGCCCTTTGCCTCTTAAATGAGTGTGTTGATAAGGATGTCTATTAGTGCGGGTGGTGATCTGGATACTTATCTGCAGAAGTCAAACCAAAACTGGCAATTTAGTTCACACGGGCTGCCAGTCAGCCAGCAGATGTTAACATTTCTCTGCAGTTAATCATCGAGCTGGCATTTGAACCAGTGACCTGGGGAAAAAGCTGTTAGTAATATATTATCTTCCTGAAGCCAGGCAGAGGCTGAGCTTAAATGAGTGTGCTTCTGATGGGAGAAATGCTCAGCGTGTGCTCTGCTCAGAGTGGGTTTGGGGACCCTGTACTTCCCAGCATCAGGCCACAAAGGCTTAGTGACCGCTGTCCTCTTGATGCTGGAACAGTATAGTAAAAGCATAATGAGGAGGAAGCTTGTTCACCCCTGTTTCTCCTCTTGTGTGTGTCTCTCCTCAGCGATGGGGTAAAGTTGGGTCACACATTGAACACATAGCTTCACGCTTCTGTTTGGACACTGAGATGATTGGAGACACGAATGAGAGTACCAAAGAGCTTGTCATCAACCCTTGTGAGAGCACAGCCATGAGCCAGCGCTGGGACATGGTGATGTCTTGACCCGCTGGAGGACCTACACAGCGGGGATGGGCACTGAGACCTTGCTACATGCAGCCAAGATGCACCAGATGGAGCTCAAATGCAAAACCTTTAGGGGTCCTTGTGTACTACAGGAAAGAAGAAGAATCATTCAAATAAAAATAAGGACATGGCGCTCCAGGTTGAACAATGGGTGTTGTCTGCAAGACATGCAGCTGGTATTAGCCTGTTGGCATTCATACATTCAAAGAGAAGGGATGGCAAAACACCAGACTTGAAATGTTTTAGAGGGATAATGGGGTTCCTGTGATGGGCCCTACAGAAGTTCAGTGTGCACAGTATTGATTAATCTCTCTGGAAGAGCCTTGGAGACCAAAAGGAGACTTGGACTCAGCAAAACAAACATCTCAATAGCTTCTGGGGGGTGAGGCAGGTGCGCAAGGAGGGATGTGCCAAGGGATGCTAAGAAACATCGCCTGGGATCAAGTGGAAAACACTGAATTATCTTTGCACTTTTCATTGCTGCGGATGAATTTGTCTTCTGCAGACAGCATGGGTAGAGCTGTGTTGCACGTTCGAATTTGTATCTGATCCACGTACATGTTGTGTATACAGAGGCAGGGCAGTCATTTCTGGCTGTGGCCAGGATCAAACCAGCAAGTAATGGGGGAATCCTGCTCTGTGCTAACTGCACACAGGGGTTGTTGAATCCCCAAAGCCCAGGCAAACAGAGGATTCAGTGTGTGAGATTAAAGGATATAAAGTGCTGTGAAGCTGGGAGGAAAGGCAGTAACATGATCATTTTTCCTCTCTGAAGGTCATGGGTGAGCCTTGGTGACTGAAAACTCCCCTATAATCTCACTGTGTGTCTCTCACTGCTTCAGATCTGGAATAAGTCAAATTTTCACTTTTCTTCCATAAAAGTAATATTTTTGGTAATTGAAGTTAATTGTGTCATATTTCTGTTTCCCAATTTCCCAACTACAGAAGAGGGGACTCCCATGAAGTGCTGCTACTGAAGGAACGGAGGAGGTAATTAAAACTAGAGACTGCTCTGAGAAAGGAAAAGGGATATTACCTGGGTTTGATTCCCAGGTATCTTGTAGCCCAAGACGCGGAGTACTGAAGAAAAGGTTTGGGATTCCCCCAGTCACACCTGTGAGCAGGGAACCCTGGGTCACAAAGTACCTCTCTCCCAAAGTCATTTAGCATAGACAGACTTGACAGAAAAGATTTCTTCAGCTTTTGGAGATAAGTCATTAACGAG
This sequence comes from Haliaeetus albicilla, assembly GCF_947461875.1. Lineage (NCBI taxonomy): Eukaryota > Metazoa > Chordata > Aves > Accipitriformes > Accipitridae > Haliaeetus > Haliaeetus albicilla. Next base: position 6,048,429 of record NC_091495.1, on the reverse strand, counting down.
AGATCATGTCAGGTGCTATCACTATGTGGGAGTGAGGTGACTGCCAAAGGAGAATAGGACAGAAGACCTCAGAAGAGATCTTAGGAAGAGAAGACTGGAAGGTCCTTCCCAGCCTGTCCTTCAGAGCAGCTCCCACTACAGCAACAGGTAACAGGCAGTGAATCACTCAGAGCTGTGCACGCAGCTCTTGTGTAGTAACAACTCTCAGAGAGAACTTTTGCAGGACTGTCAATGTGACTTGGAAAAAAAATACAGTCTGTGTCTCTAAAAATGCTAGGGTTTAATGAAAATCCTATCCTTTGTTTCCTGTGCTGCAAACTATAGGTAAAATAGCATAAGCTTTGAGCATTCAAGTGCTCTCAGCATCCCTTCTTGAATAAATTGCTGGCTTTCAGGATTTTACAGCCTCAGTTTCTCCTCCCTCAGTGCTGGGAGAAAGCCATACGTGTAAATCTCCCTTGGCTTTAGAGGCAGGACCAATATAACTCTTTATGTACAAAAGATCATGGTATAAATGCTTTCTGTGTGCTACAGTGATTACTAACCTCATCAAGCTCCCTTGGTGCAAACCTCAAGGGCTTCTGTTATGAAAGGGCTGGAGCAAGCTGTCATTTCATGGTGGGAGATGGCATTGTTTCCATGTCACCCCTTTGCAAAGGAAACAAAGGGAACCACTTAAAATGGAATGGACCCATTTCACAAAGAAGAGTAGTGACCTTGGGCTCCTTCTATCACACCTACTTTTCACACCAGTGATGACAGGCAAGTGGTAGTAATTCCCTGTCTAGTGCTTACAAGGGAAAGCAGCTCCCAAGAGCTTGAAGCTTAACGTGTTCACAACTGTACTGTGCCTACAGCCTGGGACTGCCCAGCTGCTGGCACTTCAATTCTGAAAAATCAGAGGGACGAACAACTTGCCATCCGTTTTGAAGTCCAGCAACTGGCAGGTACGCTCTGAGCAGGACCTCAGACCTGTCTAGCTTTATTATTTTCCACCAAAGCTGAAAATATCCATTCCACTAACAGCCAAAACTCTCTAAACAGGTAATGCTTTTCTTTGCTTTAGCAGAAACAGCTACCTCACTATACGTGTGTGTGCTTGAGCACATGGACCCATGGGACCTGCAGGGATGTATTCCAGGAAGAAGTTGTTTGACCAGCTTTTCAGCTCTCTTGCCTTTTGTGAAAACCAAATGCTGTATCAAGCCCCTCAGTTCCAGAGCAAGGGCTAAGATGATCACTGTAAACTTTTGGGGGGCGGTGGAAGGCAGGCAGTGGGGAGGGTGACATCAGGCATGGTGTCCCCTACCAGAGAGTAGCATCGTTCAGCTAAGTCTCTTGCAGGCCCAAAAGCCACCAAGTACCTAACAGACCTGGGGAGCAGCAGCCACTTGGCAAACTGGTGGTTGTGCCTCACGCATCCATTGGCTGTAATCCTTAGACTACAGCTTGTTTCGTGGTCCAAGAAATGAGATTAGACCTATGGATCAGCAATGTTTTCAGAGAAGCCTGAAGTTATCAGCCTGACTCCTTGGAAGCTTCATATAAGCAGGCAACGGACTGTCAGTCTCTAGAATTAGCCCCAATATGGCATTTAGCAAATCTTCTGCTTACCGTCCCTGCAAAGAGACCTTGCATCGTGTCAGGGGAAAGGTTAACTGCTGCTGAAATCCAGCTCATACCTTTAGGTTTATTTCACTTATTAAAATACACTGGAGACAGATGAACCTTTTTTGCTTTGTTACTTGCCTAGACTGTTTTTATCATGCTGTGAACAGAGATACACATGACATTGGTAGGTGTATCTAGATGGGCTCCTATGCCTATACCTCTTAAGCTCCTAATGTCACTTGGTAGTAATGCTTTTTGGTAACATTTTGCACTGACTTGAAAGAACAGAAGATAAAGTAGAAAATATGGTTCTAATCCTGGCTGTTGAGCTTTGTGACAGCCTTTATGGTCTCCAGGTAAGTCACTTCTTGTGCCTTGGGAAAATTAGATTCAGAGCAGGAAACTCAGGGCTAGAACTACTACTGCCTTTTAAAGAGCCAACCAAGGCTATGCAAAAAAAAACCCCAAACAAACACAAAAGCACCTTAGCCTTCCCCTTCCCTCCCAAAGGAGAGCAGTGTTCCAGTGAGAACAAATCTATCTGGTTTTAGTTGGGCTGGGGAAGCCTTACAGTCCCTACCTTGCTGCTTACATGATTTCCAGGTTATTTTGTGCTCCTCCTCTCTCTGTACCAGCACAGTACCATAAGATAACACAAAGCATCAATGCTTGGAACCTCAGTTTACAATACGCCAATGTAGTAATTTAGTAGTAAAGAGATGGAAACTGAATTCAAAGATTTTGATTATCCAGTGATGCAATAGGAAAATGGGGCTGGTGGATGAAGACTTGGAGGACTGTGGTTCAACACAGGCAACAGCCCTGAGTGCTAATCCCTTCTGCTTCTAGGAGTGACTTGGGATAGCTTACTTCATTTCCCTGCCTCAGTTTCCCAAACTTTTAGTGAAGACTGGGTATTTTGAACAGAGAGAAAGCCAAGTATTAGTTTTTGTTGCATGCAATACCAGCAGTACTGGACTGGCAATGGACTGGCAGTCTCTGGAGTTAGCTCCATGGACCCTTATTATCTGTCTGTACAGGGTCTGGTTCGGATGGAGTTAAATTTCCTCATAGCAGCCTGTATGGTGCTGTGTTTTAGACTGGTGACCAAAACGGCAATAACACACACAAATGTTTTAGTTACTGCTGTGCTTGCACAGTGTCAAGGCCTTCTTCATCTCTCACTCTGCTGCCCCAGGAGGTATGGTAGGGTTGGGCAAGAGATTGGGAGGGAACACAGCTGGGACAGCTGACCCAAACTGACCAAAGAGATATCTCATACCATATAATGTCACACTCAGCAGTAAAACTGGGGGGGAAGTTTTTCCACAGTAGGTGTTGCTCAGAGGCTGGCTGGGCATCAGTCTGCAGGTGGTGACTGACTGCCTTTGCATCACTTTGTGGTTTTTTTTTTCCTTTCCTTTTCCTTCACTTATTAAACTGTCTTTATCTTGACCCACAAGTTTTTCTCACTTTTGCCCTTCTGATTCTTTCCCCCATCCCGTTTGGTGGGGAGTGAATGAGTGACTGGGTAGGGGCTTAGCTGCCAACCAGGGTCAACCCACCACACTGCCCTAAGCAAATCAGGGTCCATAGTGTAACAGGCTAGTATTCTTCATGGCTTGGACTCTGATCACAACTGTGCAATAGGATCTGTGCTGCTCATATTTCAGATCTTAAAAGCTTTAGTGAAAGGCTATGGGCTAGAATTGTTTGTAGAAATGGTAAAGGAAGCAAAATCAAGGAGATTACACACAAGCAGCAGAAGAAACTGTAGCTCGTTAATGTTCTGGCTAAATTAATTTTGAATGATCAGTTCAGCTCCAACTTTAATATTATGCATCTGCTTTAGATGGCTGAAGAGTTTAAGGAAGCCTGGTATGGCTGTCCAGCTTACATTGAGACAAGGGCTGAAATCCAGTGGAATTATTCCGGATTTATAGGTGTTTTCCATATGTCCACTGTTCTGTTACTCACTGGAAGTGCCTTCAGAACCCTGTAAGAATAAAAACCTGTTACAAGCCACTACCTCTCCAATGAGTCTAATTAAGTTTTGAGTTGAGCTGCATTTTAGCTTAGAGCTGACGAAAAGCGACATATAAATTTGCAGGTAAGAATGCTGCTTTTGTGGTGTAGGGGGCTGTTTTGTTTTCTCTGATATTACTTGGACACTAAGGAAATCCAAGCTGATTGTGTGTGATGTACAAAAGAAAACATGACGGAGTTTCAAGGTTGGATTTTGCATAAGCGCTTGTCTAATAATTATCTATCAGCTGTCCATCACAATGAGTGATGTCTCTCATTTTCCTGTGATTTATGTGAAAGAATTGTCCAGACAAGACATTGCTACTGCACAGGGTTAAATTCAGTTGTAAACCCAACCAACCAACCAAGGAGGAAAGAAAGGAAAAAGAGTATTGAAAGCTTGTATGTAACCTGATAAATGGAATAAAAGAAAGATATTGCAAATCAGGACTGTTCCCAGGCTGAAAGGTTCTGGAGTCTGCAAGTCAGTAGGAATGTGTTTAGGGTTATTTTTAGGAGAAGGGTGGAAAAAAGAGATCTTAAGTGTGAAAAATTTACTGATTGTAAACCTACTTTTTCCTGCAGTCTCTGTGATCCAAGCTTTCTTACCTTGGGCTGTGAGCTGATTGCAGACAGAAGTGTCCTGGCTAGCCTCTTCCCACCACTCAAACTGAGAGAGAAGTGGGAAGAAGCAAACTCCCATCTAAAGGTCAAGTTGATACAAGTCTTCTAGTTTTAAAATTTATTAGTTTTATCCTGTGTGAGGGAGAGCTGATTTCCCTGTAGGATAGCAGCTGTCTCTGCTGTAGCAGGGAGTCCTTTGCCAGGAAGCTCAGAGCACACGAGGCACCTTAATGCTGCGGCAGGACCTTCTGCAAACAGGCACCGTGACCTCCTGGCCATGGGCTGGAGTGGCTGTGCTTTGTCCGAGTGAGCTGTAAATTCAGCCCCAGCGACTCAGAGCTACACCATGGGGTCAGGTTTGTAACACAGCACCAGAGCAAAGTCCCCCCGGTCCTCAGTTTTCTTACTGAAAAGAGCATGCGAGTCTGCAGCGGTCCTTCACAGCAGCTGTGTTTGCATCAGGTATTAAATATGCACTACATGGTCCCAACTAACTCAGACCGTGGAGACACATAATGATCCACACACGTGTTTGTGTGTCTCTGCAGCAGACAGATCCAATGCCATGTGTCCTCCTCTCAGCTTTGGAGAAGTTGCCTGAGCCTATTTTAGTGGAGGTTGGCATCCTGGTGCTGTAATGCTGTTCTTGCATTTTGAATGTTTTTAGATGAATCAGTCTTAGAAGCACTTTGAGCAGTTTTCATGAATTCTGATCCTGCTGACAAGTCCTGGATCACCCCCATGGACACCCAGCCTATTTCCTCTAGCAGAGATTATTGTTTTCTCTAAACGCAGAGTGACATCCAAAGTCTACATGCAGTCACAACCTGATCCAAGGGTATTACTAACATTAGCTCTGACCCTCTTGGGCTAAGCCAACACAGTTTAGATAGCTATTACAAGTTTTACTGGACTTTAGCTACCCAAGGCCACTGACAACAAGGACACGCGCAGCAATGATGATTTCACAAGAAGCAAAAGAGCATACGGTGTTGGGAGAGAGTGCCCCTGATCCTCATCCTGAGGGTTGCTTTCACCCCCTTACTAATCCTTGGGAAGTTGACCTGGGGAGGTTTGTGCACAAGCTAAGGTGAAAGGGAGTTTTCCTGGAGGTTTGGCAGTGGTGGGAAGCACTGGCAGATAGTCTGCTGACACAAGTCCTAACGGAGGGCAAGGCAGATGGGTTCACAAGATGCACAGTAAGTTGTGGAGGTGTGAGGCTGCTGCTGCTGCAGCAGGTCAGCTGAGACTGGGGAGTAACCAAGGATGTTATAAATCATCTGAACATGAAAACGCCTGCTCCCAGGGCTGCAGAGCCTGGGTGGATCTCAGGTCAGCACCCCGCACTTCCAGGGTTTTTTATTTTGACTGGTAACTGATCCAGTGGCTTGAAATGGCTGCCCCAGAATGCTGTAGGGGTTAAAAGAAATTTGCTTATCTGGTCACAACATATTTTTGCTTCTGTTAGTGAAACTCTGTTGTTAGAGTGGCAATGGATTATTCAGTGCCTTGGAAATGAAGCCTTGATTTGGACACGGCACATACGTTGATAATGTGCATTACTTGTCCTGTCCCTCCAGCTTTGCATTACCAAACACATAGTATGTTTGCAATGGATCCTTAGCTTGAAAGATCACAGCCATTACATCTTGAAATTGATTTTCTTCTGTGGAAAGATGTTTGAAGCAAAAACCAATTTGGTATGTATAAACTACATTAGATATAAGAAGATATCCCTCAGAGTGCACAGGATCACCTTTGAAGCCATTTTTACCCTACCATGAATAACAAGTTGCACAAAAAGGAATTTCTTACAGCTGATCTGATCTCTACCCATCCGTGAGTTGGCTCTGAAATGAGATAAACCTATCTACTCTAATTCAGGACAGGTGTAACATATTTCCCAATCATATTACAGAGGCTCATGAGGCCCGGTGGTGTAATCAGAGCATATTACCAGGGCAAGTGAGGTAGCGCTATCTGCTTTGAAGGACTTGCCTTGCAAATAAGGTGCTAGGCTGCTGCCACTGCCTTCAGGAGGTAACAGGCTGGTCTGTGGGGTTCTACCTGGGCTGCTAGTAAGTAAGCAGTGGCTCTGGAGGGTCATGCATGCGGCTTGCTTTTCTCTTTGGGTAGATTGTCTTGTATCTTTCTTCTCCCCTCCTCTGCCTGATTCTGTCCTTACAGTCTGGTCCTCATCTGGTGCCTGTCTGTTTAGGTACTCTGGCAGCCAACCTACAGAAAACAGCAAAACAGAGAGCATGCTTTAAAGGGAAAAGCAGTGAGGGGGGAAAAAACCCCCACAACAAAACTACCGTGTTTCTCTCCCTCCCTCCTCCCCATCTCTCTTGGCCTTCTGTAATAAGTTTTCCTGATGTGTGCTAACATCTAACTTTTAGGGTATCTAAGAGGTATCAGGGCTTGGGACACTACTTTGATACTGGAGATATAGGTGCATTTGCAGTGCTACTGCTGTCTGGAGCCATCCCCTCTTTTCCCTCAGCACAAGGCTGCCAGCTCCAGTTGTGCCAAGACTGGGTATGTTTTGTGGGTTCTGCATTGCTGTTTTCCCTTGGCAGGAGTGCCAGGTTGGCTCACGAACACTGAGAAGTTATCCCCAAACAGCAGCAGATGGATTCCTAGCAATAGATGCCAACTCACGTTGTCCCTGAGACAACGGGAAAAAGACCCTGGCTGACCAGACCTGGGGTGGGCACTGGTCGTTCTGCAGGGCACAGGGTGACATTCACAGCTGAGCTTGTTGCCTTCGGTGGCAGAAAGCAAATCTTCTGTTGGTTTGCCTGTATGCAGCTGTGGAAATGAAAGGTCTCATATTCATGTATCACGATAATTGATGGTAGTTGTCAAAAGGTGCCTGAGAGCATAACCATCCAGAAGGGGAAGGAAAAATCCATGGTGCCTCAACTGATTTTGTAAAAAGTAACTAGATTGGGGGAAGAAAAAGAACATGTCCTTAACCTGATTTCAACTTTTTGTGGCAGCTGTGAGTGGGTGGATAAGCACAAAGGTACTGCGTGCTATCCAGTCTGTGATTTAAAAGGTCAGCCCTGAGCTCTTTTAATGTGAGGCAATGGGGAGTTAAAAGCTCTGCTTTCTAAATTGTGTATCCTGTGTGATCAAGTGTGCAGGGCTGTGCTGGGGCCTGGGGAGCCCTGTCTCACCTGGCTTGCAGTGATAGCTTGTGTCGGATGCCCTTGGTGTGCTATACCTTCCTAGTATGACATGCCTGCTCCTGGAGGGGACCGATGCCAACCTCAGCGGAGCCCGTTTACCTTTGGTGAGACCCCGATGGAGCGAGAAGCTGGGTCTGTTTGGGCCGTTGCAAGTTGTTCTTGGAGGGTGCTCTTGCTAGGGCACTTGGCTGTCTGGTGCATCCTGCAGCCTACTTGTCGGCATATTATCAGCTAATTTAAAATGACTCAAACAAGCCCTTATCAGTGCATGAGACCAAATGGTATTAGCGGGCATGATGACAAGAAAGGCTTTTATGAGCCACTTCATAAAGCCAAATCCTCAGGAGCTATTGAAGCCATAATTAGATTTGAGGATAATATGATTTTTTTTTTTCCTTCTCTTTTTTCCCCCCCTCTTTCTTTCTTTCTGGTAGCAAATCAAGGAAAAAATTGGAGCACCTGGTTCATTCTTGTGGAGTCAGAGTGTGGCTGCAGGCTCTTTACTCAGTAACACAAAGGGATTACAACTTGATAGCAAGTAGCCCGGGAGAAATGTGAGCATGAAAGTATAGTGGTCTTTTGCTGTAGACAGTGTGGATCCATTATGTACGTGCCTTGAAAAGGCTTCCCAAGCCTTAGGAGTGATTAATAATGAAATCAACTAATAACAAGATCCGCAATGCGAAGAGAAAACTAGCCAGTATTTTGTTATGGGGAGAAAATGAGCAAACCAGCAGGGGACATGCTGATCGTGTCTGATTCATGTTGTCTCTATAATCCCAGCTAAAGTTTTAACAGCCCAGGAAGATGAATTACCCACTCTAACCAACACCCGGATCAGCATGGGGTTTATTAGAAGCAGGCTATCATTTAACAATGTCAGGAGTGTATTTATTATTAAGCAGTAGACTCCACAGTCTAAATGGAAAACGATTACTCCTCCTTAGACACCAAACAAGGTATGTTCATAAAGCCAAATGGCCAATATATTGTATGCTTGCATGAACACAAACACTAGGTCCACTTTACTGGAGACCTCAGGGCTTTCTATGTTTAGCTAAAGACAAATAAACCAAAATGTTTTAAGCTGCTGGAGGACAAAGCTGTACACTAATTTTGACTCTCAAAACTCCCTAGTGACCTCATCCCAGTGACTTCGTAAGAAACCAGAGAGAGGATTCTGGGTTCAGCACAGAGGGATTGGTTAAAAGTGATTGCATGTGGGCCATGGTACAAAAAACACGCAAGAAAACTGTGCGCTAGCAACTAGGCTGCTTTCTAATATGCACTGTGTATTTTCAGCCTAGAGATTGCTCAGAGTCCTTCCCTTTTCCTGGAGACTTCTATCCTTGTCCATAGGGAGACCAATCAGTAAAATGTATGGTAACACACAGCAAACATTTTGGTTTTATTTATCACTATGTTAAGGTACCCAATATGGAAGCATAAATAATATAGTTCCAGTAAACTACCACTTAATGTAGTAATATTTCAGGCTGGATTTGTGGGAAAGGTTTGGGACTGGCCACATTTTCAGTCCAGCTTTGCAAATCTAAAGCATTTCTGTAGGACCAACAAACGTACAATGCTCTCAACCTGTAGCACTGCCAACCAACTCTAAGCATTTTGCAGTTCTGCTATTGCTGCACAATCAAATGGCAATCGCAGCAATAGTCTTTTGGTCTAAATGTGGGAAAGAGTTACTGGGCACCACCATCTGACTGATGTGACTGTCTACATTTGTGGGCTGCCACAATTGGCTTTGAACATCACAAAAAATCTTTTCTTTGCAATTTATGAGGCCTTCTCAGCCATATTTTTAATACGTCCTCCTAATGGCCATGATGGGAGATACCTTGAAATATGACACGGTGGATTTTCAAAATTTAGAAGCCAAGCTGCAGAATGAACTGAGAGCTGGGGCAAGCATGGAACAAACAAGACAGACTACTTTTAACATATAGCCTTTTTTATCGGCTATCTGGGAATACCTGATTTCTGAAGTTTAGGCAGTATTATAAAAATTTCTTAAAATTTCATAATGTCACTTTCAATTAATTTCCTTAATTTCTCAAATTTGGGATTCGTGAATATACTAGACTGGAAATGCAGGATGTGGGTTATGCAGTCAGTGCTGGTCTTTAAACCTGCTCTTCACCAAAGGTTGCTTTGTAAAAAGTAAAATGAACCGGTTGACTTTTCTGGTCCTGTTTCTTATCATGCATTTGGAAGGGGACATACCAAATGTCCATTTGAATGTATTGGCAACTGAAGCCAGTCTTTGCATCTGGCTATGTGGGGCATAATATCTGCTGTTGGTCTGGGGCATGGATCTGAAGGGCCTTGCTATAGCAAGACTTTTTCAGTTCTTCTCACCTTCAGTGCTCAATTTGTCCAATCAAATTTAAAGTCCTTTTGTGTTTCATTGCCATTCCCATCAGCTAGTTCTACTGCTGAACATAGTCTGTCACTGTTCCCTGAATTCTCCATAACCATTATCCACGATCAAGTCATAAAAGCAGATTTGATATCATCTCAACAGGAATGATTTTCATCTAGGCGTGATGAATACCTCTTGCACTCCAATAGCTTGGATTTGAGCCATACATAATTTTTGCATTAATTATATCATTACTGTTTAATTGCTGCAATTAGCAGCATCACTTTCTCTAAGCCATCACTGTCATCATATGGCCTCCACATTATAGCAGCCTCTCACTTCTGCAGGTTGCCACCTGTTGGGGCAACCTATGCTGATTCTCATGTATGGGATGTCCACATAGAAAATAAATACATGATCCCCAAACGACAAGTCGGATTGTCTGCTGCAATGTAACTGTAAGCAGGAAGACTTTCTTCTGAGGATATAAAAGAACTGTGCTCAACTGACCAAAAAGAAAGAGAGTACCTGAGCTGCTACCCTGTCTTTGTTAAGGCACCTAAAACCCTGCAAGGTGTGTGCAAAATGGTGCCTCTCTGAAATGGTCATTTTTCATGTCCTCTTTGTGTAGCTTCAGATGGCTACACAAAGTACAGGGAAGCTGGAATCGGGTCTCAACCTGAATTTTAAGAAGCTTCATAAACTCAATTTGTATGTCACCATGACAGTAAGTGCCACCTGGAAGTGATATGCATGTTGTTTAGGCTAGGAAGTGAAGACCGGGCTGGGAGTGTGTATCAGGAGGCAGACTGATGCTTAGTTAAGAGTGTGACCACACTCTTCAAAAGCACTATAGCTGGTCACATAATGCAGAAGGAGGTTCAGTTCACAGCTGTTAGGATGATGCTTCTGGAAGACCCAAGTGCTTCCTACTGTCTGGTGAAAATGTTAAATAGTGGACTAGTGAAAGGAGTGTCATCTGATAAGTAGCTAGCAACGCTTCTGGTGTCATCTGTGAGTGCTTTAGGAATCTAACCTTATTTAACCCACTGCTGCATCTGCAGTGGGGAGGCTCTATCCAGAGCCAGTTATGGGTTTGCAAGATGTGGGGGAACCTACCACGACGAGCTGAATGGAAGCAGGTCATGGGCAGGCACAAGACCCTCTGCTTTCATCTTGCAGCAGGGCTGGGTGAAGCCCAAACTGTTACAGCTGCAGGCTACGTCTTCACCGTTTCTGACTTTTTGAGCTAAAATTTTCAGCATTACCTCTTGTCAGTCTTCTGCACTAAATTAAAATCCATTTTAGATAATGTCAGAAGGATGCCAGTACAACAGGTTATTAATCCTACATCTATAACTTCCTGAGAAAGCTACTGGGAGTAAAGTATGCTCATGATACTAGCCAAGTACCAAAGTACATGCTTCCATTCTGTAGAGGAAAGGGCTTGTTCCTCTGAAGTAATCGCTCTTCCAGTAATCTGACTAGCCCTCAAGAGATTATACAAATTAAAACTATACTGTGTTATTCAGAAACAAGCTTAGCTCTTTAAAGAGAGTCATACTTTTTACTGTGGTTGTTGGGCTCAGGAGTCTTCTGACTGTCTGAATCTCGAGTCTCCCACTAGCATTAAGCTATCTGCTAACAGCACCATCAGCCATCATTACTTTACTGCACAATATCCATCAAGCAACAAACCCTGGTATTCATTTAGCAGCAGGAGATCATTATCCAGGGGAAGTGTTCTTCGTGCCTTTAGACGCTCTGCCTTAAATAAGGGTCAGCCATCCTGCCAGCTGCATAAAACTCACTTCACCCTGAGTATGAACTCGCAATTTGAGTAAAACAGAAAGGATTGCAACTTCATGAGCTGCTTTTAATTCTCAGTGATTTTTTTTTTTTTTTTTTTTTAGCGTGTGTGTGTGCGTGATGAGAAGGCTCTCTGTGTGCTTCAGGAGACTTTCCGTGATGGCAATGGCTCTGCTGGGAGTTCTTATTATTGTTGCATTTATGTGAGTTTGCTTACACAGACAAAAATCACTCAAGCAAAATCACTGCTGATCACTCTGCAAGTGGGAATGATGTTGAGGTGACAGTTATATGGGCTCAGTTGCGTGGACAGAAACCATCTTCATTGGTTGGAAAAGCCGCCTTAGGAGGAGCTCAATCTTTTCATGTTTGCTTTCAAATGCTTAGGAAGAAAGGCAGCAATTACAGAATGTGGCTGTGGGTCACTTTAAGTCACCCAGTGATGAAAATTTATGCCACATATTACCAGCTTTTTAAAAGGCACTGTTCTGTGCCAGTGGTTACCTGCTGTATAGATAATTGTAAAACAAACTCCATATTCCAGTTGACACCCTTTGTAATTACATCTCACCTTCATTAGGCTATTAAAGTGATAAATACTAGCAATTACATTGAACTCCAGTGAAAAACCTCTGTCTGTGGCATGCACGGACTGCAGTGTGAGTGATTTGCCCAGGAGCCTGGCAGAACTCTGCCAGTGCAGCGAAGCCCTGAACAAGAAACCACAAAAAGGGGGGGGGGGGGGGAGGCCTGTAAAACAGCTCAGCTGATTAGAGAGTATCTGACAGTAAAGTCTATACCCGGCATCGAACCGCACGGCTGGCTCGAGCTGATCCGCTGGCCGTGAGTGGCAGCTTCTTTTCATTTTAATTAGATCTGTGCAGGAAGGGAAATTGTGAGCAGATCTGGCGCGTGCTTTGCCATGGAATAAGGTGTTCGGACCCAGCACTGGTGGCTGTGCCGTGGTCCCTGTGCGCTCACGAGTTTTGGCTCTCCCGTGTTCTTGCACGTGCAATGTCCCTCGTGCAAAGAGGCAGGTTTCCCCGGACACGTCTTTGCTCTGTGCGCCTGTAGGATTTAAACGTGCGCAGTTACCTGTACTCTGGCTCGTGTGTGGTCTCTCACGGGTGACACGGACACGGGTGCTGCTTTCCATCACCAGAAAGGGATACGGTGCGTGGCGGTTTGGAAGGGCTGTCAGGAGCGCTGCCCTGGGCGGAGGGGATTCCGCCCAGGAATCCTCCATGTGGCGAGGATGTCCTGGCCTCCCTTCCTCCCAGGCGATCCCTTCCAGAGAGCCAGGGAAAGAGCTGGTGAGATTTGGATTTTGGCTGATACAAGACTTTCTCCCTGTTGAGTGATTTGGGGGAGCAGGGGAGGCGGGGAAGGGAAAGGGCATCTTTGCCCCAGCGCCTGCAGCACCTCCTCCCCTCCTCCCTTCTCTGATCGTCTTCTGCAGGGCCGTTTCTCTCACTTTTTTTTCCTCACTCTGTGGCATTTCATCCTTCCTTAAGCGTGTTTTCCCTGGAGTGCCACAATCTTGTCCGAGGGGCTGGGCTGGGCCCTGCTGCGGGCCTGGCCCTGACTGGCATGGGGCAGCCCCGGCCTCTCTCCTCACGGCTCATGGCCGCCAGCCACCAGCACCTTGCCCTGGGCACACACTACATGGGCTACACAGGGGCAGAGAGAGATCTTCCCCAAGCCAGAGGGAGCTGAGAGCTGTAACTCCTCTCTCAGCTGCCCACGGGTCTCCCGGGGAAGCGGGCAGACGAGCCGGAGTGTTCGGAGCGGTGTTATTCCGCACGCGCGCGGCTGGTGTCCATCAGAGCTGCGCTGTCATCCCAAAGGTGAAATCCTCGAGCTGATCCCCTGAGCCTGGGTGCCTTGGGATGGCTACTGCCCTGAACCCGGCCCCCAGCCTGGACTAGGGGAAGAGTGGAGGGGAGACCCAAAGGGGGGCTCTCCTGCAGCCAGGGAACGGGCCTGAGGCTTTTGAGTCAGCTTGTGGTGCCGGTGCTGTGGCTGCCCGATGTTAATTGGGCGTATGTGGCTTTACAGCAACTGCTGCGGAACTGCCTGATTTGAATCTCATAGCAAATTTAATTTTAAAACCTCACAGTGCTTTGTTATTGCCATGCGTGCGGTTCAGCGGAGAGATCAGCCAGCCACTGCAGGAGCAGATGTTTCTTTTCCTGATGGATTGAGCCAACACAGAAAATGGAGTGATAGAGTTGGTTTGTTGGGTTTTTTTTAAATAGACATGGTAGCTTCTGCAAACTTTTTCCTGAGGGCTTCTGTAGGGCAACTGCTATTACTGCCAATAGCATGCCCTGAGCTGGACCCAGGCTTGCCCAGCTCCTCAGGGCCGTTGTCCTGGGAGCCAAACAACTGGGGTTTCCTATGAGTAAATCACTTCCCAGAGAAGGACAGTCAAAGTCACCTCTTCTTATCGTTTCTGATCTTCCTATGGACAGATTGAGGGCTTCTCAAATGCATTGGCTGTCTGAAATTATTTGCTGAATACAGCCATTAGTCATTTCTGATTTATGAATTTTTCCGACTGTGAGCAGCTCAAAGTAAGGTATTGGAGATTCAAAATCCTGGCTGTGCTGATGTGTTGATTAGCTGGTCTGAATGCATTAAGGTACTTGATGTATTTCTATTTTCTGTCTAAAATGAGTGTGACCTTTAACTGTTTTGTATTACTAAAAATAATAAGTCATTAGAATCCTTAGTGGTTGGCCTGTGCCTTAAGAATATGATCCAGAGTTAGGAAGAAACAGCTGTGGGCTGCTTATTGACAAATGATAGCAGTGGACTTCCCTCAAGCTTCTTTCAACAGGGATAGCTTTTTGATCCGTGCATTGCCTTGCCATATCTGAGTATCTTGCAGGAGCACCCTGAGCAAAGTTATCAGCACCTGTCACATTATTTCTTCATTTTACCAGAAAAAAAAAACAGGTGGAAGGGGATGATTTGTTTTGGTATGAATGCCTTCTCTAATAAGGCCTGTTCCTAGCAAAGCTCTGTGCATCTCATTAGCTACAGACTAGACACTATACTAGTCTGTTGATGGAGAAATTCTGTGCTGTGTGTTTTCACCCAAATGATAGAAACTCAGTCTATTTTCAGTGACTCGGTCTACACAATGGTCAATCTATTTTCTGTGACTGAAAGGTTTGCTTAGAATACTATTTTTGAATATATTCTTGCCAGTACAATTACTTAGAAGCACATTTGTAGAAAAGTAACATGAAAGTAGCAGGAACCTGGGAAAAAACAAAGCCTTTGAAAAAGAGGAAAGATAATTCCTCAGAAAAACAACAGGGGGATTATAAGCCACTTTCACTGAATGCCAGCCCATTGACCTACCTTTCAAATGGGCATGTCCACAGCCTTGCTGAACTACCCTGCTATTGCCATTATGAAAGGCACTCTCAGACTGCCACGGCACAGTCATCTTCTGGCAATATGTCATCTTGGTCACCGGGGGAAGAGATAGAGAAATCAGTGGGAGATGCCTGGTTATGTGCAAGGGTGGAGTTTAGACCTGGTGTAACTTTCTGTGAAATCAAAGGTGCTAGTGTGACTTTGGGGCAGAACACCCTGTGGCCCGGCCCTGCCCTGCTCTATTGTCTAGGCTATAGGGCTGGTTGGAGGTGTTTGTAAGTGGTTTATTCAGTCAAGAGTAAACAGATAGATGTGTGAGTCAAATCCAAGCTCTGGCTGAAGCCCAGTGTTTGGTTTGGTGCTAATGAGGCTTTCTGGGTGTTGTGTTAGCTATAATTCTTCTTTGGGCACCACAGTTTGGGCTCTAATACCTACTGCAGATGCTGACAGCAACACAAGTCAACTTTCCTATGCTTTGGTGACACCCAATTTGCTGTCTGTGAGGAATGCAACCCTAGGTAATAGTCAGCAGGTAGAGTCAGTGGACCCAGTCCTTGCAAATATTTATATTTCAAGTACTCTTTACACAAGCTTTAATAAATGGCTTTGCACAGATGTAGGTCTGAGGGCAGGCATTAGGGAAGGGCTGGAGAGGAATGGTAAAAATAAAGAGCAAGGTCAGGCTGGCAGGGGGATGCAGCATCTTGTGTTAGAGCTATTGATACAGATGCAGATGAAAGGAGATGGGGAAACGTTCAGGCGTATGGGCTTTTCTTCAGGACTGAAACTAACCCAAAAAGGTTGTTTTTGCTGGCTAGCAAAGAAGCACTATTATTTACCAGATGGCAGTTTGCATATGCCGATCCCCTGCCAGCCTGGATCAGATTGCCTTCTTTTGGGGAGAAAGTAAGTTTGTGGTATGGACACATACCACTTGGCCTTAGGGCCAGACTCAGGCCATTGATGTCTTCCACTGTATTTAACAGTAGGGATGAAGTCTTGGTGTCCATGGCTCATTTGTGATGTGGCCATTGACCCCAGGCAGGGCTAGGGTGCTGCTGCCTTGTCCCAAAAGATGCGCTCCAAGGCATGCTGAAGTTGTAGAATCATTCTGTCAGTCAGTGACCTTAGGGTTAGATTCTGAAGCCAGCTGGCACTTGTGTGTGACTTTATTTGGAAACCCAGGCAGTCCCAGCCACTGACTTTAGGGTTGTCCATTGTGAGTAGTGATGAGGAGCTGCTGAACTCTGCTCCTCACTTATTGCTCATTGATGAATGAGATAACGGGGTCTAACCTGCCTCTAAACTGCCACCAGTGGTAGTGGCAAAAAGGGCAAAGGGTGTGTACTTGAAAGGTGGGTGAGTTTAAAAAGTGACTGTATATCCACACTGTAGCTCTGTGGCCTGTGTTGCAGGCCTGGTAACACAGCAAGTAAAACAAAGGCATAGAAATCTTCATAAAACATAATTTTTATGATAATCACTTGGCTTTTCCACAGCACATAACTGTGCTCATTAACGAAATGCCCAGAGATTTATTAAGCCAGTTTGGTTAATAAAAAAAACCAATTAAAGATTAACTGTTCTGAAACTTCCCTGTGCTTTTTATATACCCAATTGTTAAAACACAATAAAATGTTTTTAATCATTCATCATTCTGACATGGAATAATTGTTTGTTATTACTGTTCGGATTACAGAGGTCCTAGAAGCTCCAGTCAGGGATCAAAGTCTTATTGTATGAGACTGTACACACATAATAAATCGCAGCCTGCAGCCCCAAAGAAGCTGCAGGATGGGGTATCTGTACTATATAATTTTCAGGTTTTGTCTGCCAGCAATGCATTGTCCTCTTCTCTCTGTTTCTCTCTGACAGTCCAGTTATTTAGTATGAAACCTGTCTTTGTGACTTCCTTGCAAGATGCTGCAATACTCTCTGTAGCCCATAGTTAATAGGACCATCCCCAGTGCTCTGGCAAGAGGATATAAAGGGGGTGGAGAAGAGGAAGGTAATTCTTTGTTCCAGGAATCCGATCCATCACAGCCCTCAGTATTTCCTCCTCAATACCATTCTCTGTCACTCACTAGGACATATATTGGGTCAAACACATTATAGTTTTATTCTCCAGCTAATGGCTACCGAGGCCTGGTCTCAGTACGCTGCAACAAGCGCAGTAATTGAAATTCAGGCTGCAGGAGAGAAATAGCTTAGTCTTCATTTCAGCACATCACACACATGCTTATACAGAGTTTTCTCTTGGATGCAGTAAACACAGGGCTTGATTCAGTATTGCCTCAGAGTCTTATCCGACATTAGTGAACAAAATGTGACAGTACAGAGAGGTCCCAGCGTTCATTGTTTTTAAGTTCAAAGTGTCTCCTCTTCTTGCTCCAGAGAACAAACTTTTGATGGTTGCCTGTGGCAGAGTCAAGGTCCCTGATTTGTTCTTGGATGCTGCTAGGATGGTGTTGCCTTTTCTTTTCCATTAGTGAGTCAGGAGAGCTGCTTCGCTGAGCTCTGCTCCATACTCGCTCTCTTTCGGCATCTTCATGGCTTACCAGCATCAGAGTAGCTGAGGAAATTAGATGACTGGGAGAAGGATGAGACCTTTCTCATCAGGTGGGCTGGGGGGGTATGTGACAGCTTCTCATCCACCTCTTGCTCCATCTTAAACCCTCTTTTATATTAGTGCTGGTATAGTGATATTAGTGATTTGGTCTGAGAGTTTCTAATAAGCTCACCAAATTTAAAATTAACATGTTTTGTTCCAGAAAATGTTGAAACTAAAAATGCAGTAGGAATTGAGGCACTATTGTGTTGCTTTCCAGTCTATTTTCAGACTCTCCTGGGTGTTTCCCAGCATGGTATTGTACCAGTTTTACTCACCTCAATGGGGAGCAACCATTTCTAAGACTGTCTCACGCTGGGGCCAGTCTGCTGAGCCTGGTCCACTCCAGCAATGTCCTTCTTCCCTTTAAGGCACTGCTTTGCATTTTACACTTTTTTACTGGATGGAATAATTTTCACAGAAGTGATCCTCTGTAAAATACCTGAGATTTTGCCCTTCTATTTACATTCTTGTTTTGTATTTTGGCCCTGTTTCTATCCTGGTTTGTGACTGTTACCCATAGCCTCCTGTGTTTGAGCACAGAAGTTTTCTAGGGTTTAGTCCTCCCCTTCCTCCTCCCCCAAGAAGAAGCAGGTGTTTAGACATATAGTGCAGTTTGGCTGGAAAAGTTAAATGCAATCTATGATACGCTTCCTTAATATGTTGTAGAATACAGGTAACCAGTGAAGAACATTAGTTGAAATGTTAATGAAAAGTGTCAGAGTTGTTCACTAGGGACCATATGCTGTTCTCTGTGCTGGTATCTTGCTCTCCCTGTGTGCACTGAGCCCTAGCTAAATGCCTTATCTATCTATTTAAGGTATTTAATTAATACCTCAGATATAGTACCAATCCTCATTGCTCTGTGTACTGATAGAGCAGAGCCAAGAGAGCAGTCCTGCGTTATCAAAGCATGTTGTGCAGCTCTGAGAGGAGACTTTCATCCTGACAAAAGAGCTCAGGGCTGGAGCTGCTCTGAAGCTGCTCATGCACGTAATGGGAGCCTGCTGCCAGCACAGCACGGGGAAAGAGGTTACAGTAAAGGGCCAGCGTGGGAAATGATGTGCCAGCCCTGATGCACCACAGGCATGTGGCAACAGTCTGGAAAATGAGAGCAAACGCATAAACTCTTTCTTTTCAAGGGTGCTGCAGTGGCATGTGCTGATATATTTGTTCATGCAGGTCACAGCTGGCCCCTCACGGTTCTTGGAAAGCAGAATTTGGGGTGGACAGTTTTCTCCATCAGGCATTTAGCCATTTGTATGTCTGAACCCAGGTTGAGCCCTGATGCCATGCTGCTCAGGATGACTGCCCCAGGGAGGGCACCACTGGGCTCTGTGCCTTAAATTCTCCACTTGCTTTCTAGACCTTCACCACATGGTCTGTGCTTCTTTTTCGGCTTGGATGGGCTTGAGTCTTTTCATGTGTCCTAGGCACTAGAGCACCCACCAGAGCCATACTGCAAAAGAACAAATACTCTTTCCTCCCAAGTCTCTACTGGTATTAAATGTTCCTCTAGGTAAATCCCTAAAGTCTTTCTATACAAAATCTTGTTGCTTTTTTCCCCTCTTCCCTTGACTGCAGCCTTCAGCAGCAAAACTGCCTCGGTTACTGGTGGAGTCCACACCCTTCCTATGCCTTTCAAATAAGGGGTCATATTCTCCTTTGGTTTGAGCTGAAGCAACACGGCTGAACAGTGTTGCACAGGTATAGCCTCAAGAATAAGCTGAGCTGCTTTCCTTATGGGTGGTGGTTTATTTTTTTACTTGCTGTCAAGATGACCAAGCTCAGAGGCATCTGGCTACAAAGTCATCAGGATCAGAAAATATGACTGTACTCAGGCTGGTAATATTTTAGTGTGGGTTTGTGTTTGTTTTTTTTAACTACCCAGTCCTGTGATACTGGCAAGTGTTGATGCTGTTACGAAAGCTGTGAGATGATTCTTTTGGCCAAAACCGTTCTTAGAGACCAAATGGGTCTCTAGTGACAGGGGGTGCAGAGCATGGACTGCTTTTTTCACAGAAAGCTCTAGCAGCAACTGAATGCAGGGCAATGACAGAAGCTGCACTCCACCTTGTGCTGCGGTTCATCTTCTGCCAAGCAGGAGATGCTCTGGGACGGGAGTGAGTTTGGGCTCAGTGTATGTGAGAGGAACTGTGGAATGTCAGTTATCGAGAGGAATGGATGGTAACTCCTAGTTGCAGTGGGGCACATTCAGAATTTATCCAAATGCTACAAATACCTGTTTTAGGCACCCTGTGTATTCCAGGGAAACAGCATGATCCTGGGACCCTTGTGCCTGTGCTCACTGGGGCTGCAAGGAGAACTGCCTGCTGCCCTGTTCCGGAGGCAAAGACCTGTCCCTGTCTTACCTAACATGGGAACTGAGATAAACATGCTTTTTCCAGACATTACCAGCAAGTTTCTGTGTCTTGGCTTGCTCTCCATCCTCCTTCAAGATAGTCTTGCTTTTTAAACTGCTAGGTACCTTGCAGGTATGTATTTTTGGGTATTATCTCTTTGGATGAGGTCACTTCTTGTTGGATCAAGAGAAGATGAAGCCAGAGCCCTCAAAAACATCTGCCTGCTGTTTTTTTAACTTTTAAATTTCCAGGAATTTGCTGATGGGAGTGTCAGTCTGAGAAATTAATTCAGTTTCTTCTTCTCATTTGTATTTCACAGAACCAATATATTCGAACAATAACCAACACTGTCAGCATACAACATGCTTACTGTGTGATGGAGAAGCTCCACAAGGGCTTCTTACAGGACATGGTTAGGTTGCTATGTCTGTGTCTTCCAACCACCTCATGGTCTTAATTCCACTGTGACAGTATTAGGGTTTGCCATAATTAGCTTCAGATGCCTCTTCTCCCCCTGCCCTGATTTGGATAGTAACCCCATTTTCAGGTTTTGAGTATATGCTGAAGAACATGGAATACTAAAGCAGCTATATCTGGCTTGTTTCAAATTGCAGCCTTTACTGTTTCTAGGTGTTGGGTGTCTTGTGGGAGCAAGGAGGAAAAGTGGACAGCAAATTGCCTATCTGACTGGAATACCAGCAGCGCATCCTTGTTGGCACCTTACAAATGACAAGATGTCAAGGAAGAAGCAGCTGTGCTGTGCAATATATGCCACTAGTCAGCAAAGACTGAGGCGAGAACTGTGCACTGCAAATGTTTCTAGTAAACTGTCTGTGAATGATCTGCAGGCCAAGCATTCTTCATTAGAGGATGGCAGGAATGCTTCTGAAAAACAAACAAATGTGAGACTGTTGCAATCTGTTCACACCAAGACAAAAACAAAACAAAAAAGCGTGAAAAAAATTATCTCGTGCCTACCGGGCTTTAACAAGGGCTGGATGCAGAAATGCCAAACAAGGGCTAATATGCTGATGAAAACAAGAACTTCATTTTGACGTACACACCACAAAGGTCTGGCTCTAACGGAGTTCCTGCTGTTTCATGAAACCAAATACTCATTTATGAAGAGGTAGATGAGGGACACCATGGTGAGAAGGGCAAAAGTGTTCCTTTACTTACTCAGTGCACTTACTTAACCTTACTAAGCAGTTACTAGCAAAGTTTGGTAAAGCGAAACAGCAGTGGTATGACCAGATGAAAGGGTATCCATGTCACTCGCAAGGGTAATGTCATGACAGCTCTGTTTAAAAAAAATCCTTTGATATTACTCATGATGATGGGATGGGCTCATTCTCATGGAGAGTTTCAGTGCTAGCTGCTGAGGGGCCAAACTGGGCTTTCAGTTTTGTAGAGATTCAGGACTTTCAAAGTGGTTTCATATTCTGTTCCTCATTCAAATGAAAAAAAAAAAGTCCGAAATTTCCTGGGAAACCACGTTTGGAAAAATAATGTCAGACTGAATGTAGTGAGCTATTGCAATAACACTTGGAATCTTTTTTACATTGCAATGTTAAACCTTTTGGATAATACAGAGAGGATCCTGAAGGGATGGGTTTTTCATAAGCAAAAAATGAGACTATTCCAAAATCAAAATGGAGCCTAGTGGCATTATTGAAATGTATTGTGTCTTTCTCATGGTGAAAATTCATTGCTAGTGGCTTTCATGTTTGACAGATTGGCATTTTTCTGAAGGAGAAATATTCCGCTGGGAAATTCTAGTGCTAATATGGGTGTCGGTAGCAGGCTGCTTGGTTTTTTTTATTCTTTTTATTTTTATTCTTGAAGAATTGCCACTGTAGTTCTGAAGTCGGTGGATATTTCTTCTGAAAATAGGGCTCCAGAGAGATATATTTTTCACACCAAATCCCCCCTCCCTCAAGTGGCAGTAGGATCTAGCTGTGTGGATTCATTATGTACTGTTAAGCAGCTGCCACATTTCACTCCAGCAGCAGTTGTACTTCATTTATGAGCAAAATGATTCATATGTGAATATGGCAAAGTGCTGCAGCTCATAGTGAATTTGCACTGAGGGGCAGCTTGTGGGTGAGGAGTGGGTAACACCAGATGTTGAAGTAGGACTTTGCTATTTGCCTGATAGTTTATACAGTCATAAAAGTTTGTGCTTAGAAGGGCAGGTCCTGCCAGAAATATGAGTGCATAAACACAGAGCAAAGGAGATTGTCTGTGAATAATATTATTCATAGCCTCCCTGCATCTTGTCTAAGAGAAGCGAATAAATGGTAACACTTGACCTATATACAAAATTATGAATGAGGAAATGAAACAGATTCATAGCGTTCCTTCCATTAGCCCTGTAATGCAAATGCAGTGGGACACCCAATCTCTTCAGCACATGTAAAGGTAACTGACGGAAGATTCCTGCTTTGCACAAAACATAGTTGAGTTCACCACCCTGGAAATATTCTAAGCCCATTTATTCTGTTTACCATGGTGTAAATTAGGAGTATTTCTGCTAAAAAGAGTGTGATCTTCACAGGAGTAAAAGCAGCGGAAGTAAGAAATAAAGACATATGTCTGGAATGTTGCAAAAGATAGCAGTCTTAATACTTCAGCACATAAGCTCTGTGGGTGGAGTGAGGAGTGTTGCCTTTCTTAATGCCAAAACCTCCACCAGTACTTGGGCAAAATTGTGCTGTTCCCCCCCCGCCCCGCTGAAAGATGATACAAAACTCTGTGCTTCAGAGAGGCTGCTGGCTATGCAGAGCAGCAGTCTGCCCTGAGGAAAGCTGGGCAACAGCAGGGAGAAGATAAATATATTTAGTTTAAAATCTCCTTTAAAAGAAGCCCTGGGTTTGTGCATTTTTTATCCCAGGGCAGAGAGAAATAAAGGTTTGTTAAATCCCCAAATACGTGAAATTCTGTGGTGCCAGCTGAGACCTCGCAAGCCATGCTAACGTTACAGAAAATGTGGGTTCAACACCACTTCTGGTATTTGCTCTTTGGTGCCAGTGCCCGCTGGACCAGAGGAAGGCATGCAGGGCAGCTGTTGGTCCTAAGCGTAGGGGCCTTCCTTTATTTGTGCTTTTAACAGCCCTGAGGTGGTAACTGACAGCATAGAAGCAGTTTTGAGTTTCCAGTGATCCCTCAGCATCTTTTGCTCATGAGTGGATTAAACTGCGCAGCTACCCTGAGGTGGATTAATGTCCCTGCTCTGCAAAAGCAAACCTCAAGTCAGGGCAATGTTGCATCTGTCACAATCTTACAGGGTGCCACTAGCAGAAAACACCCTTGATCTCCCAATGTACAGCCCTGTGCTTTTCACTTAAATGTCTCTCTTTTTTTTTTTTTTTCTTTTTCCCCCCTTGCAGGATTCCACAAACATTTAGGAGAGCAAATAATCCAAAGGCTCATTACTGCACATAAATCCCTCAGCCTTCTGGGTTTCCTTCTCTGGAGCCACTGTGAAAATGGACACATCAATAGAGCCTTCTGCAGAAAAGCTGACAATCTCAAAATGGTGTCATGCTGCAATAACTGAAATCTCCTGCCAGGTTGGTGATAGTGCTTTCTAATCAACTTTGCAATGAATATTTCTTAAATCATGTTAATCCACCATTTAAGCAGAGATATCAGTTCCAGACAATGAATCACCATACCTGGAGGGGAATATACCTGTCGTTTCCCCAGAGAGGAGGCGATTAACAGCACGTGTGCTGTCAGATGAGCTAGCAGCACTGGCATTTATCACCCCAGAGCTCCTTTCCTGCAATACGGAATGCTCCCTGCTTCTGGTGCAATCAGCTTTTATTTATGTAGTGGTTGTGGAAAACAGCTCTTAAAGGAAAACTGCACCTGTTTTGCTCTCTGGGGCAGGTTTTGCTCTAATTTACACTGATGCATTTCCTATTAGAATTTGCTAAATGTTGAGATCTTACGAGGAAATGGAAGCCCTAAAATGTGAGCAGGCAGGATGCAGTACACAGCTTTTAGACCCACAGAACTAAACTAACTATTGATGAAGAAGCTGAACTGTCTTTTTCATGAGCACTTCTATGTTCTCATCTCCCCTAGCTCCTAGGGAGCAGCTGCTATGGGAGCTGCTAGCATCCCACTGCAGTCCAAGTAGAAAGTCTTGTTCTGAACAAATTTCTGAGCCCAGGTGATTCTGTTACTTTAGGTGAGGAAAGAGCTATACATTGGTACGTTTTTCTGTTAATCCCCAAGCTAAATTTCATGAACATTCACTGCAGAGTAACTTTTCTTTTGATGAATAAGCTGTGGTAGCTTGAAAAAGAGGATGATTTCTTGGGCTAAGTACCTAACCTGCTGTGTATGTGCAGCCATAACCTGAGCTGGTTTTCCTTTTGTATTGACAGCAGTGAGGCCTTAGCACAGTGCTTGAAGTGCACTAAGCATGCAGGTCTTCAGGTGACCGTTGCAACCACTGTGGACTTCTGTGCTGCCGCTGCTGCGTCCCACCTGCACGTGGCTCAGCCAGCCTGGAGGCTGCCCCATGAGCTGCAGCTCCAGAAACAGTGAAGCATAGAGATAGTTCTCTGAGAAGGGACCTCAGAAGGTCTTTGAATCCTGCTCCAGCTCAAAGCAGGGTTGACTTCCAAGTTAGGTGGTATTGCTTATGGCCTCGTCCAGCTGAATGTCTCCAAGGGGGGAGATGCTCCAGTCTCTTCAGGCATCTGTTCCTGGGCTGAACCACCCTAAAGAATTTTTTTTCTCTCCAACCACGTGCAATTTTCCTTGCTGCTACTTGTGCCTATTGCCTCTGCCTGTGTGCTGTGCACCTTCAAGAAGAGTCTGGCTTCAGCTTCTCTGTAACTGCCTTTTGGATAGTGGGAGACTGCAGTTAGGTCTCTTTCTCCTGGCTGAGCAGGCAGGCGCTCTCAGCCTCTTCTCTCACGCTGTGTACTCCAGCCTCCTGACCATCCTGTTGGGTTTCTGCTGGACTTCCTGCACTTTCAGTGCCCCTCTTACACTGGGCAGCCCAAAACTGGATACAGTACTGCAGACACGGTCTCAAAAGCACTGCGCAAAGGGGAAGCATCCCCTGCCTTGACCCGCTGGCTATGCTGCAGCTCGTGCAGCCCAGGATGCTGTTGGTTTGCTTTATTGCAAGGGTGCCTTGTTGGCTCTCGTTCAGCTTGCTGTCTACCAGGACAACAAGGGCCTTTTCTTCAAAAACATGTTTGTAGGCTGTAGGAATACACTTAGGATTGCTGCTAGGGAATGTGTCCCTGAGGATGTGCTGCACCCATTCTCTTGAATTTTGGGCTGCTTTAGGCTATCTCAGTTTGGCCTCCCCAAAATGAAATAACCTCCTCCTTCCCATATTTTTGCTAGACATTCTTTAATCCTTTGGCTTTGGGCTTTAGGATAACGGAGGCCAGTCCCGTCCTAAATATATGGATAACTGTTACTTCCTTAGGCAGTCCCGGAGGAAATGAACTGCCCAAGTGATTGAACCAATGTGGAATTTTAAGTAAGAGCCCAGTGTAAATGCTAACAGGCATTGGCCTAAAAGTATCCGCTGCTTTTACTGCTGCAGAAAGAATGACACGCGGCTCCGATAACTTCTCTTGTGGTGAGTCCTGCCAGGTCAGCATGATTGCTGCGTTTCCTGGTGGTGTGAGGAGGAAAACAGATAATGTGAAAGTGTGGGAGGTGCAAACTAATCCTGTTTTCTTGTAAGAATAACGGCGACTGAAGCCACAGTTAGCCACAGGAAACTATCAACTGACATCATAGGTTGATAGACAATTCATTGTTGATGGCTAATAGAAGTATATATATATCTATCTCCACAGTATGGTATTTGTATGAAACTATTACACCTGAGTCAGATTGCTTGCTTTTGGCTTTGAAGTTGACTTCAACTTGGTTACGTTTACTTAAGGCGTGGCAAAAGCTGCCCTATAAAGGAGAATGGGGATAGTGCCAGCCTGTCTGTTCTTTCTGTTGGTGTTGGATGGAGAGTTACACCGGAGGCACTGCAGGTAAAACATGACTTTGCTGTTTTACTTAGTACAAGATCAAGCAGGTGAAATACAAGTAGTAGTGCTGGAAAAGCACCACAGACACACTGAGAGGGATTTTTCTGGGAGAGACAGAATAAATTAGAGTCCCTGTCCTTAATGTTACCTGGAGGGAAAGAAAAGATGAGTTTGCCATCCCGGAAAGAGCCTCACAGTAAAACGGTAAGTTGTCAGAAGTAATTGGATCAAGTGGGAGTGGAGATTCTAAGATGAGGAGGACTCTATAGTTACTGTATGCTGCTGTTAAATGAAGTAGAAAAAAGGTATCTGGAACTGTCCTATGCTATGTATGCAAAATGATGAGAAAATTGACTTAATAAATAGCCAGAAGGGAGTACTTCACTGACTGTTTGGAGCAGAAGGTCATGCAAGATGCCACTGGGAAAGTCATCTCCTGGAGGGTTGCCAGAGTGCTGGCTTTGGTTTTGATTTTCTGAGGTACTCAAGGCTTTCACACGTTGTATGTACAAGGAGCTGTTGTCTGTCTGGGGTTTGGGATGCCCAAGTTCAGGTTCCTCCACTGCGTCTGCAGTTTGCTGTTACTGTGGGCAAGCTGCTGAAAAGCAGTACACTCTCATCTGTTTTTTCTCTGAATGCAAGGAGAGCTAATAAACTCATTCTTCCCTTCATTATAAGACAATTCTGGAACTGACTCCCTGAAGTTTTTACAGTGCTCCAAATATGTGAATGACAGGTTCTTAGAAGGAAAGAGTGCTGTGTTACTGTAGCATATATTGAATATTATGGGTGAGATGACATGTACATTGATAGTTTGGAGTGTTTGAGAGGAAACAGGGGAAGAAGGGCTGCTGGCTTTTTTGCTTTTCTGGTATTCTTTGTAGTGTTTGAGAAAATTCAGCTGCTCTTCCTAAAGTACAGAAACCCAGCTGAGCCAACATGTAATGGAAATGTTTTGAGAAAATCGGTGGAGAGGAGAAGGTGGATAGTTGAGCTATGAAGTAGACACGGTTCTAATTGCCTATTTCCACTTTCTACTCAGTGAAAAATATCAGAAGCCATTGAAAGAAATTATGTCTGTACTCTGACATAAATCTTTATGCAAAGTGTAATTAGCTGTCAGTAGCATTTGCCACCATTGAGTACCTGATTATAATAGTTGCTTGACAGCTTTCGTGAATGAATGCTGGAGGGAGATGAGACACACCCTTTGCTGCTGGCTTTTAAGCTGTTTAATGCAGCATATATTGGGTGCTTGGGGTTCCCAGGTTTGTTTCTGCAGGGGTCACCACCATTTTTGCTCTGATATCCTCCGAGACTCCCCTTTCCTTCCCATCCCTTCCAACTGTCACACCCAATCTTTTTCTCCTTGTCTCTGTAGTTTTCCCACTGCTCCCCTTCCCTCCCTCACACTTTGTCATTTGACCCTCCCTCTGAGACAGAGAGCAGGAAGGATCTCTCTGCTGAGAAGGAAGAGGGACCAAAAAAGAGCAGTAGTTGCAAAGTTGGGCGTGATTCCTTTCTCCATTTCAGATAAGTAAGTGTGTTGGAGGAGGTCCCAGGACTAAGTAAATGTATGTTTAACCCCTTCTGAATAATAATTTCCTTAGTTGAGAGTCAGTCTCTTGTTTTTCTCTAGTGTTTCACAATATGTCTGAACCAGCTTTTGTGAGTGTTTGAAATCCCTCCTCTTTCCCCACATCACACGGCAGGGAGCAGTCCAAGGGCAACGCCTCTGAGACCCATTGCATTATAACTTTGTCCCTTTAAAATCTTTCTGCCTCAGAGTTCAGTAACGGCAAGAAGCTCCCCAATCAGGCAGGCAATATTCTGCTTTAAAAGCTGTTGTCATCTTTCCTGATGCATCCGTGAGAGCCAACCTGTGGCCAGCCCTCAGGACGCTGCTCTGAAAGAGGTGGCCGGCAGAGCGTGCCGGTACGGACAGGATGGTGCTAGCCCGGTGCGTGCACCCCATGGGCTGCCTGCACAGCGGCGTGGACGGGTGTAGAGATCATGTATCTGTGCACGTGTGCCACCAGAGCCAATGCTGGTGAAGTTATTCCTGCAAGGGAAAAGTAGTTAAGTGTATTATTTTCTTCAGTCTCGTTTCTAATTTATTCCGGATATGTTAAACAACATAATTAAACACACACACACATGCTAAAAACTCTTGTTCTCTGTCAGAAGAGAGGGAACGCGTGTCAGACCCAGCCTTCAAGCTCTGTTAGTTTTAATTTGAGTTTTGGAATTAGTAATCAGTTTTGCTGGAACACTGTTGCAAGAAATAGATCTTAGCATGCATGGGGCCTGGGCACAGTTTCAAATGAGTATTTGTTAAGAAGAAGCCATTCCCTTGTCATGTTATGGTACATTACATGAGATTTATTTCCATTGTATTAAAAAATGCAAGCCCAAGGGGAATGTTCTCTCTTCTTGTTGGCTGAGGGTGATTTCTGAATTCCATCTGATTTTTTTTTTTATTTTTTTTTTGGTGGGGCTTTTAATTAAAACAACGAGATGTAAAACTCCTTATTTTTCCAGGCTGTTGTTACAATGCCAGAAGGCCAAGTGACTTGAAGCACTGAGAAAGGTGATGACACTGAGTAAAAAGTGTGTGCGTGTGTGGGGAGGGGGTTGTATCACACCCTCAGTGTGACTGGTCTGTGTTTTTCACATGTGTGAGTGATTCACAATAAAAATCTGAGGGTTTTCTCTTACTGGAGCCATCTGCTCTCTTTTTACCGAACCAGGAACATATCAGATCTACAGATAAGTTTGGTAGGAAAAAGCACTTTCATCTACTTAAAAAAAAAAAAAAAAAAAAAAAAAAGGCGCTATGGCATCCAGTGGCTTGAAAGTGAAACGAAGGGACTTCAGGCTAGAAATTAGCACAGCAAAGTTAATTAACTGTAGGAGTGGCTTGCCCAGGCTTGTGGTGGATTTTTCTAGTGCTAATTTATGAGAAGGTACATCTTAAGTGGAGGTACATCTTAAGTGGAAGACAGGAGCTAGGGGCAGGAATCGCTGGATCCAGTGCAGTGGCATCTGTCATGCAAAAAGCCAGAGGAGGTGATCACAGTGATCCTTCTTGCCCTTAGAAGTCTGCTAATGCAGGGCTTCACCAGGGGCTTCTTGTTTCATAAGGAATGGAACAAAAGGGGAATTATAGCTCAGGACAGTTAAAAATTTGTTTTTGTGAGGGCAAGTGTGAACGAAGGGTGAAAACTGGCATGGACCTTGAGTTATATTTTGATCCAGCAATATGTAATTTTGCACGACAAAAGGTGCTGGAGGAGCCAGGAGGCAAGGCAGGCTCCACAAACGTCCTGCTATGTCTCTGAACTCTGAAATCCACAACAGAGCTTTTAAGCTGAAGGAAGATCCCCAGGGGATGGTGCACACATGTGTGTCTCTGTACATTCACGTGGCTCTGGGGAGTGCACCTGAAAGCCCCTACTCTGGTTAGACAGAACAAATTGCTCTTTTAAAGCTCTGGTGCCACTACCTGTCCAAACATGCAAGTTTTCCACCTTCCTGTGGCCTTCTCCCACTCATGTCCCAAAAGTCCACCCCACAATCCAGCGTCTCCATGGATGATGCACTGACTCCCTTTGGAGAAAAAGCAGATCTTTGGTGGCAAGAGTCCTGCTGTGCTCTTTGACCGTAAAGGGGACAGACTCCACAACGGGAGATTTTATCTCCTGCATCCTTCCCTAGCTGTGCCAGCAGATGTATTAGCAGGTCTGTCCATTCTACGGTTTCACTGCATGTATGAAATACTCATTTTTCCTAGGTGAATTGCCCCTTTCCTTTAGACATATTAACAAAGAGGGGTTCAAACATGCTCCAGACTGGAATAGGTACAGATGGCACACAGTGACTGCCCAGTTTAAATATGAATCTGCTGTTCAGATCTGCTTAAACACTGGCCTCCAAATGAACGACTGAGTCCAAAAACCCCAGACTTTGGTGCGCACTCATGTGAGCAAGTAGTGCAGGTGGGATCCAGGCCTGGATGTTGCAGCTTGGTCCCATCTCAGCACTGTAGCTTTAGGGAGTCTGGTGGAGTGTCTGTGTAAGCTGGTAGGAAGCCACCCCCTAATCTGTCTGGGGTCTTTGGAGCAGGTCCCAAGGAAAGGCAAGCCTCTGCCTTCTTTACGTCTCGCAGGGAGTGACTGTCAAGCGCTCACTTGTGGAAATGAAATAACTTGAGAAATGCCCTGGGCACAGTTGTGACCCAGGACTCTTCTGGCCATGGATATTCTGAGCAGTCTCCCTGCTCGCACCACCTCCCTCCTCCCCTGGGTCTGCTGCTCCTGCTCCATCCCCTACGCTCACTTATGTTGCAGATGTACCTCAATGCTAACACAGCGGCTCGCTAACAGCTTTGCTCTCTGTCCTCAGGGAAGACTCAGAATTGAATCTGTAGCAGTGACAGCACTGGTTTAAGATAAACCAGTTGGGATTTGATGACTACCCTTTCCCCAGGCATTTCCAGCTAATAAGGATTTTGTCACTGTGACTGCCCTCAGCTTTGCAAGCTGCTGCTCCACAATCCTCTTGGGGCAGGGGAGAGGTGTTTGCTTTCCCACACACTCCTAAGGTACCACTTCGGATTGAGAAACTAATGGCAGCCCATGTCTCTCCTTCACAGGAAAGGGACACAATGCTCGCCCCCAGCTCTGCTCTGATGTTGGAGCAGGGCTGGCAAACAAGAGGGGCAAGAGGAAGCCTCCAGAACCTGAAGAAATTTAATAACCAGGACTTCAACCAGCTGCGAGCCTTGTGCCTGAGCCAAGGACTGCTTTTTGAGGATGCCACCTTCCCCGCTCACGTCAGTTCCATTGGTCCCAACCTGCTCCCAGCGGATAAACTGTGGCAAATACAATGGAAGAGGCCAACTGTGAGTTACTCCAGCTGGGGTGTTTTGTAGTCCTGCTGCTGAATGGGAGTGCTGATGGCCAGGGGCTAAAGGCCTTCACCTTGGGGAAGGCAATGTGTGCTAAGCAGGGAAGTAGACCCCAAGGGGAACACTGGGAGTGCAACACTGTAAGGAGGGATCCTTGCTGTGGGATGTGTGGAGGGAAGATAACCTCTATAACATTAATGATTTCACTGGGTACATTTTTGTAGGAAGTTTGTTTCCACCTGTGAACCTTACTAGAACTAGTGTTCCCACTTTGATCTGCTTCTAGAGGTCTTTGTGCAAACCTGAAAAGCTGCCAAATTCTATTAAAGATCTCTGATTTCTGTAATCTAAGCTACTGACTCAGCAATACCTATTTTAAAGTAATTGGGACAAGGCATTAGATGAAATACATTTGTCTGCTGATTCCCAGTTGCAGTTTAATAGGCAGTTGTCATCATCTGGTATATGGATGTTTAAATTGGGAGGTGGAATCACATACTCAGCTCTTTTATCCTAGGACCTAATTTAGGTAATCTTTCTATGGTCCGACTGTGCTGAATAGCACTGCTGTGTACCATTTGCTGCTGGTGCAGCTACTGGATTAGCCACGTGCTGCCCTTTTGCTGTGTTTTGCTGAGGGTACCACTAGCGCCTGGGGCCTTTGGCTTCCCTGGGCTGGAGCAAACCAGTTCATCTCCCTGCAGGCAACACCCCGGGGTGTAGAGACAGTAACTGTGAAACTGTACAAACAGGACAAGACAACTAGAAAAGATTTATTTGGACGGCAGATGCAAGCAGGGCAACGAGGGCATGCTGGAGCTTGGCAGCGTGGTGGCCTTGGCATAGCAGCAGCGGTGGCTGCTGCCAGCATGGACATTGAAAGCCGTGGGTCCCAGAAGGGAAGCAGGCTAGCCCAGGGAGCCTGCATAGCTGCTGAATATGGATGCCCAAATGGAAAGGTGGGAAGCCCCAGCCCTGGTGTAAAAGGAATGTGATGTGGTGAGGTATCACATAGAGCAGAAGCTGCAGCCTGGACACCAACAGGGCGGTGGCTGCAGTGTTGTGGTGATAGGGATAGAGCCTGAGGCTTCAACTTTTCACTACCCACTGCTGCAGCAGGGCCTGAAAGCATCTGAATAATTGTGTATGCAGAGGTACAGGCACTTCCAGTCTGGGTCGATGCTTTATCACATCATTTGGTAGGTGTGGAGGCACTGGGTGCAGATGTCTGGGTGTTCTCTGTGGAGCTGCTACGAAGGGATCATTCTTCTCTGCAGAAGCAGCTCGTACTGCTGGCTGAACATCTGGGCTTCTCCTCAGGCAGCCTTTCTTCAAATCCAGGTCCAGTGAGAATGCAGCTGGTGCTGCGTTTTTTACACCAGCACTCTGCTTACAGGTTTGTAGCAGGTGGGGATAATCTCTCTTGAAACAGGGGTTATAGTAGAATAGCAACTAAAAAATGCAAAGGAGATGAGTTAGTTGCCACCATTTCCAAACTGAGAAAGACAAATATATGGTAACTAAGCATTAGACTTACAAAAGACAAACATGGATATTAGAAAGGACTCTCAGGGGCATTTTAAAGATGAATAAACTGGAATAAAATGTTATGATACAGTTCTGTTAAGTACTAACCATCCTGGTGTTTTTGCCATTTGGGAGCAGCAGAGAAGCGTAGGATTTCAAAAGCATACAAACAGACTTAGAAACCCAAATGCCACCAATTTTGAGGCACCACAGTGTGGGAAGAACATCTATCCTACTCTAATATCCTGAGAGTTATTTCATGTGCAAAGAGACTGATGTACCTTGCCAAAAGCAGAACCTGCTGCTAGTGCTTGAATTTTGTCAGGTGAGGCAGGTGTTGGAGAATCCCCTTCCATTTTGCTGAATCCATGAAAGTTCTTGTGGAATCGATTTCAAAAATTTGCAGAGGTCCTCTCCTTCCCAGCGCTTCCATTTTGTCAGCAATCACTACACAGTTTCCAGCATCACCCCACCAAACTGACTGAAACCAATTGCTTCCAAAAATTTTCAGTTTTTTTCAGGAAAGAGCAGGATGAAAAGTCATTGGCTTTGCCAGAGCTCTCCTCTGAAAAATTAAACCATATGCTTATGGTCCAGGGTTCACGACGCAAACATTGAAAAGCCATTTCTTCCATTGTAGAGGTTAAGGCAGCATCACTAGCTGATCTTCTACGTCATATTCAAGGGGACAGAAGTTGAGACTGCTGACTCAATTGGCTCATCTGGAACAGAAACCTGGGATGCCAGTGCTGAAGAAGGCACCATTCTAAATTTTTTTTTTTTTTTTCCCAGTTTGGCCAAAATTTCTACCTGTAGCCGTTTCCCAACCAGCCAGGCTTCATCCTGCTATACAAGATGCAAGATGAAGGGCAATGGCATCAACTGCTTGGGGACCCCAACCAGAAGTTCTCAAACGTCACCATAACACCCATGCTGTGTCATGGTGACATCAAAGTGTGGCCTCTGTCTCCTGGCAGAACAAAGCAGGGGCAGAAGAAGTTGCTAAAGCAGTCATTGCTTTTCATTTATAGAGCTGCAGATGTTTTGAGCCAAGGGTCAGGAAGTAAATAAAATAGTATTTGCATTTCAAATGTCCTGAAAGGCCAGTGCTGCGTCCAGTTGCCTCTGTGAGTTGGTCCCCCCCCGGGGAGAAGATGGAAGGCTGCAGTTTTAGGAGTCGAAGTGCCCCATTCCTGAAGTTTTTCAGTTGGGCACCTTTCACTCATGCAGAAATGTTCATTCTTTGTTCTTAGGTCATTGCAATGCTAACTTAAGGATACATGATCCCAGGTGTTTAAGCTACCTAAACTACTTGGCAGAGATACCTATAATTTCCCCAAGGGAGACTGTTTCCTACCTGAATACATCTCCCAGAGAGTGTAGTTGCATCCTGCCGACAGAGCATAGCCAATTTAACCTATATCTATATTTTTCTCAGCCTCCACCATTAGCTCCCTCTGACATTAAAAAAATTTGGCTGGAAACGTACCTATGACAAAATTTGGCATCTTGGTCCTAATAATCTCTTAGCCTCCGTTTTCTGAGTCATATAGTATCTGGTTAGCAATTATAACTGCTGTCATTGTTCCAGATCCAAGCAGTTGAACAACATGCTGCTTCTATTTTACCTTGTACATTGTCAAGAGAATTGCCAATTGTGTTCAGAGTTTGGGGTCTTCATATCTGAGGGTAATGTATAAAGTAGAGAGAAAACAGCTTGATTTTCAGGCAGCAATAGTCAGTGGTGACAGTCAGAAACAACTTATTTAGACTTAAGTGAGCTGATTTAATATGGGAATCCCTCAGGGAGCAGCTGGATCAGGAGCACCAAGACAACATTTGAAATGTCACTTTCGCTAACTCTGCAGTAGTTGCAGTTTCCCATCAGATGGGGACTGCTCCAGGCTGTGTTTTCATCCCCAGGCCCTTAGTCTATGTCCATTGAAATGGGTGCCATTTGTAATAGAGATTTTGCATGTGGAACTTCAAGCATTACTAGAGGTGGGGCTTGGAGGTACCAGACACAACAGGAGCTCTGCAATGAAATGGTCTTTTGCTTCACCCACACTTTGGAGAAATGGAAGAGAAGTTCTGTTTTGGACTGAACAAGGTATTTTCTGTAGCTAGGCTTTTCTAAAGAACAGTCAAAGGGAAATTCTCCTTGAAGAGTTATGTCAGATTTTAAAAACTGAGATGCTCCTTTAAAAAAATGTTCAGAACAGATTCTTTCCTTGTTTAGTGCTTTTCCTTCACACAAGCAATTGAGTGGAACAGAGGAAGTCACGAAATGAATTGCTGTTGTTGAATACGTGTTTTTCATCAATTAGTGTTCAGGCTAAAGATTTTACTCTGTTCTGATCATAAGGCATGATACTATACAGATGCAAAAAGAAAATTCACTGTTGCTAACATTGGTTATATTTTCAAACATGGTATATGTGAGGGGAAGAGAGATTACCATGTGTGCAGCAGTGCCTTGGCCCTGCACCAGGGTTAGCCCACCATTGCGCTTGATATGGTGCCCATTATAAATGTTAAGGATAGTCACTGATCTTCAGTGCTTATGCTTTAAAAAAAAGGCTAAAATGGGCAGAGGGTGAAGTTGCTGAAAATTTTTCTGAATGTCTTCAATGTCACAGACTGCTGTTCCTGCAGCTGCTCACCCTTCATCTCTGGGGGACCCTGGGGCTACCTTATGGAGTGAGGGATTGCTGAGCAAGAGCCTGTCCTAGGAGGGTCCATCCCCTGTTTAACATGGGCTATGACCTCCATGTGAGGCCACCAGAAGAGAGGGAAAAGCTGCAAGCTGGCCAGTGGACCTCTGAGTGTCATCATGAGAGAAATCCCTGAATGCCTCTAATGCGACTAGTAGGAGGGTGCGTGGTGAAAGGACTGTCTGAAATAGCCAACATGGGTTTCCTCTGCATATTCACAGTCTGTTCGTAGCATCAGGGCATGGACTCCTGGGTATTTGCCTCGTGTGTCCGGTGTCAGGGGAAGGGAAGAGTAGGGTCTAAAAGAAGTCCTTGGATAGAAGCCGCAGAAAGCGGCTGCTTTAATGTAAACTTGAGCGAGAGAAATGCCTTGTTCCCTTAGCAGAGACTTAGGGAACCGTGCTATTGCACTTAGTATCTAAAAAGCATTGGCGAAAATGATAGAGTTTAAGTCAAGGCTTGTTTGCTGGGAAAAGTGATTCATCATTTCATTCAGTAATTTTGCAAAGGGGCTTGCTTGCATTTTTTCCTCTCTTCCTCTGTCCCTTCCCAAAGCAAATGTCACCTTCTTTCAGCGACAGAGTGCCTGTCATGATTCTGCACTGGTTTTGGTGATTATTTGTTTATTGGCGTTTTATTTGATTTCCAGGAATTAAATCAATGTTAAGGAATTTTGGACCCAAGAACTGACTAAACCAAAATGAATCCTTTAAAAAAATAATTTTGAAATTAGGATCTTTCCAGACAAATAACCTGAGCTGGAGTTCCTGCTGCATCAGCCTTGGCTTGTCTGTAGATTGAGGGGTGAAAAAGACAGATTTTATTCAGGCAAGAAATCAGACAACAGTTTGAAATGAACCTAAAAACTTAGCTCTAACAGCACAGGGGAAAAATGAAGACAAACCTAAAAAAACCCCCAACAACTCCCCCCCCCCCCCCCCCAAAAAAAAAACCCCCAGGAAAAAGAAATGTGGATTGTCACATGAGCTGTTTTAATAAAGTAAGTTATGGGAAATGTGTGGCGATGAGGGATAGTGCTGTCCTGCACTACCTGCAGGTCTGTCGCCGTGGGGCTGTTCTCTGGCATGAGCCAAAGCTGCTTGCCAGCTGTTCGTGGCGGAGTTCACAGCTTCAGTATTTCCCAGGGGCCACAAGGCCCTTGGATCCTGTTCAGTATTTCTCCTTGATGAAAATCAAAATCAATTCACCTTATTTTCGAGTGTGCGCATGCAATCAGTGTAATTGAACGGGAGCAGCATTTCCAGGCTGCCATTGTCTCAGCCCTTGCCTACTCAGCTGATTGCATCTGACCTCAACTTCAGAGTTCATCTCTCCGGGCCGAGGAAGCTGCAGTGCATCACCATTTATTACCTCTGTCTTTCTGCACAGGCTGTAGATGAGGAGGGTTTATTTGCATACTATCTCTGGCCTCTGTTGCTTTTGGAAAGGGCTGATTGTTGTCGGGGTATGCACACATGCCGGGTTAAGGGGAAAGCACTGCTCCTATGATGGTTTGCTGACTCACCTGCTTCCCTGTTTCTTAGGCTGGGGAGTCTGCTAGCAGGATTATATGGCTGTGGTGGTCACGGGGAAATAGTGGGTAATAGCGTGCCACTTTGAAAACTTCAGCTTGTACTGTATGGTCCAAGCAGGAGGTGGCAAGACCTCTAAGGAAACTGCCTCTCAAAGGCTTGGGGTAGACAGGGCTACTGCCCTTGTTTACCTCCTTTGTATTTACCTCGTTTGTTTGTAACTGTCACTGGTTTTTAGCACTGAGCCACACAAAGCAAATAGGTTGCAGGTAAAGTCTGAGCTGGTTTCTGTTTCTGCTGGTTGTTGGACACCAGTCCATCCTCCAACAGGACTTTGCTCTCATGTTTGTGGGCTTCCCACCTGTGTGGAGTCTGAGGACCTCACTCCTCCCTTGTGAGAGAGTGCTGGAGCAGAGCAGGGTTTTTTAAGCAACTAAGGCATTTGTATTGAAAACAGGCAATTAGGAATTGAGCTATTCTGCTGTAAAGCTGGGAACTGAGTTCTGGTGGTGCAAGCAAACCCCTTGAGATTAGCCTGGTTTTTCCCATCCAAGAGAATGTCAAAGAAAAGCAGAAACTAAAAAAAAGTAAAAATTAGGCAGATTGAAGCAAACAGATTCCCAGTTCCCTTGAGGTCTAATAAACGCGAAACTGTGGATAGAGCCTCCAGCCTGGGAAATCCTTTAGCCCCCAAGTGATGGAGAGTGGGAGGATCTATGCGGAGGAGTGTTAGTTTCAGCTTGCTCGGTTATCCTCTCCCTCTCCAAGCTGTCGGAGACAAGTCATTGCAACAGGCAGACCTTCGGTGTGACCCAGCACAGCTTATTCTTTGTCCTGCCCTCCCTTGTTACTCCAACTGCCTTAGTTCTGTGTTAGCTTTTCTGTGGGTTTGGGATGTATGACAGTGGCGTGCCTGACCCCTCCTCAGTGCACGGCTAGGCAGTGCCCTCAGCCCAGGGAATTGCAATACCATGTTTGCTTCTTAATTCAGAAGGCACAGCAGTGATGCTGAATTAAGATTTGTCCAGCTGAGAACAGAGTTTGGTTTTCAATCAATAGCAGCCTTTTTATTTTTCTTAATTGGTGTCTGTTAAACAGGGAACACTGTGGCTCACGATGGCAGGACGTGTCAGGAAGGTGGAGCTGGAGCAGGGGAGAGCAACACAAGTACAGCCAAAGGGAAAGATGCGGTGCCGTGGCAGGAACAGAAGCGGGGCTGGGATTTTACTCTAGGGTTAAGGTGAACTGACTGGGAGGCAGCACTGCAAAGAGTCATCTCCTGCCTCTCAGCCCTCAGTGGCCTTGTACCTGCACTCAGGATCATGCTGGGCTAGTGGGGAAATCTGTGGGAAAGTGGCCACGGCCAGACCACCGTACTGAGAAGCAGCCTGCAGTCAGACTGGCTTATGCTGCCTGTGAAACCCCACCTCAGGCTTCCAGTTTTCCACAGAAATGTCTGACTGTGTCCTTTGCATATGTCTGCACATGGCCTGCATCTACACTACTCACCTCCAGCTTCTTCTGGGGACTTGTTCTTCCTTAAAAATTTTGAGCAATTATAAAAAGAAACTTAGAGTCAGATGCGTGTACAGGGTGCTTTCCTTCCACCTCTCAAATTAATTCTCCATCTTGCCCTTTGGATAAGCAGTACTTCAGTGGTAAGACCATTCTCTAGAGGATGAACTGGTTTGACCTTGAACTTCTCTTTTATTTTGAATACATAATGAAGTCTTCAGCAGGCCAGGGAAAGCAAGTGATGATAGCTTTGTCCTGGGGGGATGAGTTCAGGCAGAGCGGTTGACTTGCAGCCCATATGGTTGCCTTCACTGCTGGACTTGTAGATACTCTGAGAAGAGACCACGTGCCTCCATGTGCTCCCTCTTCTTTCCCCCTCCAGCTAAAACTGAAAAGTCTCAGGGAAAATGCCACAAAGCCTCATCATAATTTCTTGGTGAAACAGGCTGGACAGACTTACAGTTAAATCTGTGGTTTCTCTATTTGTCCTGCAATTTGAGCACTAGCGTATAGTGAGACTTGCACATTTTGTGTAGCGGTAACTGTGCATAGCTATGTTTTGCAATAATAGATGATAGTTTCTGGTGTTTTATGTCTGCTGTATTCTTGCCTTTGAAGGAATAGGAGCTAATTGGAGACTTCTTTTCCTTCCAGTTGAGATGGCCCAGATTTCCAAAGCGCTGCACCCATCACAATTATGTCCTCTCTAAGCTCTGTGCTTAGTTCAGGCTGCACACAGCATCCTTCAAGGGAACAGCCATTCCACCACTGATTTCAGGGGTCACGCTCTTCCAGAGCTCTTTGGAGTATCTGGTCTTGCAATTCCCTGCCACTGCCCCCTCCTGCCTTTGCTTCAGCTTCTGCTTGTCCCCTGACCTTCCTTGGCTCGCACCCAAGGCTCTGCAAAGAGCCCATGCTCTGTGCAGTGCATCCCTTTGAAGTGTGCCTATGCTGCCTCTTCTTCTCAAGCCTATAGAGAGGTGGCTACACTCAAAAGCACAAACCTGACGTTAAAACCTGCCCCGCTATTTCTGACCGCAGTGCACACAGCAAGGAGGACTGCTGCCATTTCAGGCAGCGGCACTGGTGTCAGCTCAGTCGGAATTCACCTTCTATTTGTTGCGTGGTTTCTGCAGAGGGACAGCTGCTGAGCAGCCCCTTTTCCATGGCTAGTCACATGCTCTGTGTTGCTTTCCAGTTATTGCCCCCTAAGTCTGTGGGGAGTACACCCCACTGGAAGCAGAGCTTAGTGTGTTGTGGGTGGGAATTATCGTGAGAGTGTTTGACTTCAGCTTTTGTTCTCTCTGAGAGCCACAAAATTGTCTGTATGCACAATCAAGGCATGTTGGCTGGGGCTGACTTCAGATCATGTCTTTTCTGTTAGTTTAGTTTAGTTTCTGTTAATTTAGACAAAATTACTGGTTTCTCTTAGCAAGAAACCTGCTTAATGACTCAGCTCATCCCCGTTTGCTTACTGAGGAGTTGAACATCTTGGTGGGCAACAGGTATCTGCTGAGGCATCTAATGGGCTGACTTTTCAGCTGGTCTCTGTAACAGGCTAGCAGGATCCACAGTGCACTTAAGAGCTTTATCATCCCAGCACAGAGCAGAGCATCAGCCCCTTCCTCAGGAATCCCATAAGAGAGACATCTGCCTTCCCATTAGTTTCAGACTCTTGTTTCTATATGGTGGTTACCCCCATGGCAGCTCTGCACTGTAGCACGTCCATCAGAGCCCAGCCACCCTGCCTGGGGCAACTAAGATTTCAACAGTCTCAGAAATAATGGGGAAGGGGGGGGGATACCATTCCTTTATGCTGCTAGTTTTCTGGGATGACTATTGGCAAGTCAGACACAAAGGCATAAGCCAAGGTCAGAGCCTTGTCATGCAAGTTACTCTTTCCTGCTTGTGGGAGGTTTTGAATTCACCCAGGTGAGGGAGGCAAACTGCTGTCAGGGTAATAGAGGCAGGGAGAAGATAAAGCTGGGACAGATTTAGAGGAGAAGGGAGAAGGGCTGATCGCTGCTGCTTCCCTGTACGATGACCAACTGCTGCTGGTGGTGACCAGCACTTCTTAGGCCTGCTCCCATACTATGAGTAAATCTCTTATCGCAAATCCCTGAAGTCCTGCGATAGGTGTGGATGGCTGCGTGAAAGCATCTGTCAAGGAAGATACCTGCCTAGGCTGCTTTTCCCAGTGTCAGCAGTGCTGTGGGAGCACGATCTGTCTGCCAGCCTGGAGCAGTAACGTTGTGTTGCGTCTTCTACTGACAGGGAAACTTCTTAGAGGGGTTTGATCACCGTGAAGCCATTTCAGAGAACTGACAGCATTTGCTAATGCTGAGCTCACACAACTGTGTGAGTCACGAGTCGCATTGTGCACTGGTCTCATTTTTGTGCAGCATGTCAAATCAATTGGGGAGAAGAAATGCCAGGGCCTGCTTAAGGAAGAGCTGCTGTATTATTTTTCTTACTCAGATGTTTTTTCTCCCTTTTATCTCTTCATTTTCTTAGGTGCATGATGACTTTCCTATTTAAGGCTGATTGCTCTTTCAAAACAGAGCCTTATCCAGTTGGGGTGTGCCAAGGGTTACTCACAGGGGATGCTCAGGCCATTCCTACCTGAGCACTCAGATATCCCAGGCCAATAGCTGACGCAGGTGGGAGAATGGTTCACATTTCTGTGTGCAAATCCAAGCTCTGAAGTGTTTCCCCCTTCACTGCCCAAGCAAGACTCTCAAGGAATGCAAGAAAAATTCTCCCTGAATTAAAAATAAGTCAGCCAGGCATATGGGATTTTGCAGTGAGAGATTAAGCTCTCTTTCTATAGCTTCCTCACCAGAGTGATGAAAAGCAGCCCAGGCTGATCTGTATTAGTCCTGCATGGAAACACAAAAGGCTCAGAGAGTAAAACATTCCCAGACCCAGTGGTGAGCTGAAGTACAGACCCTGATCCTCTTTGCTTGGAAACCTCTGTGTCTCTGCCCTACTGTCCCCCGGGAAACTCCATGATTTTGCAGCCAGGCTCAGAGGCCTCCCTGAAAGGTGTTGGTAGCATTAGAGAAACCCAAATGAAAACTCAGTGAGCGCCCAGCGACAAGTCTCCATCCCTAGGAATAGAGCAGACTAAAGAAGAGATGCCTGAGTAGCTCCTCTGGTTTTGTTGGTGGCAGGCAACACAACATCAGGGCTCAGGAGAAATAGTTTTCAGCTGTGGAAAAGGTAGGCAAGCAAGGGTCTTCAAGGGGCAGGAGCACACTGCTGGCAAAGGCTGGGTACTCACAATGATCTTTGCATTTTCTTTCCTCCAGGAATTTCAGAGAAATCCTTATTTGATCACAGATGGAGTTAGCAGATTTGATATCAAGCAAGGAGAAATAGGTAAGGTCATATTCCTGTTTTGGAAAAGATTGGCACAAAGCAATAACCTGTGATTGCTTTGCTATGTTCTGAGTGCTTGGTGGGAAGACATGGACCACGGTAGCTGCCGTAAACAATCAGTGCAAGTCAATCCAGACTCACACAAGTCCACACACAATTCATTGCAGTTATTTAACAGGATTCCCAAATGCAGCAGCTCTAATCCCTGTTACTTATGTATGGCACCTGCCCTCTATGTATATAAGGATAAGCATAGAAAAGGAGGTCCAACTGAGATCAGGCAGATGCTTCAAGTACAATGATCACAGTTCAGGGGTAAGTAGGCACAGCTCCAACATGTGTAGGACTGAATTTTCTTTTCATCCTAATGTCTTCCTCTGACTCTCAGTGTTTTCTTCCCTGTGGATATTTCTTTCTATCTTCTCTCATCCTTAACCAGACATGTGTCTGCACCCTGTATAGGTTCCATCTTTTTCTCTTGGCCTGTAACCATGTTTGTCTTTGGGAGCAGCTCTGCTCCAATATAGAAAGAAATCTCTTCATATTTCTCACCCCACTGAGAGGTCTGAAGATTTCCTAAAGAATGTTCTAGACTGCAAGTCTCAACATGACCACAAAAGATAGGAGGAGCATGAAAGTAGACAAGGATGGCTGGGTAGCATCAGGATTCCCAAAGGACATTGCTGGTGAATACTGCATAGTGGTTCAGCATTTTTCAGGAGGAAAGGGAGACAGAATAATGTTGGTTTCTCTTAACAAGCTGGTTCTTAGATGTTGAAGTGTGCTCACCTAAAGAGTTAGTTATGGTCCACGACAGTGAGTAACTGACTGAATGCACTGGATTCTTCCCTCCCTTGAGGTGACTGCTGGATGCTGGCTGCCCTGGGCTCCCTGACACTGCAGAAGCAATTTTTGGAAAATATTTTACCAAAGGACCAAGGATTCCAGGATGATTATGCTGGGATTTTTCATTTCAGGGTATGTATTCTCTGCTGTATTGGTACTGCTTGGGCTTGGCTGGTTGGATTATATAGGGGTCCAAACTGCAGTCCCAGATCTCGACATCCTTGAATGCTTTGGTTCTTCAGTGCTGACTCCCAGTTCAGAATTTTGCAGAAAATCCCAGATTTTCTAATGATTCCTTGTGCTCCAGGTGGTGCAATCACGCTTTAGGGAATTTGAAGCCCTTTTCTGAAAATTATGACTCCAGAGGTACAGATACCAGCTGTTCAGGTAGATTTGTGTACATATATGTTTTAGACGGCATTTTGGTGTCTGCTTTGATTTGGACAGTTTGTTATGGCTGTCAGCACAACTGTGCTCTGTATCTATTTGGACTCATTTTCTGTTTCCCCATATACTTCACCTTGCCTTTCTAGCTCGTGGAAATGGCTTGAAATTACAAATCCTTGGAGACAGATCAGAGGAACAGGCTTTTGATATTCTGAAAAGAAGTTTCTTTCAGAGACAAGAGCAAGGCTTTTTAGTAAATCTCACTTTCTACCAACTCTTGAAATTCTCTGAATCTCCCAGGAGGGTGACTGGGATAGTAACTGGCAGGCCCTGCTTGCTTGTATCTGAATCTACCAAATAACTTGTGGGATTAGAAGCACTTGCAGTACCATTAAGCTCCAGAAACTAAACTGGTTGTAGAAAGAATCAGTATATACTCGGCCATTCATCATTACCTTTTTTTCCCAACTTTGTTTTGTTATATGCAGTTCAGTACCAAGCAAAGAGCTCTGGCAGTGGGACTTCTTTGACCCCCTGGAGCTCTCATGGAGCAGCACCAGGAGGATTATCTTGTGGGAAGTCTAAATTTTGCTCCATTCCTTTGCCCCTTGGAATACCAGATGTTTCTGTCTTGGCCCATTTCCAGCATGCAGAGGTGCACTGTATAAGATAAACTAGCTGAATGGACACTACTCCGCTTAAAACACATTAAAAGGATGCAAGCTAGATTGTCTTTCATGAGAGCTTTGAAAAGATTAGTTAGGAGCAATCCTTAAATCTTAAGCAGTATAAATACCTTACAGTATTTGAAAATGTTTTCCCTGTCATCTCATCTGCAAATCAACGCAACTGTTTCTGGCTTTCCTTGAGCAATAAACCCCTGAGAAAGCTACTCTGAATGGAAATGCTTCTCGGCAATGCCTTTCAATTATTCCATCAAAGATATTTTACTGCCATCCACAGGCTAAGCCACCAGTCCTCAGTTCAGTGAAAAATCACAAACAAGGCATATCATATGCTAATATAAAAATTTTAGCTTATAACTTTTTTTCACCCTTTTGGATCTGGAGCACGTTGCGTCTCAGGAGTACAAAGGGCTGCTCCAGTCTTCCTGCACAACGCTAGCTGTTTGGCTGCAAGAATTAAGGGTGTTAAGCACTTCATCAGCTGTAGTTAAGAGTGGTAATGTTTTTATCTAGGCAATAATTACAATGATGTTATTTTACCAGGAATTAAGTCAGTCTTGTGTTTGTATAGGAATCACTTTCTCTGCCACAGAAACTCTGATGCTTGTGAGGCAGGGTGTGCCACGCATTGTGACGGTAAGCAGCGGTAGCTCAGCCTGGGAAAAACCCAGAAATATTCTGCAGGGACTACAGGGGGTTATGGCACAGTGCATCAAACCAAAACAGGGAGGATCCACCCTGAGCGTTAATGCCCCTGCTCTCAGGAAGAAACTGATGAAATCTTTAAAGGCCATAAGTGGTCAAGACCTCAGTTTCAGGATACATCCAAAAGGTGCCTTCTAATACCATGGAAAAGAGAGTGGTTGAAAGACATGGGATTTCTCCTTGCTCAATTCCAGAACTGGATTTCTCTAAGATCCCTGTCGAGG
Source organism: Haliaeetus albicilla (assembly GCF_947461875.1). Classification (NCBI taxonomy): domain Eukaryota; kingdom Metazoa; phylum Chordata; class Aves; order Accipitriformes; family Accipitridae; genus Haliaeetus; species Haliaeetus albicilla. Next base: position 6,003,973 of record NC_091495.1, on the reverse strand, counting down.
AAGGGGAAAAAGGAAGCAAAATAATTACACAATATTCCCCCTCCGACCAGCAGCACCCTAGGTGTGGTGTTGTCATCTTGCAACTGTCCATTTCTTTTTCCTCCTCTTCTAAGCCAAGGAAAACAAAGTCCTGATTTAAAAGGCTCACCACTAATGTGGAAATGAAGAGCTTCCCTCTTTGAAGCCTGCCTACATAGGGATTCTTTGTTTCACTTACTATCACGTTCCAATCTGCAGTACTTTAAATCCTGAGGGTATAAAGACATTTCATGAAGCCGAACTCTCAAGCCAGAAAGTGAAGGCATAGGACCTCTCTGAAGGCATAGGGGGGAGAATGGCTTCTCCTGTACCACTCTTGCACTCCCAGAGCATCCTAGGACTTTCCATGAGGTTTCTCATTCCCACTGTAGCTTTTCCTGTCCTTGTGAGCTCAGATGAGACCATGATCTTTAAGTCTGTGGCAGTCAGGACAAAGCAGCTCTCTCTACCCAGGTGAAGAAAAATACAGTGCTGCATTCAGAAGGCCTCCAAGCTTGAGCTCCCTACCAAAGATGGCCAAGGAACTTGGCTTTTAGAAAGATGTTACTCAGTGTGTTTGGACTGCATTAATCCCCACAGCCAGTTCCGTGTTGTTATCCTTGTTTACCTGTTGTGTTTGCACATGAAGCACCATGGGGAGGTGTGGCTGGACATCATACCTTTTCTCCATACAGACCTGCTGCCAGGTGTTGGCTGGTGACAGGAGAGCATGTTAGGTGACTTAAAGGACACCTCCTTTTGGACTGTTGTTTTGCCTGTCTCTTTTTTGGGCAGAGGAGAGCCATCGGCAGGCTTTTCCTCAAACCTCATCCTGCCAAAATCAAGCAGAAGGCTCAAACCACTCCTGGAGCTCAAGTTCAGAGAGTCCAACCCTGCCACCTCCTGCTGCCACTAATGTAGGGAGTGAAAGGCTGGGGTGAGGCAGAACTTAAGTAGGATCAAACCTGCTTTCGGCTTAGCAGACTGTAAGCTGCTTTGCTGCTGGGGAGATCTGGTCTTGTGCTTTTCTAACAGAACAGCTCATTTCGGGGTTTTTCATTGACCAAAGCTGTTGAAATAAAATCATGCTAGACTAAATCTATTGCTGGCATACTTCCACTGGAGTCCTTAGCATTACTGCAAATAAGAGCTTGGCCTCTTATGATTGCGAATCATGCTAAGCTACATTAATCTGCTAATGACTCTGGAAATGGCTGCTTTAGTTCATCCCCACAGATCTCTTTCCCTATCTTCTCCCTTGAAAGGTTTCATCAGCTGGATCAGCTAGAGAAACACCTGCTCTGTCCACATGCTGGAGAGACCGCCTGCGTCCTCCTCATCTATCAAGGAGACGGATAACACCTCAAAACAGTCTTTAGTCACTACACGGTCCCTGTCCATGACAGCATGTCAGAGTCTTAATTGAAACACAGAGGAAAGAAAATCTAGAGACTGGATCATGACAGAGGCCCTCTGGCCAAGAGCTGTGCTGCAGGGGAAAATCCAAGTGCAGCTGAGGAGTGAGGCTCACTGAACCCATCTGCATGATTGTTCTTTATCTTCTTGAATGCTTGCTATCGCCCAAGAATATTAGCATATTTCCCATGTTGAATCTTTCTTCCCACTGATTGCAGGGCTATTTATATTCCCAAATGACTTCCCCTGCCACTGGGAAATCCAGCCACTTGGTAGCTTGTTTAACAATGTGGACCATTAGCCTGAAGCAGTTCAGGAGACAACTTGCACATATCCATGCTTTAGATTAATTCCTGTGCTATTTCAGGAGGCTGTTGCTTGGCATGAATATTAGCTCTTAAAAGAGGCTCATTCTTCTCTCTTCTTTTTTTTTTTCTCTTTTTTTAAAATTTTATTTCCAGTTCTGGCAATATGGAGACTGGGTGGATGTAGTGATAGATGACCGACTGCCATTCCTAAATGGAAGATACCTGTCTGTACACCCTCGAACGTCAAATGAATTCTGGCCATCCTTGCTGGAAAAAGCATATGCCAAGTAAATATACCTGTTCTATTCTTCCACCCAGTGCTGAATGCTTTCTACGGGTAGTTTCACCCTCTGCTTTATGCAAAGCACACAGGGATGAGTTCAGGCTAACAGCGGTATATGTTGTGCTGTGCTCATGCAAGGAACTGTGGCTGCATGCAAACACAGGGCCAACAGAACCTGGAGATATTGGTCTCAGGCTGAAGACCTAACTGTACTCAGTTCAAGTCTGGGACATTAATGTCTGAGGAGTAAAATGAACGGGGCAATGGCTGGTGACACAAAAGGGGCTAGGCATCTCCTCCTTACTTTAAGCAGACTTCTTTTGCCTCTGTTTTCCTTTCCATATTTTCCTCTGTTTAAAGGTGCAGACTCTAAGCAGGGATTACCTCTGTTTACAATCACTAATCAGAGATCATGTAGATATTTGGAGCCAGCAATGAGAGGAAGCATGGCTGAAGAACATGCTCGGGCACAACACATGCACTCCTGTGAGTCTCTGGTCAGCTCTCACTTCACACACAGAGCTCTGACCCTTGGCTGGGTCCCCAGGGTACTGAAGGGTTAATAAGGATTAATAAAGAGATAATAATTTTTAAAAAATCCTCTGAGGACTGAAGGGATCAGAGTGTGGTCCCTTAGCATCCGTAAGATTGACCATTATTAAATATGCTGTAGAGAAATTCCTGTGTGAGGGGTAGTATGAAGGGCTGGAACTTGGCACACATGCCCTACATCAAGCTGGTGTAACATTTGCAATGCAGTGAAGAGGAGCTGGAGAAGAGAGCTAATTATTTTGGCAGATTTGGTCAGGAATAAGCAAATGTTAAAGCAGCATCTGAATGACTCAGGAGTAGGATGCATTTTGCCCTGGGATATCTCAGAAAAGTTGACTCAGGATTCAGTATCAATTTGCTGCATAAGATTTTAATTACAAAGCAAACCAAACCTCTATTAAATTAAAGTTGCAAGCGATGCTGTTTATGAGATTCCCGTTTGAGAAGTTTTTCCCCGGTGCCCATGACAAATTCTTTTCATCAGTGTAGGACAAGGACAACCCTTCAAAATACAATTAGCCGCAGACTTCATTTGATTACATTCATTAAATACAGCGTGGATGGTAGGGTTTAACAGCATGCTCTACCTGCTCTAAGTACGGCATGTTCCAGCTTATTTGCTGTCTCAATAAAAAGCACACGATAAAAGCAACAAGGACTGTGTTGGCAATATTAAATTATTATCCTATTATTGCACTCCAGCAGAGTGAATTGGGAACAGTGCTGAAAACTTATTTTTGTCTTGCCTTGGGAGCATGGGCAAATACCTTCACCTCTCTCTTCTTCCTATTTCTCACTTGCAAAAGGGACACTGTCCTTTTTTTTGAAGAGTCATGACAAAATATGATGTAGAAACTAACAGTTCAGCTCCATTTGATCTGAAACATGCATTTGAACTAGTCACCCTTGGCCCCCTGTTCAGAAGAAGGAGACTGGATACTTCAAGATGAGATGCAGCTCATCTCCCTAAAACATCTGTGTTGACATGAGATGCACCTTATTATTTTTCACTGTCTGTAAATGACTCTAGACAGCTGCCTCAGATGTGGGTGAATACATAGGAAAAAGTCCCTCTTTGCCTCATTCATTCCACAGGGCATGTGTTGTGTCTGGCCACGTATTTCTATCACGTTTCCTTTCACTACCTGGCCCCGTCATCTACGCACCCCAGGCTCCTCCCATGCTCACTGCCTCGATGCACATATCCGTTTTGGAAGCCATCGCTGTACATTGCTTGTTAAAACACAGTGTAAGGACTAATTGACTCTTTTTTTTCTCCCTTCCCCCCCACAAGGTTTCGGGGCTCCTACCAGAACTTGCATGGAGGTTACCTTTCTGATGCTTTAGTAGACCTCACAGGTGGCATCCAAATGCAGTTTTCATTGAGGGATCCCCCTCCTGATCTGGAGGAGATACTGAAAGCAGCTGACAAATCTCAGTGTCTGATGGGATGTAGCACCTCAGGCCAGGTGAGTCACAGGGCCAGTAGCATGCCTTTGTTGGTTTACCATGTTTACGTAAAGGTTGCTTTTTTGAGTAAAAAAGGAAGTCCATAATCATTCTGTGCAATAGTTACAGTTTATGGATGCCTGAAGAGATGTTGGCAGAAAAAAGTAGGTAAGGTTATGCAGTAAGGAATGTAGATGGATTGGTCTGTCAGAGAGGGGTCTGTGGCTTCTCTCCTGGCTAATTCCACTATGATAGAATGGTATCCTCTTGCAGCAGGGCTGATTTTGGCCTCACAGCTTTGTGATCGAATCTGGCAAGGCCAAAATGCACCTCTCTTCTGCAAGAGGGTGCTATTATCGCATTGTGATTTGCAGGCTACTGGTATTAACGCTGGGAAGTTGCAAAAGGCTTTGTGATGCTCAGCAAGTATCTTGCTAAAAGGTTGCTAAGGGAACATGTAAGGGAAGACTGCAAAGCGTGTGACATTGCTCCTGTAGTGCCTGGTTCACTGGGACTCGAAGCTCAGCTGTTGCAAACAAGCCAGGGACAAGCTCAGGTGGCTGATACTGGGCTGTGGGTGGCAGGGAAATTCTGCCAGTGACACAGTCCAGATCATTCTGCAGTTGCAGCAGCTCTGGACCATTGAAGAACTTGCAAATATGCGAAGACCTGTAGTTTTGTTAAATTTACTGGCCTGCTTATGGCTGCAGTGGAAACCATAGTCACATTCCTCTGGAGCCAATGTATTTGAGATACTGCTGTAGTCAAAACCAAGTTGCTTTTTCTGCCGTGCCAAATGACAGTTCTGATTGCTGATGGCCATACCTTTGTAGTGTGGCAGAGAGCTAAAGGCTGTGCTTTTTCCCTTCAGCAGCCGAGGAGGAACATAGAGTTGGGGAATGGGATTGTACAGGGTCACGCCTACACTGTCACAGGAGCTGTGAAGGTAAGATCAAGGACTTGTTCCTGTCTGGTGGTTTTGCATGGGTGATCCACTACAGGGCAGTCATGCTGCTGCTCCATTCAGAGTAATTTTAATTAGCTTCACCCTTAGGAGGGATTGTTGAAAGCACATAGTTCAAATTCCAGGAGATGGAAGGTTTCTGCCACAATGGGAAGAGGGAGGATATCTGAATCCTATAATTTTTTCTAACGGAAAAATGCAACTTAAATTCACTTTTGTGTTGGGACACTTCAACAGCAAATACAGCATTTCTGGGGATATTAATTCCGTGCCGACTCTTAAAAAATTCATTTTTCTGTTTCAAATGGGAATAGAAGCACTGGCTGAAATTGTGGGATTTGTCATATGCAAATCTACATTTGTTCAGCTCAATCCCAAGCTGCCAAAAATCACTGTGTGAAAAGTAAATAACTTGCTGGTTCAAGAACAGTATTTCTCCATCTTTTAAAGCTGTTCTACTCACGCAGAACTTCTCCTAGCTAGATATTAATATTGCTGATCTGCAAACGGGACTAATTTATCACACAAATCAAAAGAAATGAAGGATTTTTTACAGCCAGAAGTCAGAACATGGCTTACCTCACTAAGCTGCAGTGCACACAGGGAGAGTTAACAGTGAGCAAGGCCAAGAAGGAAACCAAACAATGGCTATGCTATCAAGCAAGATAGCTAGAACACATTTTAATCTCAGAACCTAAAGTACTTTGGAAAGGGGATGTGTTTTCCCTAAACTGTTTTCTTCCTTCTCCCCCTCTCTTTAACAGTTTCGCGTATGAGCTTGGCTTTGGTTCATAGCCCCTCATGCCATGGCGTGCTTGGTGCCATTATCATAGTCTGTGTGCTTCTTCTTGGAGGATACTTGCTCATAGCCAAGAGGCTCCAAAATGGAAGGATGGGGTTTGCCAGGCTCCAGAGAAGGCTCCAGCTGGGTCTCTCCAAGACAGGGGTGGAAGGATCCTGAATCCTATTGGAGAGAAAGCAGGCTGTTTCAGCTTGCTGCCGCTCGTGATTAGTGCAGGGGGGCAAAACAGTCTTCGCCTCACCTTACAGGAGTGCTGAGGCATCCAGGGGGGTGTCCTGTGGGGAAATGATTTGAGGCTGGCCAGGGGCTGGGACTTTGCCTGGGAAGAGACTGCCATGGCCTTTGTTTCCAACACTGCCTGTGTGCATAAGGAGAGCCAGAAACAAAACATTTGCTTCTCCTTTCCGCTTCCGCCATTTTGGCTTCACTGGCGAAAGTGAGCTGCTTCTGGCTCAAACCAGTCACAGCAAGAGGAGAAAAGCACCAGAAACTCCAGCTGTTGGAAACCGCAGTACTGTAGATATAGAGCCACAGATGCTGTTTATCATCATCTCTCCGTGCTGACTGTCGACATTCACTCCAGGCAGTCTGGTGACCTCGTTCCTCAAAGTCTCTGCCTTTGCTGACTCACAGAATCAGATGTGCAGAATTGGGCACTGGAGTTTCCCAAGGCTGTTGAAGTCATGCAGTGTGGCAGGAATGCTGCTGCTTCCCTCTGTGTCAGCTATTCACTGTCCTCGGAAAAGCAAAATGGGCACAGTTTTCTCCCACACCTCATTCCTTTACGATGTAGCAAAAGACACTGATTTTTAGCTGCAGTCAAATGAGATCAGAAGTTAAACCAGGTCTCCAAGGTATAGACGAAGATCCATTTTATTACCCATCTCTTCAGTGAGTATCACAATTGTAAAAAGCAGTGACTGAGTTTATTTTACTTTCCTCTTTACAGATACGCTACAAGAATGGCTGGAAACATATCATCAGAATCTGGAATCCGTGGGGCCATGGGGAGTGGAAGGGGCCCTGGAGTGATAAGTATGATCTTAAAGCTTTAATCTTATAAGGAGAATCACTCTTTTATAGGCTTATTGTAAAGGACCTCTGCCTTGCATCCATTATAATGAAGCAGACATTTCTAAATCAATTCATTATAAGCGTTATTTCCATCTGCAAAGCAACTGCCCGCAGAAATCCAATCCAGGGAAAACTAATGCAGCATTGGTTTTATATGTGCTCCTCACTAGGTCTAGCTCAGGCATCTTTTTGTCTATGTGTACATTTTTCCCAGTGGGTAATTCCAGACAAGTCATGGATGAAAGAGTTATTACCCGGAGTAAGCTCTGGTCATGCCCCTAGGTGCTGGCTGGCTGCTTCTATAGAATTCTGCAGCAATCGTGCATCCACCTTCCTGCTCCTTCTTCCCCTCCCATGAGTCCAAATCTGGGAAGAGGATGGTTAGCAGAGTCCATGAGACTAGGGCAGTATTTTTATGCAGTATTTAACACAGAGAGACAAAAAGGGTCCTTGGTTATTGCAAAGGTGAAGTGCCACTGGGTGACTTGAACTGATCTTTTGGATCCTGCATGCAGCTTTGGGATGCAAGGACCACTTTGCTGCTGTGAGTATAAGCTAACTTCTCTTTTCTGAGGAATGGAATGATACAGAGGAAGACTGCAACAGTGTTTTGTAAATAAATAGATGTTAGTTTTCCTGGTGGAATTGCATCAGTGTTATCCTGACTAGAGAGATGTTCATGTGTCACTCGTACATGATTTAATAGCATCCCACCTCTCCCTGTTGCTAGGAACACTCACAACTTCACTGCTGAGAAAAGTCAGGCTAGCGTGTTGTGTCTGGATGGGTTGGCGGGTGATGCAGACACGCTTAAGGCTGGGATAATAGCTATCTGCTCAGACAGCATCCTCCCGTTTTTTGGAAGGGTGAACTATAATCCTAACTGTAATTGAAATGTCAGTAGAGCGCGTTCACAGGTAAGCTGCATAAATCAATAAATTATAGATTCATGCTCTGTTTATTTATCTTAAACTCTGCAGAAAGTACAATTATCACTTAATTATAAACATGCTGCTTGGAAGCAACACATTTGACTGGCTAATGTGCCCTCTACATGTCAGTGTAATATCAGCATTATGCCTTGGTACCTCACTAACCTCTCCAGCATGGGGACAGGTGACAGGGGCTTGCAGGGCAGAGGCAGGATTCGCCATCCCAGGGTGGGCAACCTGGGCACAGCAAAGGTGCGGAGCTCTGTTTGCTGGCCTTGGCTATGAAGGTACTGAGCACAGTCCTGTTCCCAACATGCGGTTTACTCGCCCCTCCTGATCCCTCATAACTTAATGGGCTGGTTAGAGGAATGGGCTGGCCAGAGAGATGGAAAATTGTGCCTCACATCTGCTTGTTGCTTTGTTCCTGTTTACAGCTCTCCTCAGTGGGACCATGTTGAGCCTAAATGGAGGGAAGCCCTCCTCAGAGACAAGGATGATGGAGAATTCTGGTATTTCCCTATCAATCCTCCTGTCTACCAGGTTTTCTGTTCATGTTCATTATGAAAAAGAGTCATTTAGGCAGTTCTCTGCTCTTAGGAATGGCTCAAGGCACCATGTGCTAGCTGTGTGCAAACAGCAAATTGGAGGTTGTCCTGATTCCATGGTTTCAGAAGAAACAAGACCTGGAAGAACGGAGCTGGCCAATATTAAGTAACAAGCTGGTGAAAAAAATGAAAAGTGAGAGAAGTAGAAATCCAGCTGGCTGAGGCCTAGTCGTTTTGTCACACTGCCTCTCCCCTAAAAGCACCTAGCTTGAACCTTGGACTGGCTGGTGCTCGGAGGGAACCGGTGGCTGAGCAGGTCATAGAGCTTGTGCACTTGACCGCTCTGCAGGTGCTTGTCGTTTTTCACTGCCTCTGATTACTCTCGGATCCAGTTTAGCCATGTATGAGCAGTCCTTTAGAAAAGGTATTATTATTCACAAAGTGCACACTTGCCCCACAAGGCTCTGAGGAAAGCAAGGGAACAGCAGGCTGGTGTGAGGTAGACACTGCAGGCTTGAGAAAAGCATGAGTGTGGGGCAAGACGCTGCAGAGGGACAAAGCAAGGTAGAGTGGCAGAGATGTGCTGGAGATAGCAGGACTCCACCTAGGTACTATTGAACATGTCCTGTAATTTCCCTGGGGCTTTAGGTGCAGTTAGGGCAGCCCAAATGCATTGAGAGCTGACGACTTCTGCACGGTATCAGCCACCTCAGCTACAGCCTGCAGTGCTCCTTGTAATCCTCCTTTAAAGACGTGGGGAGTGAACGTGAGTACCTGGTTGGTGTCTCAAACTGAAAGGTAAGATTTTCTCCTTCTCTGCAGGATGTCCTGTGAAAACTTCCAGGAGCAGTTTTCCTGGCTGTATATATGTAACAGTACCCCAGCGTTTCTGGACTTTGGAGATCAGCACTGCACGACGTGGTCTATGGAAAGGCACGTCAGCCTGTGGAGTCCAGTCCTTGCCACAGGCAGGAACAACTATTCCCCAGGTAATGAGCACTCATTGCAGTCACTGAATCCTCTCCTCCTCTCCACTGGTGCTTACAGTCAAACATTCACTCTGAGCACTGAAATGCAGAAATATTGATTGCTAGTTGTTAATGCCTGCCCTTTCCCATTACAGCACCTATCAGCTGGAGAGGCAGAAACAAAGCAGCAGCACTGGCTGCTGAGTTAAAGCAGGAGACTTATGATTTAGAAACCCTGAACTCTTTAAATCAAAATCTGCTTGTCTCTCTTCTTTCAGTCAGTTGCAGTAAGTGTTACTGGGGACCTCATCAGAAAGTCTGGTCTGGCAAATACGTAGTTGATTTTACAGAGTGAGAAATACTCGCAAATTAAATGGATGTGAAATGAAATAATTGAGCTACAGAGCTCAATTTTCAAAGGTAGAAATGCCTTTGAGCAGTTAAGACCGTTGGTTTTACTGCCTGTGCAAGGACTTTTCTGGCATTGCAAGCTCCGATTATTAGTAGTATTTTTTTTTAAATTTTTGTCTTTTTTACCTTATCTTAATTTATCTTACTTTTTTACAGATGCATCACTATTTGGGTTTTGTGTTTTTAACCTAAGATGGTAGCATGTGGTCAGTGAAGGAGCTTCTTTTTTCTGCAACGCTGACAGCAGCAGGCAGGTTTCAGCTCACAGGTTTCAGCCTCCTCCTCATAACCTTCATCACCGTGTCTCAATGGGTGATAACAAAGCAATGCCTGTGCTGCTGCGCACCACGGGCACTGGGACTGAGCGAGGAGGTGCGGGGGCTGAACTGAGACCGTGTGGGCAGAGCCAATTTCCTTGGAGCTGTGTTTTCTACCAGCCCTCTAGTAAAGTTCCTCTCCAAGTACAGTTGGGCTAAATTGCAGCTTTCGAGGCCACCCAACACAGCTACATGGCTTAAAGTCTAGACTGGTTTAAGCAGATTCTGCCATCTCAGTCCTTTTTCCCCAGTTTGGGCATTTTACTTCTTTCTTATCAGGGATGCTTCCTGTTAATCAAAACCTTGGCCAAGAAGAAACCTTTTCCCTCTTCTGCTCAACACTCTGTCTTGTCCACCACAAACGTTAACAGGAAGGAAGGGGAGGATAGCTTTGGACTTTTTCTGACTTTTTTTTTTGGTAGTTTTCTTTTATGTGTTTGTGCTCTCCAAGCTACAATCCTTTTCAGCTCAGCCACTGGGTCAGGCGGCTGATTAAGAATCACTGTTTTCTGCCTCGGGGCAAGTGTGCCATGTAGGTGAAGCAGATGTAGGGGGATTGAGAAATCTGCATGACTTTGCCAGAGATTTCTAGAATGTGCAATCAGTTTAACTCCAGATGCCTCAACTCCTACTGGCAATGTAGAGACTACAGTGCTCTATTGTGTTGAAAGGATCTTGGAGCAGTAACTACCTATTCCTCTGGGTCCATACAAGCAAGATCTTACACAAGAAGCTACTACTGGGACATCTATGTGGCTACTATTAATCTATTAACACTTTCTCAGCAGGTGCAGTTTCAACGAACCCTCAGTATTTTTTCAAAGTGCCGGATTATGCCCCAAACACCTATAATGTAGTCATTTCACTCATGCAAAAACATGCTAAGGGTATGCAGGATGCAAAAAACCTGAAGATTGGCTTTTTTATCACCATGGTAAGAACAATCAGGTATCATGTTGGCACTGTTGTTTTCTGTGTGGCTTATTATATCTGTACATGGAAGTGAAAGACTGAATTGTCTTTTAGGCTGTAAAAAGAGAGCAGTCAGTATTTGGAGTGAATTTCTGGGTGCCTTCTATTGTAGAATATCACAGGAAAAGTAGAGTTAGGCAGGCTTAGTTTGCTTTATTCATGTCTTAAGAGAGGAAAGGTTGAACTTTTAGCTCTGTAGCATCCCAAAATAGCCCTGGGAAACTCAGGGAGCCCCGAGGTTACAAGGTGTGCCAGGAAAATATCCTCTGTGCCCAGCGGTACTTGTGACGTGCCTTGCTGGCCTGGCACAAGGCATGACAGCCAGCCCTAACCACAGCGCTTGAATGGTACTCCAGGTCTAGTAGGGAAGCGAATGGCCTCTTGTTCCCCAAAATGGGCTTGTCTTGCTCATCACCCATTTTCTACCACAGAAATGCCATGCAAAACACATTTACAAATACACGGAAGACTTTGCTCAAGACCAGTGCAGAGGTAATCCCCTCAGATACCTGGGACCACCATTACAATTTCCCTGTTTTTTGTTTTTCTTGGTGACTGTCCAAGGAGCTGCCATTTCAAGGGCAGTTGTTGTCAGAGCATTACCAGACTTACCAAAAGCACAATGGCTAGTGCAGATGGATGCTAGCCTTTTCCAAAGTGTTTTTAGTGTTGGCTGAGGAGGGTGGGAGGGGGTTGTTCTTAACCTGAAGAATAAAAGGAAGCAAAGATTGCTATGACCCTAACTTCACATTCTCCTGATCACTGGAGAGGTTTGCCCTAGTCCCAGACTTTGAATAATTGATAACAGCTCCTCATAAAGGAAGAGCATGGCTTTGTAGCTCATAAAAAACCAGTGTCTGAAAAATAAAAGGTGTAATAAAAAAAGCATCTCTCCAGCAAGAACTTACTATCCCTATGCAAGGAGATCCTCTGCGTGGTGCAGATATCAGGCCTGCAGGACTCCATGGGGCCAGGCGTGCCACTCGGAAAGATCTGCTGCTCCTGGAAAATGGGGAACTTGCTCCTTCCAGCATCCTCATGAGCTGTCCCCCAACAGTCACCAGACATGCAGGTCCCTGCATGCTCTTCCATGATGCGTGTCCACCTTGACTGGTTACCCATTTTAACAGAAATGACCCTCACTGGGAGGTGATGGCATAAGTGTTGGGTCCCTTGAAAAGAGATTGTTTAATCAGGAAGTAGACTAGGGGACAGATTTGCTCTATTCTTGCTTTATATTTAAAATTTCATTCTTCCCCTCCAGTTGATGCTCAGGTGCATTCATTTAGTTTTTCTCTCTCTTGGTATGTTCCCAAAGAACAGAGAAAATAGTTTTTTCTTTATTTCCTGGAGAAAATATTGTCCCATGGACACAGCTGCTATTTTAACATGAGAGCTGGTCTACCAGCTCCTCACAGCCAGCCCAGTGTCCTGCCCTGGTAGCAGCAAAAACCAAGTCCAGGCTCTAAAACCAGGGTAGGTGTACAGTGCTGTTCCCTGGGTTTATTTCTCAGTGTCTAGCCTCAGTGCCTGAGGGCAGTCAGAGGTGGCATCTTTGCATAAAAGTTTATGAGGGGTATTCTCTGCACAAAGAAAGTGCAATTGTGAAGATTCATGTGGCTTCGCTCTTCCTCCCTGAACTGCTTTCACTGCCATTATTCATTAGCGGTGCCATTCATTGTTCAGTACCTTTTGAGATGCATCACATTGTTGCTGTGAAGTAAAAAGAGTGTTCTCCCTTGGCAGGATGAGAGGGGAATGCAGTGCAGGCAAGGATGCAAACCACAATGGACATATCTGATAGCTCTAGGAAGCCTTTGATTAAATATAGACGTGGAACACTAATACGTGGCTGTGAGGGAAGTTTAATGTTGTGTGATAGAGCTGAGCAATGCATAGAGGCTGATTCTTATCTCACACCGGTTTTGACTCCATTGAGATATTAATCTGCTGCTGCTTTTTACCAGAAGGAATGTGGAATGAGACCCCAAAGTAAAAAAACAGGATTACACCATTTATTTCTTTGCAGCACTGCCCATTTCTATCTGCTCAAGATCCGACCCATAATACTTGGCAGTCTACGTACCTCCCAGCCGTCTGTAACAGTAGTCATCTTTTTTTTTTTCTCTCCCAAAATAGCAGTTTTATGTTATTGTCTCCCAAAGGCATGGCTCTTAAATAACTCTGCCATGCTGTATAACCATTCTAAATGGAATTTATACATGCTGATGTATTTTGGGGAATATGTTTAGTAAGGGTTTTTTATTATGCTGTCTTTACATGTCATCATAGTAATAGCTGTTGCATTATATTTGTTTCGTCTCAGCAAAAATAATGGAAGAAAGATCAGAATATTCTGTTTTCTTGTGACACTTGCTGGAAGGTTTGGGTTGTGATTCTTGAAGCATTGTCATCTGGGTGAGATGCTTAGTGAGCTTTCTGACCTCTCTGAGTCACGCTAGATGTCAGGGAAGTTTTAGTAGGAGTATTCATCCTTGATTCCTTCATGAAGTCCAGTCTGCTTAATGTTAATTGAAGTTCTCTTCAAAGCCACTTACATTCATTTTGCCTTCTGTTTCTTTCAGTTTTTCCACCCTTGTGCATTTTTGATGTGTCCTTGAAGAAAGTCTGTCACCTGGATGGACTTTTCATGCCTTTGGGGAGGTTAAGGCATGTTAGATGCAGTGTATATTTAGAGAGCTGTGGGAATGTAAGGCTGCTGTGGGTGCACTTGCTGATTTACTTTGGTTCCTGACATGAAGGGGAGATAGCCGGCTATATTTTTCTTTCAGGAGAACTCTGAAGTTCTGAAACAAAATTTTTCCGTGACTCGAGATGTGACCAACTACTTTATCTTGAGCCCAGGAACATATGGTGTCGTTCCTGCTACAACAGAGGACCAAGAATTTGAATTTCTCTTACGAATTTTCACAAAGAATCAAGACCACAACAAGTAAGATGATAAGTACTCCTTAAAGGCCCCAGACTTAAAGTGTGCCAGGATTTAACAATTTAATGTCAAGATAACTAATGTGGCAATTTGCTTCTGACATACTCTAGAAGTGTGTTGGGAAGATGCAGATGAATGCTAAGCACCATGTTAAGGGGGATCAGACGTATAGTCAGATGCATAGGGATGGCCACTGCAGAACAGGGCAATAGCTCCTCTGCAGCCACCAATGGTCTCAGCTTTGGTACAAAGAGCCACACAAGCGAGCAAAAATTGTGAGATATGCCCCCTGCCCTGATTGTGGGGAAATCTCTCTTAATCGAAAGGAGGACTGAGAGCTTGTTTTTCTTAACAACTATTATGCAGTTTCTTAGGTTATGCCAGCTGGACGCCAGATGGATCAGGTCCCACTCTGCTCAGACCAGGACCTAGAAAAGCAAAGAGCAGTAAAAGGCCTTAATCCTTTTACCCAGCCATCTCATAGACAGGCTGGTAGGGCTCCCTGTAGGTATGAGAGGGGCCCTGAAGATAAGTTTAGTGGAAAAATGGTATCTTAGTTCATGCAAAGGCAGCTGTTATCACATTTTCACAAAAATACCTGGGTGTGCTTTACATAAAGAACAAGCCCCAGCATTCAGCCTTACCAAATGACCTTCAAGCGTCAGATGTGCAGTGGCTTTCCTTCAGCAAGCTTTATACTGGAGGTGATTGCAGCTCTTACCTCATAGGCCCATATCTTAATAATGAGATTGCTTTCTAGGCTTTGGCCTCTGGCAAAAATAGCCCAGAACCAACTAAGGCAACCCCTTAGTTATGGAAAGCACACATGAGGAGTCTGTGCTTTGGGTTGGACTGCCTTCAGCATGATGAGTCCTGCACAAGATGGCTCAGCCTTGGGAGGCAGCACTTTCCAGGAGAGCCTCCGACCCTCACAGACCTTCCTGAGCTAGGCCAAGCGTGGGGATCGCCTTCCCATGGGTCCCTGCAGCACTCACCTATGTAATAGTGCAGATGCTATAAAAATAGCATCTGGCTTGCCTAATTTCTCTACCAAAAGCAAAACTCAAGTATTGAATGTTGCTACTAAGTGAGTCTCAGAAGGAACGGTGACCCTGACTCAATTTCAGGCAGTCTGCAGACATTTAAAAGATGTTGCCTTTTAATAGCCCAGATGCTATTTTTATTCCTGACTATTAAACCAGGCAAAGAGAAAGCAGGTGAAAATTTTATATGGCTCAAGGCAGGGTGGCCCTGTCTTTTGTGTGATGAGGTTAATCCTGCCATGCTCAGGTGAGACAAGTTACCCTTCCTCTGCTGCTGGTGCCAGCAGGGCCAGCTTGGGGAAAGCAGTGGCCCCAGAGCAGCCAGAGACTCAGACCTTCTCATGTCTGGTTGCACAGAGGGACCCAGGACTGGTGCAACAGGCTTGACTGGACTGGGACAGGCTGGGCAGTGTGGGTGCTGAGCATCTTGTGGGGCCGTGGGCTGGATGAGCATTCCTGTTGGTGGCTGCCTTCTGCCACATCTCCAAATCAGTGCTCTGAAAAGGCCCATTCTTTCCCAGTTTGACTCTTGTAACTCTTTTCTAGGAACCCAAACTCCCTGCCCAGCCCAGTGCTGCCGATGGTAAGAGTCTGTGAAAACTGTTGTAGATACTGGTGGTGGTGAATGGTTCCCAGAGACCTGACCATTCGGTAGCCATCTCTACTGACTCCTCTTCTTCCTTCCCTATGTACCAGACACCGCTCTGCTCTTCTTTCCTTTCACCACCCAGTACCCGTCCCAGAGTTTGACTCTGGCACCCTGCGACCTTGCTGGGAGAGCAGGTCGCCAACCTGGGGTACCTCTCTGGAGAGATGGGAGTGACAACGAAGCCCTTCCTCTTCACATATGTCTCTTTCAGAGCCTGATTTTTGAAGGAAACGTATCTTATACAGTCCCTCTGTCAGCCTGTCCGTCTGTCCTTTTCACCTTGCTACCTTTAACACTTTGACCGCCAAATATAGCAGGGGGGAGAGCATTTCAAAGATACTAAATTCTTGCAATGTCTGTAAAATGGCTATGTATCTAAGGAAGTGAGAGGGGGAAGCTTTGATGAAAAAGTCACAGCTTGAGTTTGACCTCTTTTGAAAAGCCCTCACACCTGAGAGCGGGGTCATACATGCCTTCCCCATGGGAATGGCTTCATTTAAGTGCTTGCACCCTATAAAGCACAGGAGTCCATAGAGGTGAGACCCAAAGCGGAGGATATCATCAGCATATCTTCACAGACGTAAGGGAAATTACACTTCAAAACTAGTTGCGCCTCTGGTTTAACCCACGTTTCAGCCTGTCTAGCCCAGCTACCATCTGTTGCTGGACTTCCTCGCTGTGAACTGTGCAAATTGCCAGAGCTGGTCCAGTCCACGCTGCTGTCTCAATGGTTGCTTGCAAAATCCTGCCACTGAGAGGCTGTTATTTATAGCAGTGCAAACTCAGTGCAGGTCTTTGAAGCGAAAGGTGTAAAGCTGCTTCAGGAGAACATAAAACAGAGTCCTTTCCTTGTGATTAATTTTCCAGCCTGCAATTAAGCCCCATTAGAGGGGTAGTGTAAATGGTGGCTTATTATCTCTTTCCACTGACAAGCTGTCAGTTTACTCAGCTGTTTTTGTTAGCCAATGTTGTGACTTTGATGAATTATGGCACCCACACTTTCTGCTCTTGTTCAGGTATTTGGGCTTCACTGGTGTGAATTACCTCACACAGAGCTGAACACATTGGCGCTTAGGCTTAGATTTTTGGGGGAAACTTTATAATGTTGAGGGATAGTTCTCCTTAGTGCCTGGTAGATCTCCTCACCGGAGGGTTGAAAAAAAATCACTTAACCATTGAATTGCAATTGCTTAGGTACAGTCAAGCCTGCCTTGGGGCTGAAAAGGTATACGAGAAATGAAAGGTCAACTCCTGCTCTATTTTCGTGGTTCACATGAATCTTCACATGCCCTAAGCCAGTGATTTCAATCGGGGGCCATCAATAAGGATCAGGCTTTGTATCTCTGTACTTACGTATTGACTTGCTGAAGTCCACCCTGGATGTGTTCTGT
This sequence comes from Haliaeetus albicilla, assembly GCF_947461875.1. Lineage (NCBI taxonomy): Eukaryota > Metazoa > Chordata > Aves > Accipitriformes > Accipitridae > Haliaeetus > Haliaeetus albicilla. The sequence goes on along the minus strand of NC_091495.1, from coordinate 5,986,929 downwards.
TGTCTTCCTCAGGCCCTGAGCTGCTCCTTCCTGGTTATACTAACATCCAAACTATGCTGCTTCCTTCACTGCAGTAGCTGTTCCTCACTCCTAGTCCACTTTACTTTTGGGGTGTTAAAACTCCAGCCTGTTCTGTACATTCCCTGCCCTCTCTAATGTGCTGTTTGGATCTGCAGGCTTCTGCCTCCAGTTGTTTTGTAACTGAATTATTTATGTGCGTACTTTGTCTTTGATTCAGGATGGATCAAGACAGAACCAGGACAGCTCCTATAAGGCTGTCTTCCTAAGATACGCTAAGCAGGTATCCTATCTAAAACATCTTGCTGAAAAATAAAAATAAAAAAGGCATATGGATTTGCAAAAAGAAAAACTGATCTATGATGTTGATACAAACCCATTTAGAAAAATGTTTTTTGGAAATATAGCTCCATCCTCAAGCGGATACCCTGAAAACAGTATTGATTGAACTGCCAAAACCCCCAGAAAAATGGGACATTCAGCTAGGATAGATTGGCTAGCCCCATATATCAGCAGAGGATTGGAGATTTATGGTTGTGCTGGTGATGGGCTTGCATGTGTACTTTTTTTTTTTTTTTTGGCTTTGGTTTGTTTATTTACTGAAAGCAATTAGAAAGACTTGGGTATTCCCCCCTCTCATCAGCATATTTTCCATTTGCCTTCACGGCATTTGGAAACCAGACATCAGTCAGCATTTGAGTAATTGATTCCTGCTCTTTCATAGCCAAACTCTGTGTGTTCACCGGAGATGCTTTTAATGGTTTAATAAACTGTTATAAAGAACTCCTCGACTTAGTCAAGAGGGAAAAAAAAAAAATTCACTGCCAAGTATTTGCACAATGCACTTCTTGCATTTGGTAGTTATATTGATGCATGAAGGTGAAAATGAACACGGGCTGCCATGCTGAGTGCCCTGGGGGTGTCTCGGGAGGGAGGCAGTCAGTCAGCTTCACCAATGGACAGTTCAGAGGGAAGTCTGTGGTGACAGGAGTGCCTGTAACTCCCCTGCAAACTCTTGTGGGGAAGGACAAAGAGTGGCCCAGCAGCACGGAGGGCTTTGTTATGCTCCCAGGGGGGTGCTGGTGCTCCTCTGATATAAACAGAGGTTCTTCTTGGTTGCCACAGTGCATGAGTAAAGCAGTTTCAGGCAAAAGTGACACACGAGAAAACCTTATGCTCACAGACCTCTCTTTGCATTTTATTCTGCATTAGGGCTCAGCTATTGATGCCTCGCAGCTGCAACAGCTCCTTAATGAAGTGATCCTGCAAGGTAAAGCTTTTACAACTCAGCTAATGTCATTGGTGCTTCTCTATCCTTAGTCTAGTGTAAATTAGACAGGATTTAGTGGTGTCCTGATGGTCCTCCAAAAATCCTCAGTGTGGCTTACTGCACTGTTGAATCTTGAAGAATGAGAAGTGCCTCCACCAGGGTACCTTTACATGCACAACAGTTTGGCTTTATTTTTTAAAGAAAATCAAAGCAATATTCACATGAAAAAGGCAACGCAATCCAGACCAGGTGCTAACAGACCCTTCAAGGAATGGCTGTCAGCAAAGCTGTGCATCTGCTCGACAGCCAAATTTCACCCTCCTCTCCCCCTCCCAGTTCTGCCAAGGGATAGCCCCTGCTTTGCAGACCTACCCTACCCCCTGTTGCCCTTCTCCTGGATGTCCCCGCAGCCCCCATGAACACCCCTTCCTGCTCCATGCCCCACCAATTGCAGGAGGAACCCAGTCCCTGGCTGGGCTGCACCAGTGAGCGCCCCAGGGAGCTGTGCCTCCCACTCTCCTCATTGTCACCCAGTTTCTCCCAGTTCAGCCCTGGCCTGCATCGCTCCTCTGCAGAGGCCTCAAGCTGGCTTTCAGCATTTCCCAGCCTTCCTAACCTGCCCACCTCGAAAACAGCATGAGACAGGGGCACAGCCAGAGGGCACGAACCAGCTCAGTCGCGCACAAGCCTCAAAGCGCTCTTAGGACTCGCTAATTTAGCATAAATGGCCTTTCTTGTCACTGTCATTTCCCTTACCCTTATTTCAAGAGGGAAAAGTTTCCATCAGGGCAGGTAGGTGGGCAGAGACTGTGCAGAGTAGCTACCTGTGAGCCTAAACAGGGCACCTGTCCTTGGGGAAGGGAGCAGCAGAGATGTCTGAGACACATCCCACTCCCTCAGTGGACCTCAGCCTGGCATGTAGCCCTTGCTGCTGTTTGAGAACCTGAGCCAGAGCTGGGGCTTTTTAGCTATGTGAGCTTTCCGACTGGTGTCCTCCTTCCCTCCAAATGGTGACCTGATGCCTCTGTCACCCCCCTTGCTCTCACCAACTCCATCTGTTTTGTCAATCCTTGCAGATGAAATGACCAGCCTGGGAGGAAGATTCAGCTTCGATTCATGCAGAGGCATTTTAGCTCTGATGGATGTATCCTTTCAGCAGAAGCAATAAACTTCCCTGGTGCTGCCCATCCTTGTCTTGAGTTACGGCTGAGCTGAGCATCCCAGTGTGAGAACCTGCAAGTAAATATTAGCCACGGTCCTCAATAAATAACTGTGCCAGAATCTGTGCAGGACTTTGCCATGCATGCCCTGGCTGTGGTGTGTCTGTTGAAAGGTGAGGGTCAACCTTCTGCTACCAGCTAACTCTTGGCTCTCATTTTCCCCTCTGCAGGGCCCAGGGTTGGCTAAGCTTCACCCTTGGGTGCAGGTCCCAAGCAGAACCTGAGGCAAGGAGGCAGCACAGAGCTGAGGCATAGCTCAGTATTTCCACCACAGCTGCAACCACGCTGGCCTGTGATGGTAGCTCAAGCAGGCTGCTAGCACTGCCAGCAAAGCTGGCATTAGGGGGAGAAGCACTGTCACCACCAAATCACAGGCGCTTGCCTGGCAGGCCATTCATCCTTTCCAGTGTACATTCCCCATTTAGATGTATCACGCAGTCTTTTTACTGTTAACAAGACAACACTGGAAATACATTGCTGGCCATTGTAGAACAAGAAGGCTCCTTGATGAAAGCGTAAATTCTGCACTGTGTGTTTTCTCCCCCTTGCTCACTCACAGTCTCTTTTCTTCCATGCCTTGAAATAACTTTGTGACATTTTCAGACATTTACAAACTGCCAGGGAATGAATAAAAATGACCAGAAGTCCCTCTCTCTTTCCAGCTTTCTGCATATAGCAAGTGAAAGAGACTTTTCCCCCTTTCCAAAGCCCCTCCTGGGCTAAGTGGGTGCTGTGAATGCATGGCACGTGCAAAGACCTGACAAAGCCACTGCTCTGCTTTAATTCAAGATGGATTTTTCATTCTCTGGGCTGCATAGAATCCATGTACAGTGTGACCTATCCTGGCCTGCAAAGACAGGATCAGCTTTTTTCACTCAGGTTTCATGGCAGTGGCACTTGTCTGCTTATATTTCACTGGCGACGAGTTTTGCTTTCAGGGAGCTTTTGCCATCCCAGCTGCCTTAGGTGAGGTGCTGCATGTCTGCCCAGGACTCCTAGATGATGTATGGAAGGGAGCAGGTCCACTGACACAGTCCTTCGAGCATCCCTGGGGGATGTCTGCGGACACCCCTGGGCTCCTGCAGCTAGCTCATGGTGGGGAAGTGTTTTCTCCCATGTGGCATGTGCGTGGCTCAAAGGCTGCTGCTGCCTTCTGACAGCAGGTATCAGGACTGGCTCCTCACGCTCTCGGCTCCTTCAGCGCCTGTTCCTCCAGGAGGATCCAGCCAGAGCTAATAGTGTGCTGCCTCACACTCAGAGGCCAGGCAATGTGCAGACGTGACCTGGAGCACGGGGTCATGTTCATCCATGGGGGCCTCTGCTTGGAGGCTAAATGTCAACTGAAGCGATCGCTGCGGGTTCCATTGTGGTTAAATACACTGTATAAATAGAAACCTTTTGTTTGTGAGCACAGGTATGAGCAGCTGAACAATGTGCCAAAGAAGTTGAATTTAAGCGTAATTGAGAGCAGAAAAACTCTTGGCTTTCTCAGCAAAGTAACAGACAGAAGAGACTGAATCTTATGTCTGTCTTTATGTGAAGGCAGCATCCTCGGGAATGAAGACAGCCAGGTTTAGCTCTCATTAACTGTTCAATTCTTAACTATATGCACAGCTCAACTCGAACGGACAGCTCACACTGCAGGAGTTCGGGAGCCTCTGGCGAAGTCTCACTAAGTACATGGTACACGGGGGCTGCTCTCTTCTCTGCTTATACTTTACTCTTGGGCTTTTCATCAGCGGGGTTGCAGGTGCTCTGTGATATCAAAGCACTGGGGGGAAAACATTGCAAAGGTTGCTTGCTTAGTGGGTCAGATTTCCATCCTCTCATGCAAACGTTGAGAGCTCAGGAAGTCATGGTGTGTGTAAAGTGCTCCAAACGAGCAGCCGAGGCTTTCTGAGCACAGGAAATATTGAGGGAAAAGTGGGAAAAGGTAGGAAGGCCAATTAGGCTCAGAATTCAATGGAAATCTCTGTTTGTGTGCTACCACTGGCAATTTTTTTAAAAGCTTTCTAAGCTGAAATGAGTTCTTGAACAGTCATCTGAAAAATATCACTTCCTCATTGCTGCAGTTTGTAGTGGAAATGTGTAGGATCCGATGAAAGTTTAACTGGGAGAAATGTCTCTGCTCCAGGATAAGCATTAGGTCTGGAAGCAGTGAGGACAGTAGCGTGGTATTTAGGGTCCCACCTAAATTCAGAGCCAGAGCATGCATGGCAGCTTCTCTGTGTCAGGTCCTTCTCCCTAAGTCTTGGTGCAGGACAGGAAGGTTTCCTGAAGCCTCAGGGTTGGGTGGGCTCTACTGTGTTTCATCCCTCTTGAGATGGTCTGAGGACATGGGCTGCTAGTTCCCCATCTAGCAACAGGGCTCTTCCTACTGACAGCACCTCAAATGTGGCTGGTGGGGTTTCAACCGTGCGTTGGGAAAGATGACCCCACACCATTCTGGGACTCAGGGACTCCTGGCTTATTTCACACGTTATAGACAATATTTTTTTGTCAGCGGAGGTGTGAATAGTCCCATTGCTGCCTGCACACATAAACCAGGGAGACTGAGCAAAAAGGCTGCCATCCACCCAAAACTGTGGGATTTCTTACACAGTAACATACTGTCTGAGCCTTCTGGAAACAGGTCTCCCTTGTCACGGTCACCCCATCTCATCTGTTGAACTTCCTTGCAGCCTATTTATTAAGGAGGGAAAGCATCCTACATAATTAGATGTAGTAGTAAATTTGGCGAATGCTGATATGGGCTTGAAATCTGCCTTTAAACTGTTTTTTAGGATATCTTCAGCAAGGAAGACAGAAATCATTCTGGATTTCTTGATGTGTCTGAACTGAAAAGCGCAATAGAGAGAGCAGGTACGTCCATAGGTGCTGAGCAGCTCCCTTTCTTGTCCCTGTGGCAGTGAAGGAAAGGGTGAATAAGAGGAAAATAAAAAGACCTTCAGGGACAAAGTGGTTTGGACTGCACAGAGGTGCCGGTTAGATCACAGCTCTGCTCAGAGTTCTGCATTGTTTTAGGGCATTGAGACAGAAAGCTCGTTTCAGGGAGAAACACTTTGCACTGCAGCTGGGGAGCCAGCAGAGAGATGCAGAGAAGCACAGCAGTGGCCAGAGCCTGCAGACTGGCTTATCCATAGTTTCTCTAGGTCATGGAAAAAACGTCCAGCAGAGGAAAGGAGCAAGGAACAGTCGATGCTTGCACTTGCCCCAATTCCTGCAGTTTGTCTCAAGGGCAGTGACTAAGTCTGTAAGTGAAAGGCTCAGTGACAGACATTTATTTAGTTTGCACTGACCTCTGTTGGCTACACGAATACTGAAACTTGCAGTGAGTGCATGGGACCCCTTCATGTGAGTGAAGTATTTTAGCTGGGTCAGCTCTCTAGAGACTTTGTGCATGAAATACAGCTCTGAGACAGCAATCCTCTTATCATCGTACAGTAAAGAAGCTCCCATTTGGCTACCTGGAGCTTGGAGGGGTGTTGTCCCCAGGAGGAACCTGATGCAGAATTGCTATCCGTGGAAGCCATCAGCTCAGGGGATGTACGTGTAATTTTTTTGTTGCTGAGAGGTGGGCAGAGCATTAGCATCTGCCTGAGGAACACAGTGCTAATGTGCCAAATGTCAAAGGAGAAGCTGCCAGGTCCATTCTGCAAGAAAGGTGCTAAAGTGTAAAACCGGGAGGAAAATTTTACATTGAGAATTCCTGGCAGCCAAAACAGTGCAGCTATTTGAAGGGAGAAAAAAGCACTGTTACATGGGAAATTCAGTACTTGTTGGGCTATAAGCAGTTCTGAGCGGGGGGAGAAAAGAAAATTTTAAGCTCATTTTTGCCACCTTCTGAGCCAGACAGCTACATTTGAATCTGGCTTTGCATTAGGATGATCCCCGTCGTGGCTTTTAGGCAAGAAGGAGCGGACAGCCCCAGAAAGCGTTCGGGAGGTTGGTGCTACCTCTGGGAATGGCACTAATGTATCTAAATACAACTCCTAGCTGGTTGTTCCCTGAAGCGTTCAGTGCTTTCCCCAGCAAAACACTGAAGTGTGTGCTTAATTTTCACTGTTGTCCTAATGCTTCAAAGCATAATAATCATGGGTCACATTTTCTGCCAAAGCAGGCTAGCTGCATTAACAGCAGTGCCGCCCTGGGATGCAGGAGCATTGGCCTGCATTTACAAACTCCGCACTGGCCATATTAAGTGCATCAAAATAATTAAAAAAAATAGGAAAACATAAAGTCTGTATTTTAAAGCTTGACTAAAACCAGAGCGAGGAATCCAGCAGACAAAAGGTGTGGGGAGTAACCTTACAAATAAGCAACAGCACATAACTGAAACGCTGTGGGAGCAGAGAAGGCTGACACTTCAGTCTTGTTGATGAGGTTAGTTGAGAGACATTGCCAGGTGAGCAGATTTCAGAGCAAGTATGTCCCAGACTGACCATGCAAATTGTCGGTGGTTTACTAGTGTAAGACATGATTATAGCATATCGTAAGCAGCACTGCAATGCTTGCTGGAATCTGCTCTCCAGAGAGCTTGATTGAATTCCCACTGCCTTCAGAAGGTTAAAAATGAGATAGAATTCATTGCTTACTACTACAGTGGTTCTTGGCAGTGGTTTAAAACCAGAATCAAAGAAGAAATTTCATTAATTAGATTTTTTTAATTACTAGTTGTCCTCCTAGGAAAAAAAGTTTAAATCAGGTTTATCTTAATTTCAAATGTATCTTAAGCCCAAATGTATTTCCAGTATTTAAATAGTCAGCATTGTGTGTCTGCTTCCTGCTGGAGACCTTCTCCAGCTAGGCTCATGCAACCAGAGTTTGTTGACGTACTAACCCACCTCCATTGGCTGTATCTCCCCCTGCACAGGTGTAGAGAAACCATTTCTTGTTCAACTAATTTAGCTCGTGATGAGTTCATCTAAAACTGAAAAGTTTAGAGCTGCTTGAAAAAGCAGGAAAGTTGCTTCTCTTCCAGCTGAGCCACTAAAAACTCGGGGTGAGCAAATGGGACTTCTCTGAAGCCTCAGAGAGTGCCTTAAACCAAAGCTATCAGTCCAGCTCCATGCAGAAAATTTCTCTTTTGTTTAGCAAATCAGCTTTTAGTGCAAAACATATATAAATCATTCCTTTTATATAGCTAGCACATTTAGGATAGTTTTATTTAACTAATAAAAGAATAATTCTAAAATGCAATTTTTGTTCATTCAATTGACTACCAATTTCCACCTGAACAGGCTGTGACACAAATACTGAATAATCAGCTAATAAAAAAGAAATGCACCCTTCACCATTTCCTAATAGAAGAGAAAATGTAAAAATTAAGAATCCCAGGCATGCTATACTGCATAATAGCGTGAGTGTGTGGTCTCTCCCTGTTTAGCAGAAAGCACCAGTGGTACTATAAATGCTACGTTCAGGCTTTAACAGTTATGAGCCAAAGAAAATCACCCTTTCTTATAGAAAATAAAAGCTAAAAAGGGAAAGCAAGACAACACTAAATTAGTTAGCTCAGTGTTTCCTGCTTGCTGACCCAAGCCACAATTTGAGTAAGTCATTTTCCGTCACCCTACCCCAACTCTTATGCACAAACCCGGGGAAAGGCAAGCTGCTGGCATGACAAGGTGGGGGGGCTGAGGGAGGGCCCCAGCTTCTTTGCAGGGTGCACAAGGCCATCGGAGCCAGTCCATCATCCCGTAGTGCCTCCTCAGTGATGTCGTTCCTCTTCCCTCCGCAGGTCTGGCCGCTAACGAGCAGCTCCTGCGCCTGATGACCTTGCGGTATGGCGATGCTGCCAGGAGAATCGGCTTCTCTGACTTTGTGTATTGCATGCTGCGCCTTGAAACCGTGACCCGTGAGTCTCAGCGCCAGGGCCTGGGGACGTGGCAGCAGGGGAGCTTGCAAAGTCAGACTGGGGGCAGCGGCAGGAGGCAAGGGACGCGATGCTTGACTCGATGATACATGTCTAACAGCATAGCTTGGCTATAACAAACCTGCCCAAAGTCCAGGCATGGTCCAGGCGTCCCTTTGAGCAGCCTGTTTGCCAGAAGCCAGATTTGTCTCCTGCCCATAGGAGCAGTTTAGTGCTGAGAGAAAGCAGCAGCTGGGAATACAGTGATGCCCTTGCTGAAAGGGGCCAGAAGGAAGGTTGGCTCGCAGTTCCCATCAGAGCTCATCAGAGTGCCTGTGGGCTGCAGCGTTACCACGCTGCCCTATGTTTTTCCCTGCTGAGGAGCGATGGTAATGTATATCTAGAGCTTCTTCAGCTGCCAGTCCTTTTTTGCTGCATGAATTTAGCCTGGCCTCTGCCAGCTTGTCCTTAGAGCCCCTACGCACTAAGACTCATTTTCTAGAAACAAGACGTGTCCTTGTGCTGGTGCCTTTCCACACAAGCTTGAGCATCCTGGTCCCCAGCAGAGCTTCCTCCAGGGTGGTGCGGAGCATTGCTGGTACCACTGAGGGGAGACTGCATGCGTTCCTACCCAGTAAAGAGGAAAGAGGTAACACATCTCCAGTGGAAGGCTTTCTCTTTTGGTTAAAAGTCAGAGAAGTCTGAATCACAGTAAGGGAGGTGCCTTTTTTTTTTTTTTTAAACAGAGAGATGTTTTTCCCACCAACTTCAGTAAAGTTCTCTCTGTTTTTTGGTAAGGAGAAGAGCTGAGATCCTTCCCAGTGGATAAACAAACCCATGCCCTGCGTTACGTCCAGCTATTGTCTGGCAATTGCAAGGAGGGAGTGTCTGTAAATAAGCCTTTGCCTGAAAGTAAATGGAATTCGGTTTTACAAAAGCGTAATTTTTACTACTCTAATAATAAGCATTTTGACTGGAAGTACTGGTAGTTAAACAAGCCCAGCAATTGTGACCCATGTGCTAGAACACGGCTACAGCAATTTAGTTAATCTTTGGAATGAGCTGGGTTTTAATGGCACGTGGAAATGAGAGTTCATTTTTTTCCTGTGTGTTTCTACCACTGATGTTTTATGGGCCAGTAGTGGTCAGCGGATCTGCCTGGATGACACTGCCTAAAATCCCATTTCAAGGGAGTACAGCAGAAGCAGCTCAGAAAGACAGAGCATGTCCTGATTTTAATGCTTTCATCAAAAAATAGATAACTTGTAAACACCCATTTTTTGTGATTATACATGTCACTTGCTGTAGATGAAAATTCTTATGCCTAAATTAGTACCATGGCATTTTTTTTTCATCTTAAAAGAGATCCTTTTACATTTTAAGTGCCAGTAAAGACAACTCCTTTGCATCCATGTGGAAAGGAATCTCTAAAAGTTTCATTGCTGTCTGTAGTGAGTATCTTGAAGCGCTCTCAACTCTTTCAGTTATCACTTTGCAGAGGGTTTAATGTGGAATACATTTCTCAAACTTTTCAAATCATTGCGAATAAGATTGTTACAGGAGAGGATAAGGGTGCCAAGTGGGAATAAAAGCCAGTCCACCTTTATGGTGATGTGAATGCAGCAGGGAAGATAAAATCTGTCCCATTAAATCATTACTCATCTTTTCAAGATAGCCAGAGATGAGACCCAAACCAAAAGCAGCAGCTTCTTTGCAAACTCTATTTAACTGGAGTTAATGAAGCAGTAAAGAGGCACTTACCTCTGCCCAGAGGAGGTAACTTCAGTGCTGCCATTTGTTCCTGAAAAGATTGCTGGGCGCAAGCCCAGCCCTGCAAATACAACCTTGTCAAGGGGCTGCTCGCAACATGGGGACTTCCTTGGTCTACGCGTTCTTCAGAGCGGTATAGGCTGGATGTACTTCACCATGTTAGCTTTCCTCTCTTTTTTCTCTCTGCTCTGGATCATATAGGTAGCTCTGGTTGCCTCCTAAGGGGCAGATGAGCAATGTGCGCTTGTGCCCTGTTCCTGCACTCTCCCAACAGCCTTGCACTTTTGTCTAAAGCCAGGCAGGTTTCAAAACATTCATGATCTTACAATGCCTGTTCCATTCAGGGTGGGAAACAGGCTCCTGGAGAAATGTGTCATTCAAGGATAGACAGACTTAAATCTGTTTCAACTTTTTATTACTGTTTATAACAGCACATTTCTAGGAGAAAAGTAATTTCAAAATGAATATAAAGAGCTCAAAATACTGTGTTTTGACTTTATCGAAACACTTGGGTTTGAACCTTTCTCCTAGACAAACTGCAATATAAATGTGCACATAGAATATCAATATTTGAATGGATTTAAATTTTCTGATAGCAAAGTGTTCTGTCAGAAAACTTTCAGCAATGTTAATTTCAAACTCTAGCTGAATAACAGCAGCATCTGCATTTATATTCCCTGGAAAAAGCTTGCAAGGCATACTAATGACTTCAAGAGAATCACTTTCTTCAGGGAACACTGTGATCACTCACTGCCAGGGAGGATGGAAAAGGACCAACAGAAAGTTTCCCTGTGGGAAGATGTGTTTCATTAGTTCACCGTTCTCCTGTCAGTCTTCAGGCGGGAGGTACAACTGAAACAAATGATGAGAGGAGACGAAAGCAGTCACGCTGAGCACTCCCTGTCCCTACGCTTTTGCCAAATTCTGGCCCTGCAAATGGGACGCCTTCCCAGGCTGTGACCCAGGGGCCAGGGCAGAGGGGGGTACCCAGCACCGAAATGAGATGTGGCTGGGCAGGACAGTGCGGGTGGACACCTGAGCCAGGCAGAGCATCCCAGCACACGGATTGCAGCTCTGCTCCTCAGCTGCCCTGTGTCTGCGTTGCATTCTTGCTTCCTCCTCATGAAATAAGATTTTCTTTGTTCTACCCCTAGATGCGTTTCAAAACTTAGCAGAGGGCGGATCACAAATTTTGATGACGGCAATGGAGGTAAGAATGCTCCTTCCTTCTCTTCTCTCCAGGTCCAAAGTGGGACCACTGAGTAAGTTAGCAGGAGGGTGAAGTTAAAGATGATGTGTGGTGTTTGTTGCTAGGGGTTTTGCCTCTGACACCAACAGTGGTGAGGGTTTTGCCTGGCTGGGTGTGCGTAATGGGTGGGAGGTATTTCCCTGGGGTTCCCTGGCTCCAGTCACGCAGCCTCGCTAGGGTGAGCACAGCTCAGTGGTGGCCATCCATGTCCAAAGCACGGTCTTCCCTTATTGATGCCAGCCTGTCATTGCTGGAAACATTGCTCAAAGTGACTCTGAGGAAGTAACAACAACAAAAAATTCCACGCCCTCATTTCTTACTGCCCCATCTGTTAATTCTGAATTGCAAAACATCTTGGTTTTAAGAAAGAAATAGCAGACAAATGTTTGCTGCTGCTGTTTGTCTTAAAAGCACAGCCTGAAGGATAGCTAGCTGAATGGGAATACATCAAGCTTTTTATCAGCTAGTCTGAAGCAAAAATCCTACTGTGCGCCATAGTGATATGCCTGAGTGCTGCATTTTATCAGTCTGGGGACTGTTATTTGACAACACAGTGTTTAAAAAGATTTTTTTAAAAAACCTTTTACAATCTTGCTGGCTCCTGTTTACACTCTGTGGTTAGTTCAGTGGCTCATAGTTCATTAAATCTGCTTTGCACCAAAAGCTGAGAAGAGCTTCCAAGCAGAGGCCCTGAACCTGTCTTACGGGGTAGTCTGTAGGATAATCACATTCCCAGAGCCTGCTATCCCTTCCACTTGTGATCACGCAGGTGCCATCCTTTCCCAGCAACTGGTCCTGCTGCAGCTGCTGCAATAATTTATCATGGAAAGCAACATATGGAAAGTGTTTCTGGGTCTGAATTGCAATAAAAGAAAAAGGTAGTTCCAAAACCCCTTAACTACCCTGTGCAGGACAAAAGGACCATAGTCTTGGGTCACGGCCTGAAGGTACTGAGACACATGTCTGAAGACTTAGTGTAACATCACTATCTAAAAGCACCTTTTCTTCTTTTTTCCAGTGGCTGACTCTTGTCATGTACACTTAAACAGATGTCAGAGCAAAATGTGGCTGGTAAGAAATCTGCTTAGTACTATAAATACTGAGAAGAAAGGTGTGGGTGCCCTTACAGCAGTCACAGTGAATAGGAGTGGGGAACTTACAGAAAGCTCACTCTGGGGTTATGGTGGGTTTCAAGAGAAAGAGAAAGGTGAGAGCTGCAGCATGAGTGGGGCTGGAGAGGGGCTGCAAAGGGAATTGGACTTTGGGCTATTTTTTCTGGGGACTTGCTGATGGCCTTATCAGTTTCTCAGGCCACCAAAGGCTCAGTCAGCCACTTGCCTTCTGTTCCCACCTGAGGTAATAAATTTTCAATAGATCAACTAGCAGAACTTGTCTTTTTCATCTTCTGAGGGTTGCAATTACTCTTGCACATCTTACATAGCTGCAGCAGATGTAAAGCCAAGTAGAGGGTGGGCATATGAGGTCACTTAGATTTCTTGGTCAGTTTGATTTCACATTTTTAACTAATTACGTGATTTAGTTTACTTTTGAAAAACAGTCCCTACCTTGTGCTTCATTTGATGTTTGCTCCCTCCATGTCAGGCCTGGAGAGGGGCTTTTTTGCCTTGAAGTTTACCTGGACTTTCTAATTTTGCTACTTGGTTCTCATGAAGGACTCTGCCTTTTCCTACAAAACTTGTCCTATTTATACATCCATAAACCATCTCAGCCATCATGCTTCTACTAACCCACTGGGACGCAGCTGTTCCCAGCTGCCATGGTAAAGCATTAGTGCCAGACATTTGGCACTGAGGAGAAAACAGGGAGGAAGCCCAATCCCTAGAGAAAACATGCAGTGGAGAGCCAGCAGCCTCCTGCCATTGTGTTGCAGCTGACCCCAGGAACTGACGGAGCACCCCTGGGCAAAATCACACACTTTCCTTATCAACCCAGTTAAAAAATGGAGTGAAAAAACAAAAAAAACTCCAGAACCTTCATTGAAATCTAGGGGACTGCATCTGGATGAGCCTTCCTATAGAGAGGAATTACAATAAAACACAATGCATGAAGAGCATCTCTGGTATCTCACATCCTGTTTCTGAAGACAGTTGACATTGGATGCCAGCTTTGGTGAGAAGTTGAAAGGGGAAATATATAAGCAGGGTGTAAATTATACTCCCCCAGGGAGAAAGAATGGTAGCTTCAGACCCAAGGCAGGGACAGCTCTGTGTCTTTCACCCTTGGCTCTAGGACAGCATTCATCCCCAGCTGCTCCTTGGTCTTGGCTCCTAATTGCATCCAGTGTGTCCATGTGCTGCAGGAGCTTGGCTTCACCACTCAACACCGTGATGCCTTCACCTCTCTGAGCTCTGTTTGAACACAGTTATTTGTTTGAAAGTCTGTCCTTTGTATTCAGAGAGCTTTGGACAGTGCACCTTCCCTTTGTCACAGCAAAGCTGTATTTTGATGTGTTGATGTGTAGAAACAGATTATTCACAGCTCAGCACCCACCCCTTGCACTGTGGACTATCATTAGGTAAATATGAGACTAGAGGGACCTCACTTTAGGAGATGAAGTTGTTTAAATTGTTGCTTGCAAATGATATTCATGGTCTATTTAGTCTTCTTTTTTCCTTTCATGAATCATTCATAAACTGGTCATAACTTCTGCAAATATATAATTAATCATAATTTTCACTTACCGGTTTTGAATGAAATTCTGCCTGTCGGGTGTTGGTAAGCAGTTCACTTGAGCAATTTAGCAGCCACTTAGGGCCAGAGACTGGGCAGTCATAGCACAGGCGCCTCTGAGGACTGAAACTCTTTAAACTAGTGTCTAACAAACTATGAGTGATGTGGGAAAATACACTTGGTGTTTGTTGAAAAAAATCAGTTGGAAAAAATATTCTCATTAGGGATTTCTAAAGACTGACCTCCAGCTGTCTGCGTTTTGAGGGAGTCTCTTTACCTCTGTTTTAGGTGGCTTTCTGCTGGCAGTAGGACACAGCCCAAGGCCATCCCCTACAAGAGCCATCCATGGGGTTCTTGAAAAACCACTGTGAAGGAGAGAAACCAGGTTTCCTGTGGACATTTGCTTACACTTGATGGTACTTAGGTGTCAGGATGAAGAGTCCTTTTAAGGCAAACTGGAGTTGCTTTGGAGAGAGAAGAGGAGATAATGAGAGTGATCCATGGGCAAGCTGGTAGTACTTAATGGTCTGGGCAAGCTGGAAGTGCTGACTATTATCTCCTCCCATCTCCCTGTAAATAGTATGGCTGGTTCTCCTGGTTAATGCACAGAAGTCAGGAACAGCTCCATTAACTCCATTGCAAATAAGAATAGAATCAGGCCTTTTGTGTGGAAGCAGTGTTTATCACGTAGGTAACAAAACCAATTAAGACATAGTTTTATTTGAATTATTTCTTAATTTGCTTGTGTACCTTTCTAAATGCCAGAAGAAGGTTGAAGAAATTAGTCATAATTCATAAATAACACCAGAAGCTTTGTGATTATTTTTTTTTTACTTTTTATTAATAAATAAATAAATAAAAAAGAAAAAAATCTAGTGCATATTTGAGTTGGTCAACATGTTAGACATATTAGAAATATAGAACAGATTCTTCAGTGTTCTTTTCTGATTTCCAGCATCTGTATCAGGACTGTCTGGGAAGAGACAAGTTTATCTGAACTGCATTCTCTTTCTCTGTCCTGATGTCTTTAAAAATATAAGGCTTCTTCAGATACAATTCCTGCTCAAAGGTTTAACTTAAATCTGCTAAATAACTGTAACCTTTCTGTAGCCCACACACAAACTCCGCTTTCATACTTTTTTATCATGGTGATAACAGCAAATCTAGTGATCTATTCTACTCAATTATTAAAAGGAAAAAAAAAAAAGACAACTCTGAAGAGTCTATTTGTGAAAATGCCAAAAAAGAAGGATGCAAATGTCAATGGATAAAAGCAATTCATGGTTGCCATGGCAATATAATTCACACCATGCCTCACCCCGACCTTCTGCACAAGTTTCCATTGAGGCATCCACACGATAGCAACAGATTTACTCATTTGGCAGTGAGACGTTACACACTGGAGCAACAACTACATCACAAGGTAAAGAAAGGACCCGTGTCTGTTATCAGGAGGTTGGTCTGTGGCAGCGTCTCGTTCTGCAGCTTGGAGAGCATTACTGAGGTAGGTCTTACGCAAGTGGGGCCACTGAACTGACCCTTTCGCTGAAAATGAGGGGAAAGGGAAATCAGTAAAATTAGACTATTCTAATATTTTTCAGTCATTTTTAAACAAACCCAGTCCTTCTCCAAAGAGTGACTTACACATCCCACCTGAAATCATTAATCATTAATTAAGCTCTCTGAAAATGTTGGCAAAGAGAGAAGATAAATTTAAAAAGTGGCCATGAAAAAATAAATATGCATTGCTAAAAAGGCATATTAGTAGACCCATTTCAGAGAAGTATGCTTGTTTAGTTTAGCCTGGGAATTCAAAAAGGGTAAGTAGAACTCTGGAAGTGCTTCTGTATGATGTCCACCACACAGTTCAGGGATGCTCAAGCTGGCTAGGACCTACCGGGAACAAGGTTTTTGTAGCTACGCAGAAGTCATCTGTGGTAAAATTGTGAATTTCAGTTCAAGTCAACAGGTTTAAATTCATTCTTGTTGTATGAAAGCCCTATCTTATAAAAATACCAAGCTGTTAAGATCAGCGCATTACAATCAGTCTTAAAAATCTAAATTTACAGACAATGCATTACTTTTCCTTTTGTTACGATGGATAATTGCCTTTCTGCGGAAGGCAATTCTGCTTGTCGTGAGACAAAGATCCTTGTCTCTAACAGCTTAGTCTGGCCACAGACTAAAATGTTTCTTCATTAAGAAGCTAGCAGCAGACACCAGGCACCCCAGGTGAGAATCGTCACCAATACGTAAGTTGTCTCCCCGTGGACAGACGCTGGGGATGCCGGCTCTTTTCACGCAAGGGACGTGCGTACGCCCACGCGCGGAGCCCCTGCAGCCCCTCACCTCCATCGCCCCAACCCTTCGCTCTGGTGTGTGCGGTCCGTGCACGCCGGCGGTCTCGGGGACGAACCTATGGCCCCCTCGGGTTTGCGGGCTGGCGCCTGCATGCTGATCCTGCGCTGGGGCAGAAAGTAATAACTCACTGCTGTCAAGCTGAGCGTGGGTGCCTGTCTGTAGCTTTGGAAGAATTGGTATTCCACTTGATTTATACTTCCAACGAAGCTAATTAAGCAACAATTCAGGAGGAATCCATCATTGTGACAGACTTGTTGATTAACCATCCCACAAGCAAAGTCAAGGGTGTTTGGTAGCCTGAAAAAAAAAAAATATCGGGTCAATAGGGAGAAAAACAACGATTTGAGCGTAATACAGCAGTGACTATTATTTCCAAAAGCAACAAGAAGCTTAATACATTTCACAAACACAGGGGCCAACATTAAAAACAAAGGCAGCTCAGATCAGTAGGGTGTTAGATAAAGAGGGAAAACTTCTACATCTCATCTTTGTGTGATTAAGCTGTGAAGGCCAACTTTACGGGGATGGTGCCCCTATTAAAATCTTCTGTGCACCTTCATCTGTGTTTGCCAGCTCTGAAATGTTAGTGCAACCCCTGTGAGGTTTCTGGCATTTGTGAAAGCTCTGAGATTCATGCAATTATGATAATATCATCTCTAATTTTTTTGATGAAAATCAGTTTCTAGTCCTCAGGGACACAAGTCTGAAAAGCTATAAGAGGATCTGCTATTAGAAATTGAAGAGAAGGACCTCAGAAAAATGCTTTATATTTAAATCTTCATGATGCTAAAACCCTCAAGAGGGTAAGAAGCAGGCAATGTGAAGAAGCAGAAGCTGATGCAGATGAGATTAGTGATGCCGATCTCCCTAGCGCTGAAGATGGGATGAAATGCTGATGAAATTAGGTAGGATCTGAGACAACCACTAGCATTAGAAGGACTTTGGTGCAAAAGTGGTGACAGCTGACCCTGCAAGCATAATCTCTGGATATAGATCTTGAAGCCCTGCTGTTAACTGCCCTTCTCCTGAGACCCAGAGGCCCCATGTCTGGCGTCTGCCTGGCCGAGGCCATGCCCAAGTCACCTCAGGATGGACGGAGGAGGAAGCTCTCACATGTCTTGCCTGCAGGGCCTGATCCTGCAGATGTTGCCAGAGCATGCAGCCTAGATTAAGGCTTTCGCAGAAGCCTTAGAGGCTGTGGTTTTGGTGCCCATGCCTCAACGAACCCATCCTGCCATCGTGGTGTAGGAGACTGGGAGTGTCTGTGGCCAGGTTCGGAGTAACTGAACCTCCCTCTCCACCTTTGGCTATGCCTCAGGTCTCTCACAGAGAAACTGCTGCAATTTATACAGAATAACTAAAACACTTTTCAAGCAGGAAAAAAAAAAAAAAAGGCACATTATTCCATAACCTCGTACATGGCTGAAGGGGGGAAGGCTGGGTTTGACCCTGGCTACAAGCAGCCCACTGGCCCATGCACTTCATGGCATGTACTAATGACTTTTTTTTTTTTTTTCCTTGATCAGTGCAGGTCTTGATGCAGGGAGCAACTGTGCTATGCCACAGCAAATGCTCTGACCATGGGCTGCAGAGTCACAGGCATCTCTCAGGCAAGGGTGCAACAGTAAGGGACTGGTGTGCCTGTGTGCAGCCTGGAGGGATGCCTGCACCCCTGGGAACACTCAGCTCTTGCTGCTGCCTTCAGTGAGATGGTGACCCTTCCTCAAAAGAGGTACCTGTCTTCTCCCAGTACCCCAAACTCAGGGATGGAAAGCCCATCAAGAGTGATACCCCCTCCCTCCCCTGTTTAAGTAGCTCAGCAGGAGCACAGGCAAATATTGGGACCATTTCTCTGGTGGGGGTTACCAGCTGTATTTGGCATTATCGTGCTCAGCCTTAGCACTTGTCTTTAGGATCTCTTTGCTGCAAGGCTGGAGCTGAAACATCTTACTATTATCTGGCAATTCCTTACTCGAAATATCTTACGCTGCAATTCCTGGCTGCACTCCTTGCACCCAGTCCCACCCTGCGATAGCGGCACCTTTTCAGCCCTGGGGAGCGGGGTGCCCAGGCAGACGGAGAGCACAGCAGCCTTTTCAGCGCAGGTTTCCCAATGCCCTCCACCAAGCTGGCCAGTGCTGCCCTGGGTGCCTGCTGCCAGCTGTGCCGCCAGCTGTGCCACCAGCTTTGCCACCAGCTGTGCCTGGTCTGGATGTCACCAGCCCGCTGTGACACTGGGGTCCATTTCTGCTGGATGGCAGTGACATCTAGAGGCTCCTTGGCCTGAGCTCCCGTCTCTCACTCTTCCCACGCCGCTGGCAGCACTAGGCAGGCAGAAACCTGCTCCTCACGAAATCCCCAGGAATACCATTCACACCCTACAGGTGAGGTACTGCAAGACTTAAATCCAAGCTCCTTCCCTCAACCACCATGGGAAGAAGCCTTGTAGAACCTAAAAGAAATTTTATATTGCTTTTGGGATCTCAAAGGTTTGAGGCAGCCAACCCGTGTCCCTTCCCCGAGAGACAAACTGGTTCACATGAGGCTGGTGCTGATTAAACAACACATACAGCTTGCCAGTCTAGGAAATATTATTTCCTTGCTTTATATGCCATACATTAGATTTGATGCCATCCAGCATCAAATGCAAAACTGCCACAGAAACACCTCTGTATCGAGGCTGGCTGTGCGAGATGAAAGATTATTGTGCAAGCAGTATTATGTATTTAAAAGCAATGCATTCAAGAAAGAGGGGTAAATACACCATTTCCATAGGCTGAATTGTTCAACCAGTTGGTGAGTGCATCTCCTGAAGCGCTCCCCAAGGTTGAGCTGAATTGCCTACCATGGAGAGAGATAGGGAATATTATTGCGCATATGAGGGGTACTTGATATTCGATAGAATATATATTCTCTAGGATGATATAACATAGGCTTTGCAAGTCAGCCAAGCAGATTGCAAATAATCTTCCAGCCTGAAACTGGGGAATGAGCAGCCTAGTGGAGTAGAGCTCTCCCATGATACAAAAATTGGTGGGAAGATTGTGGTGAAAAGTGGGAGGAATGGCTCCTGCCCATGCGTGAGCTACCTCACGCTTGGAAACATTCAAGAGAAAGGTTAGGTCAGGCCTCTCCTGAAATAAAAAAATCTCTGGATGATAAAATGGGAAAAAATCTCAAGAGGATGAGAACAGCCAGAGAGACAGCAAGGTGAGGCAAGAGCAGCATCGAGACACTGCAATGAAGGCTCCTGCCACCTCCATCCTCTTGCAATGCATGATCCCTCACGGTGCCTGGGAAAGGTTGAACATATCCAGTGGGTGTCAGAGCTGAGATTAGGGGCTCTCAAGCCACATCCACCTAATGAATGGGCACCAAAGTGTACGCCCCCCCAAACATTAAAGCGTCCTAACCTGCTTCCCTTATTTAGTAGCACTCTCATGGTGTAAGGATGAAGACAAGGCCCCATAAAAGTGGCTTTGGAGGAGTTGAGGGCAAGGGGGCACAGAAAGCCGGCCCCTATACCACACCACCTCCTCCTTCAGTGCCCTCTGTGCTTTCCATAGGCGTGGAGGCGTAGGTACCTGTTACCATGCCCAGGGCTGTGAGAAGGTTCCTCCCAGGGATGCTCGATCCACATCCCGACTGAAGCAGACGGCGCAGGTGGGGCGAGAGGAGCAAGCCCTCCCCCTGCCCCACAGCCTTTGCAGGACGGCAGGCAGCTGCCTGCTGCCTTTTGACCATGCCGGAGGCATTGGCAGGCTGTCCCCGGGCACATGGTGGTGGACGGCACCTTCTCCAGCCACTGAAGTCCAAGCAGAGCCGAGGGCCTCCAGGGGAGAGGCAGGAGAAGGAGACCCATCCCTGCCAGCAAGCCCAGGAGAATGGGGTTAGTGCAGCCACCTCCCTGCTGCTGCTGTGTGTTATATCCCCCCACTTGTCTCTGCTTACTTGTTTTGTCTGTCTGATGCAGAGGAGTTGGGCTGTAAGGATAGCTCCCAGCTCAGCGCAGGGAGAAATGCCAAGACAAGGTGGGAGGCACAGCCGTGGGGCGAGCCATCTCCATCAACCTTGGATTTCATGGCCTAAACCCCTTTCTCTTTATCTCTGAGGGACACGAGTTACACCTCTATCCATGGAGCGGGAAGGTGCTTTTTTTACTAGTAGTGTGTATGATCTGCAAGACCTACACACAGTCATTAACCTATAGAACTAAGGTGTCTTGGGTTGGTTGGTTTTTTTTTCCCCCCCAAACTAGCATCCCACAATCCTCTAGAGCTCAGAGGTGATAGGAATGAACCTGAGGTTGTCTCAGTTTTACTGGATGGCAAGAATGGTTAAAAGAAAATAGTGGCTGTGAGTGCCAGATTTTGCTTTTTCAGATACTTTCTTTTTCTCTTAGACCCTGTCATAAAAGCTTCCATTTCATTATTATATTGAATGAAACCAAGGGATTTTTTTTTTTCCCTCATTGGAAAAAATAACCAGTTTCAAGCTTCTAGGGCAAAAAGTAATCAGTAATGGCCGGCACAATGTTGCACTGCTGTGCTCCTCAGAAATCAAAGTTAGAAGATGTATTGGACACCTGACCCGGAGGCCGCAGATGTCACTGGTTTCCACTGAGGTCCCTCAGCCAAAGCCTCCCACACCAGATTGAAGGTGTTAGGAAGCCAGAGGGAACGTGCCACGGTGGACTCGGACGTGCTCTTCTGGGCTCTGCCTGCCAGACACAGGGTGCGTGACCTCAGGAAAACCACGCTGAGATGCCAGTCTGTCAGAAACACTGAGCCTTACTGATACCAGCTCAAAAGCCAACAGCAGTGGTCAGGCTTTGCATCAGACATTTCATTGCTGCTTCCTCTCTGCAACAGGTACAGCACAAATACTTGGGTCCCTGCGAGTGGTGAAGGAAGGGGCTTGAAAGTTGATTAGGTCTGCTTACACAGCACTGTGAGCCTCCAGGGAAAGCCAGGCAAAATTTCATACTAAGCATTATAGCTTTTCTATCATCTGCTATTTGATTTCTCATTAAAGGCAGCACAGGGGAATTTGGGAATTTCAAATGGTTTTGTAACACTCAGCATTTCAAACTGCTCGTTCGAGTGTTGCCTCTGCTCCTTCCCAAAAGGAGACATCAGAAACTCTCCCTCAACTTTGATGGGGCAGGACACCCCGTGGCATGGCTGGAATAAAGAAAGGTGTGAAATTGGGCGCGGATTTGGCCTGTGTACGAAGAAGCAAAGGCAGCACTTTCTGTGCCACTGCCGGAGGTTGCCCGGTGCAAGCACCAACCCTGCAGCCAGCGCCTGTGCCAAAGGTGGCCGTTGAGATGCTCCGAGGAGGTTTCTGCGTCTTGCTGCCCTGAAACAAAATCATGGGCACTTGGGAAGGGCTGTGTGGCACTTCACATCAGACAAGCAGGAGGGAGCTAAGAAAGCTCCACATACTCCCGCTTGCCAACCTGGGTCACCTTATCCGTGGGAAAGTGTGTTTCCCGCAGGCTCTGACTCTGCTCCCGGTGCTGGCAGGGATAACCTTATGGTGGATTTACAAACTCCGTCTCCCTCCAGGCATTAACAGACAAACTTGCCTGACAACTTCATGCTAACAACTGCTGAGAAACAGCATTTTTGGCTCAGCTTTTTAAGCAGGCGACAGATCCAGCCGTCCTATTTAATGTTCATTTAATGTGAACAAGTCCTAGAAAAGGCACACATCTGCAATCACTCATCTCACTCATCTCTGCTGCTGAGACGTGAAGGCATGACATTGCAGGCATTTCTTCATAGATGGTGGATTGTTTTTAAAGCCAGATTCAGAGTATGGGATAGAGGAATCCTGTTTCCATCAAACTGCATGTGTAAAAATGATTTCTGGGGTTTTACCCTGGTACAATTTCACTTTGAGGTCTTGTTACTCACCTCCTCCCCGAGGCTGGGAGAGCATCATGCTGTTGGGCACTAGTCACATCCAAGAGACAACAACAGGAGAGCAAACAGCTTTGCTTTGCTTTGCTGAGCTGGAAGTGCAAAAATGAGGAAGGCGATGGCCAGAAGCTGCTTGCAAAGCTGCTGAAAGGTTCAGGAAACTGTGGTATCCATGCTGAGCCATCGCAGCTGTGCCGCCAGGATGTGTCCTCCGTGCTGCCGGGTCGGCAGTGGATTGGCACACATTCCCACTGACCTACATTAGAGGGATTCATGAGTCACACATTAAAAAAAAAATAAAATATCATTTCTCTAATGAACAGATTGCTGTTACTGAGATGGTGATTTTGTGTGAGATGCTAAGCAAGAGCCTTTGGATATTTCAATATAATAATGTACTTCTAATGTAGCATTAACAAAAAATAACTGGCATTAGGCTTTATACAAATATTCATGGCTTTCAAGGCACTTTATGGAGGAATGATTCTGTTGCACAGATGGGAAAACTGAGGCAGAGAATAATTATTTCCTTCTCTAGTCCCACAGTAAGTTAATAGCAGAGCAAGCAAGAAAAGCAGGATTTCTAAAACTCCCTTTCACTTTTGACTGAACAGGAGAACCTTTAGAAAGGCCTGAGGCTCAAGTGTACCCAGAGATGGAAAGTCAGCCGTAGAAATTTTTAGGTCAGGAACAGATTGTTTCTCTTTTTTGACAAGATATGCTCTGATTAGATGAAGACTTCATTAATCCAGGGACGTGCCATGTCATGTATAATACAGGAGTTCAGATGGATGGAGCACAATGTTCTCCTCCGGCATGCGGATCTGAAGTGGTGAGGTCTGGGCGGGAGTGGTGGTAGCTACTGGAGTTACGGTGGGATCCATCCTGGGGTGGTTCAGAGGGACACGCTGGCAGAAGAATCGGTTTGGTGGCACGTAGGAGTGAAGTCATCATGATGTCCTCTTACCAAGCTGTTCAAACACTGCTCGATGGCTGTGTTTTATGAATCCAAAAAAAATGTTTACTGACTACTTTTGGCCATCCACCTGCACCTATTCTTTGGAGAAATAGGCAAGCTCCGAACCGTCTTCCTGCAAAAAGAAACGAAGGCATGCAAAGCTTTGGCAAGTTGGAATTTCCTGGGCCAAAGTATTTGAACAAATTTTTTTTTCCCCTGTAAAATGGACAGATTGGATAAGAACTTCTAAGCAACAACCTGGCTATAAGTCCCCTGTACTGCTGTTATGGAGATACTGCCCTGAGACCAATCTCATCTTAATTTGTCATTTAAGGCGTGTCATTTAACTAAATCATTAGGGAAAAGACTTTATCTCATTTACAGGATATTCATTCCTTTTAAAGCCCTGTTATCCTGTTCTCACCTCTGGAAATTTTAAACACAGACACTTCACCTGAGAAGATTATTTAATTAAGGGTTTTTTTTGCCCATCTCCAAATCAGAGCTTGCCTGTGGGGCAGAAGACCCACCCTCCCGCAGTTTCAGGCGTGAGCTGCAGGTGGCAGAATTGAACTGCAGACTCGTTTCGAGACCAGCACTCATTTGCTCTCCAAACCAGCAAACCAAATACTTTCAACCGAGAGACCAAGGTACCTGCAGCACCCTGTAGGTGAGACTCATGCTACAACGCTAGCACCCAGCTTGTTTTGGAGATGTTAAAACTCCTCTTGCAAAATAGATTCTTTTCCTCCACAAACACAGAGGCTCGCGGAAGATGTTGGTAGCACTGGGGTTGCTCTGAGGGTGCTGCACCCACCTTCTTCCACCCTCAGAAAAATAGAAAAAAATACACAGAGGAAAGCACCAAAGATAATCAAAGATTCTGGGCAGCTTCTGGTTGAGGAATCATTACATAGATTAGGATATCTGAGCCTGGAAAACAGATGACTGTATTGATAGTAGGGAGCAGGTACATAAGAAAAGGGTGTTCATTGTAATACAGGAACCAGGAGTGGCAAATAAATCATTTGCTGGTGTGTTCAAACAGGCAGAAGGACATACTGGTTTACACGACCTGGAAATGGTAGGGCTCGTCTCCATGGGACACTGGGGCTGCTAAACCCTCGTGGCGCTTTGAAAAGCAATCGGACAACCTCATAGGAGAGGAACCAGTCGAGGAGTACCATGCTCAAAGGCATCCCCCCCCTGGTTCATGAGGAACCCGGTCGCTGTCGTTATACCCTTCCCAAGGTGTCTGCTGTTGGAGGCAGGAGACTGTGCTAATGGCCCTTTCAGCTGGCCTGACCCAGCACTTTCCGTGGCCTTGGCCCGAGGACCTGGGTCGGGGGATGCTGTGAGGTGTGCAGCTTTCACTTCCAAAAGACCTTTTGCAGGAGAAAACTTGAGCCTGTGACCCAGCTACATTGCACAAGCTCAGAGGCTAGAAGAAAAAAACGTATTAAAAAATATAATCTCTTGACCTTTAAGTGGGTTTTTTAAGGGGAGAAGGTGGGACTGATTGGGTCCAGGTTTCCAAAGGCATGGGATGGCAGTGTTAGAATGTCGCCTTAAGCCTCTCTGCGCTCACTCAGAGCCAGTGGGGAAAGGCAGGGTGTCAGGACTGCTGTTCTTTAGAGCATCACCATTTGGTAGGCAAAGTTTGGGCCCGTTTCCCACCTACACCTCGCACATAGGCCAGGCCTTTACTATTTTGGGTGCTGCCTCTCTTCCACAGTCTGGGGGTGGAGCAGGCTGCTCTGCTCTCTGCTGTGAGCAACGCAGATTTGGTGGGAGAATGCTGCGTGTGCCGGTGTCCCGGAGCACAGCCCCAGCAGCCGGGGAGCCCAGGCTGCCCTTGGACTTCTGAGTGCAGAGCAAGGAAACCCTGGGTTCAGCGTGGCTTTTTTATTAAGAAGTCTAGATAACAGGTATGGATCTGTGTGATGACGAGGGGGAGCAGGAGGAAAAGAGGAATCAGACCAACCTGGTGACCTGCACCACCACACAGGTGCCTCTGGAGTTACAACATCCAGGTTAGCACCTTTCTCAAAACCTATTTTTTCCTTGGAGGAAAACCAACTCTTTTCCCATTTTAATTAGGCTTAATTGGCAATATGGGAACAGCCTTAACTCGTAGCCATTTCCTGGCAGCGCTGGGTTTAGTGCTGCTTAAATAGCAGTCAGCATGGTGAGGGTGATGGCAGCAGCAGCTGTTAAAGCCAATAGAGGAGGAATTGCAGGATCTTGGTACTACGCTTTGGCTGGGAACACTGATGCCCTGGTGTTAATAACTGGATAATATGAAATCCTGATCAGCAATTGCTCAGGTCCATTGGCTTCTTGGCATCAGCCAAACAACCATTTGTGTTGTTCTTGTGGACTTGATATTCAGGCTTTTTAGCTTGCTGGATGATCTGGTTTGACAAGGGGGCTCGGTGTTCCTGCCTGCAGACAAATTCCTGGTGTTATAAGGTTACCAGGTCTGATATCCCTTAACACTGGCCAGGCACAAATACGAGTAGGGAATTGTTTAAAGTTTCAGCTAAAACACATGCACTTGATGATCATGTGTCTACACAACCCTTCTGCTAGCAGCAGGGCATGGCTCAGCACCTGAAACACCTGGAGGAGGTACCTGCTATTTGTGAGGACATCATGGGGTGATGGGGACTCCTCTGGGCAGAGGCGAGGTGGGTATCTGTTCATTGGAAATGAACTCAAATGCCTCAACATGAGCTAAGGATGAGTCTGAAGATCTGAGAGATGGGAAGGTGGGCCCAGCCTCTGCATCCTTTATGGGTGTATCCATACCACCCTGGGAGGTAATTGAGATGCAGTAAAAATGCTGTGATGTCCAGTGGCAAGAGTGCCATTACAAGGGAAATGGAGCATGTGCTAATGTGAGAACATTTGCAAGATCGTTCTGAGCCTTTTCCCTT
Organism: Haliaeetus albicilla; assembly: GCF_947461875.1. Lineage (NCBI taxonomy): Eukaryota > Metazoa > Chordata > Aves > Accipitriformes > Accipitridae > Haliaeetus > Haliaeetus albicilla. The sequence continues at coordinate 5,960,672 of NC_091495.1, read as the reverse complement.
TTTCGTTTGACTGGCCATTGAAAGGTGGAAACAACTACTGTTGTCAATAACTATGGGAAAATGAACAGCCATACATGTTTCTGATCAGTTGTGCTTGGTAAAGTTATACTGGCAGAATAAGCTGTTTATTTCTCACATTTTGTAGCTAAATGAAGAAAAGTCACCCGGTTACTGCTGTAATTTGGAATATGCAGCCAGAAAGCAGAACAGCTCTGATCTTCGTTTATGCGGTGCCCTGGCTTGCTGCTGTGGCAGGCAACAGGGGACAAGGCACCCACCTGAACACTGGCCTTGGCTTTCCGCACTGGAAAAGGGTCAGCCTGGCCCACTGCAGCATCCATGCAAACACTGATCAATACAGGCAAGGATGCTGGGATTTTTCCTTCAGCAGCATGCACTGGCCTGTCTCCAGATCCTTGGTAATCTCCATGTCCAGCGCCTGATTTCTGCTTATCCTAAATTTGCTCAAATTCTGGGTGTAATCCTTTGTTGGGGTGGTGAAGCCTAATTCTATTTGTTGAACTACTTTTCCATAATTGCATTTGCCTACAGCTAGCTCTCTAATCTGCCTTTCCTCAAATCTGGCACAATCATGCTGGAATCCATTTACGGCCACATATGCAGGGACGGGGCTCAAGGATGCAGCCGGGCACACACACGCGTGTGTGTTTGTGTGTGCGTGCGTGTGTGCACGCATGCCCATGGGTGAAAGCAGAGCACTTTTAGCATGGCTAGTCCTGGGCACCAGCTGCCTCCAGTGCTTGCAAGGCTAAGCCCTGCCTCTGCCTGCCAGTGGCTCCGATCCCAAGCGATCCTGTGGAGCTGCTGTGTGCCAGAGTTGTCCGTTCTGCTTCAAAAGAAGCTGAACAAATGGCTTTCTCCGCCATTTGTTCACACCTACCTCCCTGGGTGAGGTTAACCAACAGGATAAGAGGTAAAGCAAGGCCAAGGCAATGGTTGTGACTCAGGCTGTCCTGCTCCATCACAGCAGAGTGACCATCGCACCAGCGGGACCCACCTGCAGGAGCTTGCTGCACCTCCAGGCAAAGCTACAGCCATTTTGCTTATCACTTTCAGCGGGGAGGTCTCATAGCCGCAAGGTCCAGCTGTGGCTTGGGAATCTCTGTCCCTTGCCCTGCCCGCGTGTCCGACAGCCTTCTGCATCTGCCCCGCATGCAGGGCCCAGGGATGCTCTCCTGCAGGAGCCAGGTGGGCTTTCCAGGCTGGTGGGCATCCCACTCCCAGTTTAGCAGTGCCACAGGCAGAGAAGCCAGCCCAGGAAAGCTCCCCAGTTGTTTTTTTTTTTCTCCTGGGAGGTCTCTCGTCTATTCCTGGGGCAACTGCAAAGATATTTTGCACGAGAGCACACGGCCCTTGAGTGTGCAGTTTCCCTTGGATTACAATGATGTTGAGCAAAGATCACTGCAGAGCTCTGCTGGTCCCCCACTCTGTGCCTCCCACTGTGACTGTTTCTTCCACCCTGAAGAGATCTGCCCCTGCTCTTCCTCTCTATCTGCAGCCCCATCAGCCCAAGAGCAAACACACCAGAATGCTTGATATGAACTTGCTTGCAAGAACAATATCCTGCAGGGATAGGGCTTTGGCTAGGTGCTAGTGTATAATGTTTGGCTTCACAGCTATTTTTCGTTGGTTGTTTTGGTTTTTTTAAAAAAAAAAAAAAGAAAATGAGGGACTAGATGTCAGGGGAGGAGGGGATCTCAGCAGAAATTTTGATAGGAGCATTACAACAAGCAGCCTGCCAACACCAAAAAAATTGGATCACAAACTTCGTTTAGGGGAAATTAAAAACCCCACAGAAAAAAAGATCCAGCATTTTCAGAAATAAATGTTTCCTGTTGTGAATTTGAAGTGCTTCCTTAAATTGCATTTTTAACTGCGTCAGAAAACAAAGTCAGAATCAAAGTGAAGTAAGCCGATGATGCTGTGAAGTTTTCAAGCAGAGTTTCTCTAAATGGGGAATTCAGACATTTTCATATTCTAATTCAGGAACAGACAAATTTTGGATGCCTGCAATTCTCTGGGGGCTCAACTCTTCTGGAAGGATGAGAGACACAAAGTGCAGAGTGAGCGGCTGCTGTAAGGAACTGGTGGTTAAGTAAGTGCCCTGTTTCAAAGGGGTTTGGGGCTGTCAGAGATTTTTCTAGCTCACAGGCATCCAAACTGTGAAATTACCATCATAACAGAGCAAAGCATGGCTGTGAGAGGCTGAAGGCTTTGAGGGCTGGGGAAAGAGCCCGTAGTCCTGCTTTGCGGAGACTCTTTCTGGCTGTCAGAAGGGAGCAGCTCACCTGCACAGCCTGGCTCTCCCATATCACCTGAGCAAGTATGGAGGCAAAAAGGATGGATAAGGTTCTCGGCAGGCATGCTCTCCACCCCACATGGCTGCCATGAGACATATTGCGTTGCTTCACGCTTACAACATGCTACAGCTATGCGTTACCCCCTTTTTCATCAAAGGGAACTGAACTACGCACCCATCCATTGCAAAAACTCTTTCTCCTTCCTCTCTCCTGATTTGGTTGCTAATGCAATCCAAATAGTAAATAATATTTTAAGTAGCTTTCACTTGATGAAGAAGCTCTAACAACCTTTGCTCCAAAACATGCTGGAGTGTTTTCGAACAGCATAATGAAAGCTCTCTGAAGAACAGAGCAGTGGAAGAGCTGGTATTACAAATGCCCTGAGAGTCAGTTAGCTTAACTCCTTTATTGATCTTCCCTGAAAACGAAGCTCTATAGCAGAGTGGTTAAGGGAAATAGATAATGAACACGAGAGACTTCTTTTAACATGTGAAAACTGAGATTACAGTTTTAGGGAAGACATCTCAAAAGCAGCACAGTGCCAAACTCCCCAGAGTTTCCCAGCAGATTAGTCAACAGGCATTAGTTGCCATACACTAAACCCGCTTCTTTTGACACCTAACCAGCTCCCTCTTGTCTCTGCAGGAAGGAGCACATCAGGCAGCAAGTAAAGCGGGTTTGAGGAGGTACGTGTGGGTGCCAGACAGGGCTGTCAGGGCTGGACTTTGGCTCTGGGCAGTGCTTGGGAGTTTTGGTCCTTTGGCAAGGCAGACCAGTTCGCATCACACTTTCACATTAACTTTGGTCTATGCTGGACCAGGACTAGTTTCCTATCTGGCATCCGTTTCCAAATCAAAACCTTAAAATTCTTAAGAAAATTGTTTGTCGTGCTCTGCCAAGATACCAAACCGTGCCAGTCCTAGGTGGGAGCTGTGTGCCGCTGCCCAGGGTAAAGAGGCAAGGACAGACCCCAGCCCGTACACTTTCCTGCTGCTGCTCGTCCTCTGCCTCTGCATCCCCAAGGCTTTGCTGAGGGAAGCGGTGGCATCTCTTTGCTCCAGAGAAGCTAGGAGGAGTAATGGGAAACAGTTGGTTTGAATCAAATGGGTACTGACTCAGACCCGTCCCTACCATCAAGCCGAGCCTTTCGTTAGGCATATTGCGCTCTTCTGGCCTCCAGCCAGGACTGGAACAGCATTTCTGAAACATCATGAACACCTGCAGTGAGATTCCTAATGCGGGGCTGTGTGAAGCCATGTGGGTGATTTGGATAAGGACGCAGGATTTTGGCTGCTTGTTTGACTCCACTCAGCAAACCTGGGAAAACTGGCTGATGGGTCATCTCTGCAAGCAAGCTGGCCTCCCCTCTCCATCACAGAAGATCACAGGGAGCCCGTTCTCCCACCTCCTCCGTGCTGCCCCTTTCTAAACCCAGGAAGCAAACAGCAGGATTTGCAGGCTGTCGGCATTACTTACGTGGTTTCAAGCACAGCTTAAAGGTGCGCTTTTTTTTTTTCTTATGGAGGCTTTACCTTTTCTATTATGATGATCTTCATTCCCAACAGCCATGGCCTGAGCTAACAGTGGCAGGAAAAGACACTGCATCTCTTTTTGAATTGCACAGCTGCAGCTCTGCATTTTTGAAGGTTTAGTATCAAGGGAATGGGAAATGTCAATATTACCATATAGTTTTCCTTGGGTAATATCGAAATCTTCCGGCTGCCAGGTGAATTTAAAGCCAAAAAAAGAAATCAAATTTAATCACAATTTTGTGATCTTTTTTGCCTCTCACAGGAAAAGATTCCCTGGCTACACTAAAAAGATATTAGATGTTTCAAGGACATTGATTTGTTAGAGAAAAACTTGCATTACTTGATCTGAACATCTCCCTGAGCAAGGGAGGGGGAGGTGTCCCAAGTTCAGGAGCCAGGATCTGCTCAAAATACATCAATTTTAAGTTTCTACTTCAGACCAGTTTCTGTTTCGGTTGCATCCTTTTGCTCTGGTGTGAGGCAAACAAGAAACTGCTCTGGCTTTCCGGTGGCCTTCAGACAAGCTAATGAGTACCCTTGGGAAATGTAGCTCCTAAAATTACCTCCAAGCCACCCCAAGTCCTATGGGTGGTGACCCAGCGTAGAGCAGCACTTGCCTTGGGGTGCTGGAGCCCCTCCAGAGGGACCATCACCCATCGTTCCCACCACAGCTTCTCCTTTGCAACTGGTCTAGAGCCCTTGGGAACCAGCCCCAGGAAAGGGCTTTCCATTCCCTGTTCCCATCTAAAGGGGAGGGAGGGTAGAGGAATGAGGGGGGTTGAAACAGGGAAGGGAGAGAAGATGCTTGCCAAGGGAACAGCCAGAAGAAATTGCAAGGAGGTGTGAGATTTAGAGGTCCAAAGACCCCAGTCATTAGCGAGAGGAATCCAGCAGGTCACTGCTCGGCAGAGGCAGGGCTATGAGTCTGCAGCGTGGAGGACGAGGGAATGGAAAGGACTGGAGAGGACATTGATTTTCTTAGAGGAAACAGTGAGCAAGAATGACCTCAATGGAAAAATATTTTCTCTCTCTCTCTCTCGTTCTGTCTCACAGACAAATATAGCCCTACACGTTATGCAAAGGCAGTGTTCAACCATGCTTGGAATGAGCAACTTGGGAGGCAAATTGCTACCACTTGTCCTCACCCTTGTTTTTTCGGCTTTTATTTCCTCTTTTCCCTTTGTCTTCTCCCTCCAGCTCGGCCTGTCCCCGACAGCTGCCACAAAGCCACCTCAGAGCAAGCCCCTGCCTTGAGAGGAGAGAGGGGTCCTCGGGGGGCAGCTGCCAGCAACCGCAATGAGAACAGCCGCTGCTCTTCACAAAATGACCTGAGAGGAAAGGTGGATTGAACCGGGGTTGTGCAGGTTAAAGAAGAGGGGAGAAATGTTTGGGTTGAATATTAGAAAAGTCTTTCCAGCAGTAAGGAGAAGCTGGGCTAGGCCGCCCGGAGATCTCACCGACACCTATCCTGGGGCATGTTTAGGAACCAGCTCAGCAATATCTGTCCAGAAAGGCACGGTCCCAGGCAATCATTCTCCCTGACAGACCCATTGCTCAGCAGCAGACCAGATGATTTCCTTGCTGCCCTATTTCTGAGAAATGTCTTTCTTTCACTATGAACATTACAGCACATTTTTGCTTGGAGTCAAAAGGTTGCCAAGTGCCTTTAGCTGTTTTGATTGTCTCCCGTTTCCCCAGCCCCAGCTGCGTTTTCCTGGAGGCTGCAGCTCCTGTGGAACCTGCTTTGCTTTCAGTGGCTTCACGGCTGCTTGTCCTCGGTTTGCTCCTCCGCAGGAGCCAGCTCGGAGGGGCTGGAGGGTCCCTGTGACCTGTCCTGCCTCACGGCCGGTGCCAACCCCAGCTCGCACCGACGTGCCGTGGCGAGAGCAGCAGAGAAAACACCCATTTCTGGTTGTGAAAACAACATTTCTGAGCCTCCCACCCTGTGGTTACCCCTGCTTGTGTTTTCACTTGCCGTGCTGAAAATTTCAGCCTTCTGGTGAAACGTGGAATTGCTCCGAAAAAAATCCAAATGCAGAGGCGAGCAGCTGCATGCCCATGGCTGCTCCAGGGGAAGGAGAAGGAAGACCCAGGCTTGGGTGCAAAGAAGAAGTCCTGCCTTGCATTGCCAGCAGTAACCAAAACCTTCCCTCTCCTCCTGCCTTAGGACTGATAGAAACAGCTCCCGAGCCTTGGAGCCAGCTCTGCAACCAGACCTGGGACTGAGCGAGACAGGGCAGTGCTCTTGCTCACCCACCACCGTTGGCCCAGCCCAGAGATGGGGTTTGCAGCCCAGGGCCTCTCAGGACAGGGTGGCAGGGCTGGGAAGATCCAGAAATAAATTACCTGCAGAAGAAACCATTGGGCCGGTCTTTTTCACCCAAGGTGGCTGCATCCATGTTTTACATTTCTGTATCACTTGCCTTGGCCAGGAGGCCACAGCTCCTGCCCATGCTTGTTTCTGGCAGCTCCCCTCTGGTACTCACCACACCTCCCGCGGCAATTTGGGTCTGCTCCCTGGCACTCCCGTGGGCTGGGAGCATCACCCTGTCCTTGGGCTGCACAGACACCCAACACCTACCGTGCCAGGGGCATCACCTGGCTCGTCCTCTTACTCAGCAAGTAATGGTAGCACTAGCACTAGCACCAGCAATAGCAATGTTTCCCTTCCAAACGCCAGCATAATCCCCATGTTGTATTTATGAGAAAAAAAAATTAAAAATGGAGAAATCAAATGTCTTCCTCAAACCCAAACTGTGAGATAGCTGGCAACTGGCACGGATATCCTCATTCCTAGCCCGCAGTTCAACCACTATGTAAAGGAGTCAGACAACATCTGCAGTGCTGTCTCTAGGATGTGTTGCCCCCCATCAAGAGGAAAGTGGGAAGAAGCAGAGCCAAAGGAGTCATCCCTGTGGGCAATGCTGTGTCCAACGTGGACGGTGAGGGGTAATAGTCTGGGCAATGCAGAGGTAAGAACAGCCTCATCTGCCACAGTCAAGGTTGCTGCCTGCTGTTACCCCAGGCAGCATTTACCTGGGAATGTTAACCATTTCCCTCTTTTCTTGGATGACCGCGACACTGAGAGCATGGAAGAGGCCTCTCCTCCTCAAAGCTAGTTGTTTCTGATTTCCAGGAAATCAAACAAATGGGACGAAACTAAAGCAAACAGATCAATCTGTAAACAGAGAGACTTTTCTCAGTCTTTCATAAGCAAAAAAATAAAAGCAACAATTACCTTCCCTAGAAAATAATGGCAAATGTCATCTGCCAGGACTGTTATTTCTACTGCCAGTGGGGAGGCAGACTGGTGCTGCTCCCAGATTTTCTGTGAATGGGCTGGGAAGCAAAGCAATTAGGCAGAAAAGAATAAACCATTCATCCAAACATGACAGCCAGCAGAAGAGCGGTTGTAAACAAGTCAAGCTTTCTTACCTCCTTGCCTTGCAAGTGCTTAGCAGTTTTGTGAGAGGTGGCAAAGCTGTGAGTGGTGGGATGTGTGGTACGCACCCAGCTTCCCCACTCACCAGGGCAGACCCCCCAGGGCAGGTTTTGTGCCCGTTAAGAGGTGCGAGGATGAGGTGGTATTCGCCCACCTAAGGAGTCATTTGTGCTTGTAAAATATGAAAAGTTAAAATAAAAGTACTATAATTCCCCAAGCTTCATACAGAGTTTTTGTACTGTAGTCTGCAAGAAGAGTCGGTCTGATACTGGTGGCTGGGGTTAAGCCAGTTTGTAAACCACCATAGGTTTCCAGTCCTTGCTGGTGCAATGCCCACGCTAACTTAGCACCGTTAAGACAGAGGCTACGCTTTTCCTCGCGATGACTCTGGGACTGGTAAAATCCACCTTCACCCCTTCTCTTACACGAAATATTCCCCAACCACCGCGTGGTTGCAGCGGGGTCATGGTGGGAGGCAGAGGAGAAGCCAAGGGGGACCCCAGCCAGGAGGCAAACCCTTCCTGACGGTCTCGTGTCGGGCACCTGCCCAAGTCCTGGTGGCCAGGGCTGCATATTTCCTTGCTCCAAGAGACCGGCCGCTGCCGGGTGCACGCAGGTTTGGCCAGAGTGATGCCGTTCAGGCACCGTGGCTGCACCCCAAAGGGTTCATATGCATCAGGACAACTTCCCAAGGGATAACAAATCTGTCCTTTATCACATTGTTTCCAGTCATTTGAGGTTTTGGATGGAAAAACTGCGTTTTTCACAGAAGTGCCACTTCTTTGGCAAAAAAATGTTTGTTGAGAAGTCAGTTTTCGGCCCAAAATATGGCATCAGGGAGAAAATGCTGAGCAGTCCAACTACCCCTACTTGAGCCATACAGCCTTGGGCCTGGGGCACACGTATGACAGGAGCGGAGGTACCGCTGCACATGTATCCTCTCAAAGAAATGGCTTGACCAAACGGGACAGGACAAGATGGGAAGGAAATAATAAATGCAATTTGTTAATGTCTAAAAGGAGAGAGAACAAATTTAAAGCCCCAAAAGAGAAAAGGAGAGACTCATGAGCTATTGGGAGGAGGGTAATGGGCATGGGACGAGAGGAGGAAGAGCTGTGCTATCCAGGTGGTCACCTGTACAAAGTTGAAAAGGCTTTTTAAAAGCCTTTCACAGCCTCCTCTAGGCACATGTCTTAGGAGACAGCAATAATTTTGCTTAGTTTGGCACGTTCAGAGCACCTGACAAGCAGGCATCTAGAAAGGCTCTTTTGATTTTTGTCCCATAAACCATGAACACAGGCTTCACAGGAGGAAATTTCTGTGTGATGATAATCCCTGAAAAATAGCAAAAAAGGATATGCCAGAAGGGTCTGCTTCAGGGCAAGAATTAACCATTTGACCACTGGGGCTGACTGCCCCTCCGGCATCAGATCTCGGGAACTCGCATCCGAGTGGCTTGGGAAAAAGCACCACCAGTTTGATATGCTTGTTTTCCAGGTTCTGTACAATTTATTGGCACATAAATAAAGACTTTGTTGAAGTAATTTTTTTTCTTTGGGCAAACACAGTATAAAACATGGTTTTGTGTGAAAAGCCTGAAGCCAAACAGTGACGGATACCTTTTTGCTACCATCGATCATATGGAAGAGCTGTTTGGAGACTGCTGTCTCTAAATAACACCCCACATGTTTGAAAAGTGATGTATACAGCCATTCAGTCTGTCTTTGGGATGATAAAACCCTTCAGATCAATCTCCTTACAGATTTCTTCATCTGCATCTCCTGGACCTGACGATGGGAAACCTGGGACACAAATCTCTTCTGGCTCTTTTAAAACACTTCATTGCAGAGTTAGCGGTGCCATATTGATGAAACCTGACAGCAATATTTTTTATTTTTCATTTATTTATTTATTTATCCATCTATCTATTATGATCAGCACTTCTTAGATTTTGGAGTTACTGGGACATGCATGGGTTTCCTGGCTGAGCCAGGGGACTTTTCCCCCTTTATATTGCACAGATGTATAGTCCCTCCACCTCTCCCAAACCACTGAGGGCAATGTCTGCTCATGAACAATGGCATGGATGGATGCATAATTTGCTGAGTGCCCAGACTTTCCATCCCACGTAGCACAAAAAGATACAGGCACAAGTCCATATGCAGGAGGCCCTTATCTCCAGCTCCATCCTTCTCTGAGCAAGGGCAACTGACTGAGTGAGGTGGTCCTGGCCTCCCCCAGGGATGTCCCATCCCTCTGTGCTACCCTGCTAACGCAGATTCTGGTCCGTTAAGGGCTTGCTGTCCCTTCCCTCTTCCAGGCTGTCTCATAGCCTGTTGCTTCTCTCCTTGGGCCACACATAGCATCACCAGAAGCGTTTCATCATCTTCCATTGATCTACATGGGACAAGCAAGGGCCAAGCAAAGGGCCAAGCAGGGAGAAATGGATTTGGGAAATTTGGGTCCAGTAGATTTGGAAGGACCTGCTGAATGATTTTTGTCCCTCAGCTCTAATTCAGCATCCCCTGCTTTGAATAGTTGTTCTTTATTCCCAAATGATATTCCAGCTGATGTACACCACAGGGTTCCAGATGATTGAAGGCCCATCATGACCTTAGAAGAGAGGCCAGAGACAAAGCTCCCCATGCCAGTGTGGGATTGTCTTTCTCATCCTTACCAGGACAAGCTAATGAAGGTGTCTGAAGAACTTTGCTTTTCCTACATGAGACCTGTTCTGCCTAATTCACACATGCTGATTGGAGTAGGACCCCAGGCCACCCTCCTCCAAGCACGTGTGCTGATGTGGCTGCTTCACGTTCTGTAGCTTACAGGAGCTGTCTCCACATACCCTGCAGCAGAGCGGGCTGAACAGAGCTGTCTGAAAGGCTGAGCATTTTGCGCTAATTGAATTAATGTCTTCCATTAAGGTCACTAGCTATTAAAGTGCTAATTTTCTTCCTGAGATGGCGGCCCAGAATTTCCAAAGCAAGATACCAAGGAGAAGACTGATGCAACGTGAGCTTCTTACGAGCTACCTCTAATATCTTACCTGGGTCCTCCCTGCCAGCGAACTGAGACACGTTTAGCAGACACGTGCTCTGAGACCTGCAGATCCTGACCATTTGGCCATCAGCACAGACTGAAGCCACAACCATCACTGTAAAGACCTTCTTCTGCTTCAATATAAAGGAACACAGCCTTAAGCAAGAAGGATGCTACGGACTTTTACCATTTCATGTTGCGTACAGAGATTTGGTGTGATTGTGAACAAGGATTTGTCTTGCCGTACTGCAGATGACGCATGAAACAGCTAGTGGGTCAGTCAGCTCTGCAGATAGCTGGTCTGCACAAAAATCAGGCCTGCAGCTTTCCCTATAGCACCGTGCTGTGTTGCTGTGGAAAAATCAGACCTGTTTACAGCTGCCCCATGCACAAAAATATCATGCCTTTGACAAGACTAATGCAAAAATCAAGAGGGACATCTTGAGACAAAATCACTTAAGGCATCTTCTTGTCTCCTCGAGTCTATATTACATAAAGTAGTTACAATAAATACAAGATTAAGTACTATCAAGCCTCTAAAAATGAGCTGTGTATATTAGTGCCCCTAAGCAAGACAGCGTCTGAGTTGAGGGCTCGCAGAGGAGATGATAATCGCTGTCTCTTCTCCTCTGTGCACACACAAAACAACATTCTCATCCTTCTGATGTCACGGCACGTCCAACAGATGAAAAAAAACCCAACTAAAACAACTCCAAATCTCACAGACACATCAAAGGAGCGCAGCCAGTGAAGGAAACAAGCACACATCTTACATCAGCCTGCATCGGGTTGCTATGCGACCAGGAAATCCACACTTGTTGCCATGACGATGTCACTTCATCATCATTCAGTGCACAGCTCAAACGAGTGCAGCAAGTCGTTGATGTGCACGTGCCGGGACAGAAAAATGTGGGATCAAGCAAGAGGATCACAGCATCATGGACCGGGGGTGCTGCTATCACAGCCTCCCGCTCTGGCAGAGCTCGCAGGGCTGGTGGGAGTCCTTTAACCTTTCCTTCTTAACACTTTGCGGTTCAGCATTTTCCCCTGGTGTTTCTCAAATGATCCCGTGTCTGATATCTATGACCACAGCCATGGAGAGCATACAGATGGGCAGCCCATTCTGTGTAAGGTGGCAGCGTCCTCCTCCCCTCGCCGCTCCCAGGGAACGGCAGCAGCCAGGGGAAGCTTGTAAGGGAGAGTAAATACTCGGGCTGGGAAGAGAGGAGGCTGCTTGTGTGTCACTGGCAACACACGCTGCTTCACAAGCTCTCACGGCAGTAGTATGACTGCTACTATGTATGATGCTGTCGCGGTTTAACCCCAGCCAGCAGCTAAGCACCATTGCGGCTGCTCACTCACTTCCAGTGGGATGGGGGAGAGAATCGGAAGGAAAAAGGTAGAACTTGTGGGTTGAGATAAGAACAGTTTAATAGAACAGAAAGGAAGACGCTAATAATGATAATGACAACAATAATAAAATGACACTAATAATAAAAGATTGGAATATACAAAACAAGTGATGCACAATGCAATTGCTCACCACTCGTCGACTGATGCCCAGTCAGTTCCCGAGCAGCGATCCCCCCAGGCCAACTCCCCCCAGTTTATATACTGGGCATGACATCACACGGTATGGAATATCCCTTTGGCCAGTTTGGGTCAACTGTCCTGGCTGTGTCCCCTCCCAACTTCTTGTGCTCCTCCAACCTTCCTGCTGGCTGGGCATGAGAAGCTGAAAAATCCTTGACTTGGTCTAAACACTACTTAGCAACAACTGAAAACATCAGTGTGTTATCAACATTCTTCTCACACTGAACCCAAACAATAACACTATACCAGCTACTAGAAAGAAAATTAACTCTACTCCAGCCGAAACCAGGATAGATGCTCATGATGAGCAGCACCAAAAATAATAAGATGACAATATTAAAGCCCAATAACTGAGCCAACTGGAATGCCACATAATGCCACATTAACCAGGAAGGAGGAGCAAGCTGGTGCTTGTGTAGGTAACCTTAGCTTGGCATCACTGCCTAGATCCTGCAGTCCTGAGCTCTTCAGAAATGGGAAGGGAAGAAAAGGCTTTGACTGGAAAGGGGGCATGTTGTTAACCAGGCCTTAATATTGAGCCCAGTAGTCAGCAAAACCCAAAACCAGTGACCATGTTGCAGCCCTTGGTCAGGGATGCTAGTGAACACAATCTCTGTTCCCCTATGGAAAATAACCACTGCGGCCGACAACCACCTTTACTACCCTCGTCCACACTCACCTTTTGCCACATGGAGTACTTCTCATTTGCAAAAAACAGTATCAGCTGCCAGTGCCTCAAGCACTGCAAATTATGGAAAGGTTTTAGAGAAGAAAACTTTGCCAGGCAGGTGCGATAGATAGTTCTGGCCCGAAACACTCTGGAGGGATCACAACTGGTTTGTGACCACGATGCAGATGAAATGGCAGATGATCTCCAGTCATCAGATGAGTTACTCACGGCTGACATTGGATCTGCACGCTGGGGTGCGAGCGAGAAGGTTGAAGGTCAGCCCTGCGCCTGCGGTGGTTGGGCTGGGACAATCTGATGGTTCTTCTCTCTGCGATGTCTGTCACCCCACTGGGGTTGGTGGATTGATCTCAAGGCTGACTTTTCTGGCTCGAGCAACAACAAGCCCTTTTATTCCCTCTTCTTGGATGGAAACCACAGCTCCTCATCAAGACAGAACAAGGTCTAGGCACTGCTGAATCCCACCTAAACTCTGCAAGACCAATAACCAGAAACTGGACATGCAGGAGCTTCCTATGAACTGAGGTGTGAAGTCTGCCTGGGTTTCTCCAGAAATCCTGCCAGCCTGCCCACTCCAGCTGCCTCCGGACCTGCTGCCTGCGCCTGGGACCGACTCATCAAGGTATGTCAATGGGAATCATTACAGAGGCTTTTGGGCCAAGTTTGGACAACAGCAGGCACATTTCCTTCTCTGAATACTCAGTATCTGCTCCAGAATTGTATTCAGGGTTGAGGAGATGAAACCCTGAGAGCTGAACCAGTGCATGGGATACTCCAAATCCTGGTCCTGCTCATTGCTGCTCTTATCCTGGAGCAAGGGGTCCTGGCAATGAAATATCAATTTCAGCTGTTGCTCTGTTGGTATGTATTTTGCCTGTGTACCCAGCGAAATGCTTGTTTCTTCTTTTGCCTTCCCTATTTCTTTAATTTAAGGTTGCAGGGCCTGCCTATGTGCTAAACACATCCATAGGAACAATATTAAGAAAATGGAAAAATTCAGATCATTTGCGAGTCTGTTCATGCTTGGAGCAGCACCCAGGGTTTGGGTTTAAAAATAACCTTTACATTTCATTTAATAACTGCTATCAAAATCCTATCTGAATCCTAATGCAATTTTTTTCTTCTTCTTCCTGCTTTCCACATCCATCTAGTCTGAGGGAGGAATGGCAAAATATTGTCATTACGTGTCCTTCATGTCTCCATACGGTTCTTTGTAATTTAGCTCGTATTTGACTCAGCCGTTTGAAAGAGCAAATCATAACACCACACATTCATGCAGCTCCTTTCTCAGCAAAGGAAAGGAAAATTACTGGCATCACACAAAAGCTTCTATATTTTGCTTTCCATGTATATTTTCCCTTTTGTGCTCTGCAGCTTTTCAAAACTACCAGACTCACCCAACCAACACAAATCTATTTTCTTTCCATTTTCTTCTTCTTCTTCCTTTTTTCCCGGAGGGAGGTTGTGTTTGTATTTCCATCGGACACCCCCTGGGACCGATTGCAAGGGGAGGCAGGTGTTTGTGCCTCATCTGTGCCCCAAACGTCAAGCCCTACTTTTGATGCAGGGGCACTTATTCCGTGGAGCCGTGGTTGTGGTACCTCTGCCCTTTTCCATAGGGAAAGGTACCGCTGCTCCCGCTCCGCAGTTACTGCAAGGAAAGATGGGGGGAAAAGCCCCTCTTGTTTCAGGTCTGGCACTTAAGTCATGGTTATGTTAGGGCAATGCGGGCTTTACCCAGCGAAGGCCAGTAGGATGATCTGTACGGTGATTTTACCGTCGCAACGGAGACAGAAAAATAGTCAATGGACCTAAGGAAGGATCGTTAGGTTTCCACATCAAGCCAGGTAGAAGCTGGTCAGAGCAAAGGTCTGTGCAGCCTGTTACCTGAAAAGGGGCTATTAGGAGGAGAATAAAATTAGGGTAAAACCACAAGGGTTGTAGCTCACAAACCCTCCCCATCTCCAGCAACGTGTCCCTGAGGAGCTCAGCGCCAGAGATGTTTTCTGTGCATTAATTAGCTCTCCAAAGAGCTTTCTTCTGCCAATGTGCCCGGTCCCCCCCTTGGACCCATATTTTTGGTGTCCACAGCATCCTGGGGCAAGGCACTCCCCTGCTTTTTTTTCTCACCAGCTCGTTCTTGCTGCAGCCCCACCACTCAAGCGATGCACGGAGCAAGACCTGATGCTGCAGGGACACGGGGAGAGCCTGGCACACACCGCTGCTCCCCCTCCCCAAATCCTGGCCAGCCCCCACCTGTAAGGGACTCCTTCCCTGCCCCAAAGCAATGTCAGAGCAGAGTGGTAGCTTTCTATTTCTTTGCCGTTCAGCTCCCAAGCGCTCAAGCGGGCAATGAAACGGTAGCTGCAGGACAGCAGGCGAAGGCTTGGAGAGGGAGCCACAGAAATGGCTTTCAACAGCTGGCAGGGAGAAAAAATAGCTCTGCCGGCGCATGGCTATAAAAAGGTTTATATGCTGCACTTTGAAGGAGAAAATTGACTCCATTACAGTCAAGTGGCTCGGTGCCTTCAGCTGTGTCTGGACACTTCTGATTCACAAGGAAATTGTTTTGATCCTTTACAGAGCTGTGCAACCGATGTGCTCAGGCACCTGCTCTCCGCACCGCTGCCTTCCCGGTGCTCACTGGACCCAGGGGATGCGGGAATAACTGCGTCGAAACTCTCCAATCTTCCCTTGGTCCTGCCGATGTTTTCCCAGCTACTTTTGAGCCCATGGTCCCTCCTGTCTGGTGGCACCCTTTGTTTCCATCACTGTCCACAGGCTGCTGCTCTCATCGCGGAGCCCTGGGGAGAGAGCACAGGGCCGGAGATCTCCTGCGGGAGCAGAGTAGGTGTTGGGCTCAGACAGACACAGGCAAGGATTTGGTCAAAGTTTTTATCTGTCTCAGACGATGAGAGCACCTCTTGCATTTGCTGTGCTGGATTTCTGACTGTAGATCGCCTCGGCAGGCAGCAAAGAGCACTCGTACTACATATTGCTGGGTTTTGACTTTATGTCTCCAGCAGAGACCCTTCTCCTCTCCTTCTTCCCGCATGGTGCCACAGGGGATGCTATCCCCAACTCCTCTGAGGCTTGGGGGACGCGACGTTCATGCCTCTTTGAGACCGTCCCCATGCTCCCAGTCGGGACCAGTGGTGCCGTGCACCATTTTGCTGTGGGAACACCCACCTGGGTGAGGACCCTCGCATCAGCTGTGCTGTAAGGTTATGAGTTCGGTGGTGCTTTTCCCCAATCTTGAAGCACCCGCTTCTCTGATGAGCTATGGGGGGCACCACTGAGTGCCCCCTCCCTCCAGCCAACCAACACACACCATGGCAGTCCTGTGCAGGCGTTGCTGTCGCTGGATCTGGACATCTGGGACCCAGAAAAAAAAATTCTTTAGCAGAATTTGTCAGGTTGGGCTTGGGATAGGGGCTTCAACTTCCGAGGACATTGAGCTGAAGCCAGCAGAGCTACTTGTGTTAACAGCAGCAGAGAATTTGGCCCAGCGTTCAAGTCTCACATGAAAGCCCAGAGTTTAAAGTGATTTCTGGCTTTGAAATATCCTGTGTGTTGGCTGCTTCTGTCTTTGTAAATTACTTGTTTTGTTACCGTCACATATGTTTTATATACACAGGCCTTTCTGGCATACGCTTATTCCCTATAGGAAAACCATATGCTAATTTTTCCCTGTATGGGCAGAGCCTATCTAGCTGCTAATGGAGTACAATGGGTGATGGAGAATGAAGTTTTCATTTTCATTTCGGAGCAGCAACCCCAGCAAGCAGATGTAGCCAAGTGAGGCTGACATTTAAAGCAACTACCGAGATTACATTACTGAGATTATATTTAATATGGATGGCCAAATCTTTCAAACAAAATCAATGTTCTTTTACTTAATAATACCCTTGCCACATCTTAATGAAGGCTCCTCCAGCTCAAGGCCCTATTTTTCTGCAGTCATTTCGTTGCATGACATTGCTGACTGCATCAGATGGTACATAATGCTATTTTCATCTCTTTCTATTGGATTTTATGCGTTCCCATCCTTGATTTGTCAATTGCCGGATCAATTAATCAAGGGACTCTTAGGGGAGAAACATTTTTATTACTGAGAAGGAAGGGGAATTCATTTAAATTCTGCATCTTCCTGCAGCGTCCAACATCTATTATTAACTGTCCCCACCAGGCATGGACAGGAGGACGATGAGGGACCAAAGACCAGTCTGTGGCCACCCGAGTTATCTGCAGAAATAAAAACCAGGCTCGGCTGATCGCTGGTCCGCCCCTCAGTTCTCACACTGGCAGAGGCACCCAGGCAGTGTCCCCAAGCCCAGGCAGCCCCAGGAGAGCCGTGGCAGGTCCCTGCCCAAACCTGAGCCTGTCACGGCCAGAGCCCAAGGACAGAACAGGCAGCGCCGGAGCCCAAGCAGCAGTCGCAACAGCTGTGGGCGAGACGAGAAAGACGCTTGTCATCTCAGTAAATTCAATTTAATTAGCGATGCCTGAAGAAATTTAGTCGAGATAGGAGCTGTACTAAAACTTTGTGCAATCACAGAGCCCAGCGTAAACCTTTTCTGAAAGCTGGGGGAAAAAAAAGTTAATTTATGTATCAGCTGGTGCCTGTCTCAGGGTGAAGTGTACCCCAGCAGGGACTCCTGAGCATCCTTGTCACGCTGTAATTTTGCTGTAGGCCCAGCTCTAGTATATTCCAGAAAGCAGGCTCCTGGCCCCAAAACGAGCACCAACGACTGCGTTTTCTCCCATCACCGCACCACAGGTGTGATTCCTGCCTACAAGCACAGTCCCATCACTGAGATTGCCATAGCATTTCCCAGCATGATTCCTTCTTTGCCTATACTGGCTTTGCACGCTCACTTCCAAAATGCAGTGGGACCTTTCAATTGGGAGATTCTGTAGCAAGTTTGGTGGCTAGAGAAACCACCTGGGAGCTAGTCCTGACCAAAACACAAGCTCAACACATCAAGTCCAAGCCCTTCTGAATGCCTGGGCATTTACAGCCAAATCGGAGTTGGTTTTTCCCTGGACAGGGGGCTGCACCAATATCCCTGCACGATCCATCCCTCTCCCCAAATTTTCTTTAGAAGCAGCCCTGTCTGGGGGTCAGGCTGCCACCCAATTTCATTGCCCACACACATCTCCTTGCACCCCACTGACCAAAGGCTGGTGGACCCCTTGCTCTGGAGGCATCCTCTGTCAGGGTGTGGACTACAGAGATTAAGAATAAATAAATAAAAGGATTATTTAAATAGCATCTCCAAAGAGGAAAATAAAATTGCACGGCCCATAATCCAGTTTGCCATTTTCCCATCCCATTAACCCCCTTTAAAGAATTCTTCTTCTTCTTTGTCGGTAGAAAATCTGGCACAGCTGGGGTGAACTCAGCCCTTGCAGCCACCGGCCCCACCTTGCAGCAGGAAGGCACAAGCTCGCCATTCCCCCGGGCTCCCCACCCCGTAGGGAGAAGCCCCCCGCAACGTTTTGCAGCCCCAGGGAGCCGGGATCAGCTGTGGGCACGCGTTTCCCCCTGCCTTTTGTGCCTGTCAGGTTCATTTGATGATTGGTGGTTGCTTAATGAGGATACATGGAGCTGCTGGGACTGCAGGCGAATGATAAAGGTAGGGCTTTTGCATCCCAGGGTTTAAAAATAAAAAGCAATTTCAGCAGCTGTTGCAGGAGAGGGATGTGCCTCGTGAGCCCGTCCAGGGGACATGAGGTCGGGGAAGGAGGAGCTGCTGTGGCAGCTGAGTTATCGGCTGGGAGGACCGAGGGCAGCAGAAAAACGTGCACGAAGATCTCTGCCAGGACCAACTCTTCCAAATAAATTACCTTGCTCAGGAAACACGCAGCGGAGAGACCAGCCCCGCAGCTATATTTGAATCAGTCCTTTTCCTCGGTCGCTGTGGGACAGAGCCTCATCCCAGAGAGGCCAGGGCTGACCAGTGAGTGCGTCCGTGTGGTGGTGCTGGGTTGGGTCTCCGAGCCTCAGCCGGGAGCAGAGGGGAGCTGGCACCCAGGTGCTTGGCCAGTGAGAGCCCAGAAGAACTGACCCAGTGCCACCAGTGGCATGCGTGGACTTTGCAGTGACCACAGACACCCCACAGACAAGCAGAACTAAGAGCGTGATGGGAGGAATGTCCTCCTGTGGTTTATGTCAAAACCTCCAAGGCTTATGCTGAAGGTGGGACAGAGACTATGCGTGACTGCAGCACAGATGCCTTACCCAGGACCACAGCATAGACGTGACCGCTGGTTTTGACCTCCTAGTCCTTTTCTAGGGGTCTGTCCTCCCCGTCAGGGCTGCCAGCATCTCCAGCCTGGCACCAGAAGTAGTTCAGGTGGGGAGCAGGATCCCAGCTTGTGCCCAACACCTGCAGAGCTCCATGTGGTACCTGCATTCCTCTGTCCAGGGCAGCCCCCGAACTGCCGGATCCCCCCTTTCTCTCTGCCCTCTGCCTTCACCACCCCCAAGACGCTGCTGCTCCTCAGCCCACAGCTCAGCAGGATCCTCCTTTCAAGGCTTAATTAATACTAGCTGTAGCAGTCGGGAAGCTCTACTGCTCCTGTAGGAGGTAACCTCCACCCCGACATTCATGGAGAGCTGTTCTTCAGAAACACACAAAAATAGCAATAAGAAAGCACTTTCTGGCCAAGCTTTTCCAAACCATAACAAAGCGTGGGGGCTCCGGGTGGGTCAGAGTGAGCCCCTGGGATTACATTTTTTGAGTCGGTACCAGTGCTCTCCGAACCCCACCGAGAGGGACATCAGCCTTGGCTTTAATGGGTCACTGAAAACACCTCCGTGCAATTTACCCCTCTACAGTTTCATATTTTTCAAGTGGAGGGCGGGTCTTACAGCCGCACATGCCCACCCGGGCCACTTTTAGCACGGTGGCCTGGCCCTTGCGTGGGGCAGGCTGCCAAACCGCGTGAAGCCAAGGACCAAAGACATTAACTGGGGATGTGACAGGGATTCACAGCCACCGAGGAGATCACCAGCCTCACGGGACAGGCTGCGTAGCCAGGCTCTGCTCTCTGCCTCTGGTGGGCAGGTCCTCCATCAGGTATACAGGAAGGCAGAATTTGGTCCGGGGCACAGCGTTTAAGATCTTAAAAAGGTAAATGGCATGTACGGACACTGCCCAAACACAGCATAGGGCCCCTGGGGTAAGGACCGCTCTTTGCCTATACTGCTCTGGGTAAACCAGGGTACTGAGCTGTGCTCTTGGGCACTGCAGGCAAACAGATTTACTTATAATAATAGAAACCAAGAAAAGAGAGACTACCTGTTATTTCCTTCCATCTGTTCCAGTTTCCCCCCAAAAGGTCTCATTAACCATCTTTATTCATGCAAAACGAATTCAGAAACACCCCTCCAGCTGGCTGCTCACCTTGATGTCTCCAGCCTGACACGGGGTGACCATGGGCCATCGCTGGTGTGCTGGAGCTTCCCCGCTCCACCGGCAGCTGAAGGAGCATGGAGCAGCTCTGCTGCTCCTGCAGACTGGTCATCGAGCATGACGGAGACGAGCCTTCCCCTGGTTTTTGGGGGGGTTTCTTTCACCTGTGGGTAGGCAACGCCTGGCAGGAGCCCTCCTCAGGTCTCACAGTTTGCAGGAGTGATGAAGTCTCCTCCTGTTCCCTTAGCAGGAGGACGTGGCAGGATCTCTGAGCAAAAGGGAGAGCTGGATACATGTTGGCTTTCAGCTCTAAGGTGAACCAGACGTAGCCGTCCTTGTAACCTCTTCAGCAGCACCCCCGTAACAAATCTGTCCTCAGGAGTCTCCTGCAAGCTGTCTTCTGCCCGGCATGAGCAAGGCCCAGTTGGCTGCAGATGTTTGGGCAGCTAAGCGTGATGACAGACAGATATCCACAAAGCATTGAGGCAACCCCAAGCCGAGGAGGTGACACGAAGCATGTGTCTTACCAGCACCCATAGCAGAGCTCAGCACAGGTGGCGCAGACCAGCCTCCGCATTTGGTACCAGCCAAGGACCTCCCTGACCCCTGAACGAAATCAATCATTTTTAGTGGTACTACGCCCTATAAAGAAGGATTCATCCCACTCGTGTTCAGGTTTCCCCCTTCCACGTAGCAGAAACGCCACCCGGGGGCTCTCCCAGTGCAGACCAGCATGGCACTGGGATGCAGCAGGCACAGCCACGCTGAAAGAGGATGAGGTCATGAAAGACCTGCTCCCTGCCAAGCCACTGGCTGCTGAGATCGCTTCGCCTCAGCACCACCAGGATGCCATCCCACACACCGGAGGTGGATTCCCCCATCCTGTGTGGAGCAATGGGGTGGTTCTCTCCAGCCCTACCCATGCAAAAAGAACGATGGCAAGTGCCTGGTGCACTGGTAAGACCTATGCAGGCTTAGATGGTCATCGCTTGCCTTCTGTATGGCTGATACCCTCACACGGGAAGCGAGAAACCGGCAGCCCTGGCCATCCCCAGCCTTTATGCTCCTTCCATGCAAGAGTCCTAAGTCACAAAGCTGAAACCCAGAGCAGGCAGGTGAGCCCAGCACCCTGCCTGCAGGAGGTGGACCAGCGCCAGTCCAGAATTGCCAGCCTTAGAGGGAGAGCAGCCCCAAAAGGAGGTTGACTTTACAGTATGGTAGTTATGGCATGGATTGAGGGTCTTTCTCCTCCTTTAGGCACTGGTTCAACATCCAACACCACAGCAGAAGTTTGAAAGGAGGCTTAGTGTAGCTTGGATCCTGCCTTTTCAGAGACGATGAGCGTCTGAGCACAGCATCACAATTCCAGCCAGAGCTGGAAAGGCACATCGGGGCCTCCTGACCGTGGCTCCCTCAGCAACTCGATGATGCCCTTCTGCAGCCGAGTTGTATTTTTAGGTCCTTCTCCCTGCTGATTCATTAGGGGAGCTAATGTTCCCCAAACTGCGGCGTGTCTGACCCTTGAGGTGTGTACGCCACGCACTCCTGATAAATATAGACCACTTCAATTACATAACCTGTCTAATAAGCAGCGGCTGTCCTCCCTGCGGGCACGCGGGGGACCGGGAACCAAAACACCTCTGCCAAGGGTGTGAATGGATGCCTTGCTATTTATTTTATTTCCACTCTCTTCTATTTTCGATGACTTCCTGCTGTATCGACTTAATGAGTGACTCAGTGAGGTTCAGTGGCCCTGGAAGTACTCCAGGTTCAGCGCGACCTCTCTGCTCTGCCCACCAACGCCAGTGTGCGGGGCAAGGTCCTCCCTTCTAATCCTCTCCTCTGCTGGGGGAGATGCAGCAGGGTGGGATGGGACGGGAGGATTAGGATTTGGAGAGAACTAGCTAAAAGCTGGGTTCATTTCCCAACTGGATGTGTCAGAGCATTTGGCAGACTAGGGCTAACCGCAGGACTTCATACCTAGGGGTGCAATGGTATGTCACTGGAAAAGGCACCTGGTTTGGTTAACAGAGCAATAAAGGCACCTAACTGCATGCTGTGTCAATACAGAAGGCTTAGAAAGTCCATGTGCTTGATAATAAAGACATCTTGGTATCAAATAGCAAGGCATCAGTGGAGTTGGGCTGTGATCTTACAAAATAAACATAAGTTTAGGACCTAGATGTGACTGCAGTGGCTGAGTGGCAAAATGCAGAGTAATCATTAAATAAAGCATTCAAAGTATAGTATGAAGCACAATATTAATAGACTTGACAAATGCAGGCATAAGTGGGGTTTTTGCACAGTGATTTTTAACCCCTGGTCTCTGGTTTCTTGTGGCACTTGCAGCAGAAGCCCCATGGAAAAGACCCAGAGAAGCCCAGTCTGCCCCACCTGAGGAGGTTTCTCTCCTTGAGAAATGTTCAGGCACCTGCTAATCATAAACCAATGCAAGCCTTTAGAAAGAGAAGTAGCTGTTTCCATCAAATGCACCCACCGCTCGCCATGGGTTTGGCATCGCTCAGCCAGGCTGGCTGCAAGCAGCATCATGACGGCAAAGAAAGAGAGCTGTTGAGACGGCTTGAGTGATATTTATGACAAGGACCGTTCTACCTATATTTGTTGTTCTTGCTGTGCAAGCATCCAGCATGTCCTGTAATAACTTTAATAGCTTTTGTGCAATGGCTAGGAATGATGAAGCTAATTCAAGATTAGGCATTCAACCTCCCTGGTTTTGTTCCTGTCTTTATCTAACAGTCAACAATCTGATCTCTTCCAACGTCCCTCGCTACCAGATACAGGCTGAAGCAGGGCAGAGGGCTGGTCCCAAAGTGGGGACCTCTGCTCTGGCCTTCACAGCAGCAAATAGCTGTGCTTTTGCTCCCGGACAGCCCCTCTCCTGATGTGCCACGGCCTGGCACCAGTCTGAGGAAAAGGGACAACTGTGACTAAACAGACTCTCATGAGGCTGGAGCTGCTTTTCACCCACAATAAGGGTCTGTGGCACAGCGTGGTGTGTCCCCCCGCAGCAGCGCATCCCCAGGAGATGTCCCCCATCCTGCAGAACCACCTGGGAAGCCGGGAGGTGTGTGACACGCCGCTGGTCGGTGGCAGACCCAACAGTAGAGCCCAAGGTCTTTGCCCCAAGGTCTGCAGTCCACCCGTGGGGCCACAGGTCTGGGGTCTGTCCCAGCTTGCAGCAGAGGACACCAAGCCCCACCGCTCCTTGTCTGCAGCCCTCTCGTCTACCTCCCGGCCTTAAATGTGCAGAAAGTCTGCTAAGGGCTTTCCTGCTGGAAGGACTCAGCAGGAAGCACCTAATGCAACCTCTCTTGCTCATCCACGGTACTCACGTCCAACAGATAATAAAACCACAGGCTCCTTTCTCATTAATCCCTAATTAGGCGCTCTCTCACTTACACAGCACTTTCTGTCATTAGCAGTGGAAAGCTGAGAGCCTGCCTTTAACCTTCACATGTTGTGAGGAGGCAGACCCGAACACCTTGCTGTGATCTTGCACACAACATCTCCTTGTGCTCGCTCTCAGGGGCTCCTGGAAAAGATCCCCCCTTCCCCAGCGAGGGTAGAAAAGCAAAACCTCTAGAGGAGAGCAGCATCTGCAATAATGCGGCTGGAGATGTCACACACCCAGTAGACACTTGAGGACCGAGTGACCGCAAGGTCAGGTTTGCCCTTGCACACCTGCAAGAGCCCAAGTGATGGACCACAGAGGCCTGAGCCAGCTCCCCGGCTCCTGGCAGCTCATCCCGGCGTAAGAATAGAGAAGGCAGCAAGAGGTCACATGCTTCCCCCTGGCCTCCTGCCTCCATCACTGCTCTTTACCAGTGGCTGGGAAGGAAAGGGAAGCTCCATCAGCCCTCCTGTTGCAGAAGAGGCTTGCCAAGATCCCCCAGTGGGCTTTTAAGTTGCCGTATGGGAGAGTGGTCTGGCTGTGACAGCGGGGGACTCGGAGCAAGCTCATCTACCTGTTGAGAGTGGGGCAGAGTAGCCCACATCGAGCTCTGTGCAGCCAGACTACTCCTAGAGCTTCAGCATCTTAATTTAAAGCCAGGCTGGGCATGTGGTGTGTAGGCTGAGGCCCCCCCGCTCTGGGGGCACGCAGGTGTCCCTGCACGTGGTGCAGGAGCAGGAACAGAGAGAGGAGAGCAGAGATCACAGCTGAACATCAGCCCCCCTCCCACCTGTGTCAGACAAAACCACACGGAATTATTAGGACAAATACTCTCAGGGATGTGTGTGCTGGGCATATGCCAGCGATGGGAATGGGCAAGCAGCTGAGTTATCGTATCTGGAATAAAATACCCAGTCCTTGCTGCTGCTGGCAATGTGACATTTGCTGCCCATCATCCCAGCAGCTGCAGGTCAGCTGCATCCTGCGCTGTCCTGCCCGTGACGGTGGGACTCGCTCCCAGCTGAGACCTCGGAGACTGGGAATAATACCTGTCCCAGACGGACATGCAGCCTCAAACCCGTACGTGAGTGTTGGTGCTGGACACATCCTTGGCTTACAGTAAGCGGTGTCTGTGCACTGTCCCCCCCCGGCCTCCATTACCCACAGCATTTTTGAGAAGACCACCAAGGTCACCTGAGGGCTGTCGGTCAGCAGGTCCGTGCACAGCCGCACCATTCCCAAGTGCTCCTCTCCAGCTTCCCAGCTGGTGGCTGAAACACTGCGGTCCTGCAGGACGATGCTCTGTGTCCCATTGTCCTTGTGTTAGCCACGAGGATCTCGCATTGGTCATGCAGTAGCCCAGCAAGAGGAACCAGCCGGCACGTGCCCATGCAGGAGACCAGCGGCGGGTGAGGAACCGGATCCGGCCCCTCTCCTTGTGGGTCTCTCCAGAGGCAGACAAATGCAAGGAGCCTGTGGCGTCAAGCAGTCCTCAACTCCTGCCTTGTGAGCCTGGCCAGCACAGCTTGATCCACGTGGGACAGTGGCCCCAGGATCACGTTCTCCTGCTTTAAGCAACTGAAGCATAGATGGTGTCCCAAAACCTTCTCTCCTCTTGGTCCTGGGAGGGAGAGAGGAGAAGGAAGGCACAGAGCCGGAAAGGAATCAAAAGTTTTGTTTGCTGCTGAAAAGAGGTTGTTTTGAGCATTTCCTTTAAATGGATGGTTCTGCTTCTCCAGGGATTGGTGTTAAGGCCTGCTAGAAGCAGCCCGAGTTCAGCCCCTGATCTCCCCACGGCCAGGACTGTGCATGTCAGTCTGATCTAACCAGACCCCGAGTGCTGGGAGGGGACCCCCTCCCGCCTTCGCAGCAGAGGAAAGGTTTCCCCACCATGACCCTGAGGCCGATCCACTGGCTCTGATGGTTTGTGCCCATCACAAAGCACTAAGAAAAGCTCCTGGGAAGTGGGGAACCTTTGCTTCATTAGCTATAAAAAGGGTACTTCTCAAGCGAAACAAGTTCAGAGCTGAGCTTCAGAGTGCTCTTTGAACAGCGCTGGGCAGGGAGTGCAAAGCTGTAGGGAGAAAACCTGTGGACCTACCAGCGTGAACAGCATCTCCACTCCAATCATTTCAGTGGATAATCTGGAAGGAAATCTAACTGCGGCGGTGGGGAGGGGGACAACGAGGCAGCTCCTTCCCAGGGAGGCGGGGGAGCACCTGGCTGCCAGGCGATGCAGAGATTGCACCAGGCAGCGCTGCGTTACAAGCGATTTTTGCAAGCTCTCCTGGAAAGCCGGGCAGCTTCCCAGCCTGACGGTGGGAATCTTACTGACAGTGCGGGATTACTCTGTCCTTAAAGAACTTGGGGTCTTGCACAGCTGCCAGGTCAAGAAACAGGAGGAGCCGTTTGCATGTTTTGAAACAGAGGACATCAAGTGAAAAAACTGAGTATGGAAAGAGAGGGGATATCACCCCGACTGGCTACAGGCACGCATGGGCAATGTCAGCATCAGTGGGCAGACTGTCAGGTAAGAACATAAAGAGGCTCCTCCTGGGGCAGTCCGTGGGTCCCACTGTGAACCACCCCATGGAGAATGTTCTTTCTCTCTCCTCTTTCTGTAGAGATGTCTAAGTATAAAAGACTCTTAATGTAGAGCTTTTCCTTCAGCCTCCAAAACACAATGACACGTCCCAACCAGCTGTACCCAGCACTGGCAGAAGCCAACACCTTCCCCAGCGCCTCTATCCTGTTATCCCTAACGTGTCCCTTCCCTTTGGGTTCAGTGTTAATATCTGTTCCTCTCGCTCACTAGACAACCAGCAGCTTGAGCAGCAAGGCAAGCCTTGAAGGCAGGCAAAGAAATAGTGCAGGGGGGTAGAGGGCAAAACCAGGCGGTGATGCTCGTGCCAGGTTACGGCTCTGCAGAAAGCAGTGCCTGGCGTTGCCTCCCCCTCCTCCTGCAGCATCTCCTCCTGCTCTTGCACCCTGGAGCAGCGTATCCTCCTCTGCTGGGTGTCATCCTGTGGATGCAGAACCAAGGGTAAAGCCTGAGCCCCTTTTGCTCTTCCCTTTGGTAAGGCTGAAGGTGCTTCTCTGCTCACTGCAGATGAGAGTGAAGGGGCTCGCACCTCCTCCCTCTGACAAGCAAGATGCAGAGAGAAATTTAGGGAAGAGGGTGCTGACCACCAAACCCATTACAATCGCACCAGCCCCTGCGTGCCCACCTCTCTCACGCGGCCCAGCGTGAAGTATCTCAGAAGGAGCAAACACCCTTCTTCTCCCGAGAGCAGCAACGCCTATCTGAGAAAACGCAGGCAGAGTTTTGCTCAAACTCCTCCTGTCAGTCTCCTGCATACCCTACTACCAGAGAAAAGAGTCACCCCACATGAAGAACTCCAGAAAAAGGGATGACAAAACCATACAGAGGCCAGACTGGAATAAAACAAAGATATCTGCTTAAAAATTCAGGGCCTATCTCCACTCTTGCTAAAGATGCTGGGACTTTTCAGAGGCCCCGCAAGGACAGAGGTGAGCTCTCTCTGCCTCTCATGTGTCTCAGCACAAACCCTCTCTAGGATGAGAGTCACTCAAGCATGTTATAAGCACAGACTGTGCTCCCTGCTCCCGGGAATAATTTCTAGTTGAGATAGCTTGTGGTCTGATTCAAAGTCCTCAGGAAATAAGACAACCTTTTACTCATATTGAACTGCAAAGGAGGCGTTTGGGGCAGCTGGAGGGTGAAAGCTTTGGCCTCCATTACTATTATTTTCTGTAATGGCAGGTAGGACAGAGAAATCAATTTTTTTACCGCATATTTGAACTCTGAGGAAACAAAGAGGAAGTGACAACCATCTTTTCAGAGAGACAAGCTGCTCAATACAGAACATGGCTCATTTCAACTTTGGGGGACTGATCTGAACGCTCTGAGCATACGGAGACATTTCAAGTATCATCTCTAGCTGTACAAACTGCTACCAGGGTCTCCATTTCTGGTGGTCTTTCTGGCACATGCTACCTGCTGGAGATGCAGGTGTTTTGCTTGGGCTGCTGTGGGGTGTGGCAGTCCCAGCAAGGCTATTTCCCATTAGGTAACGAGGAACACAACAGCTCCCAAGAAACACAGCCCTTGCCCTTCCGCACCGGCTTAGCATTTGGACAACAGAGAAATGAAGGAGCCTGTGCCCTGAAGTTCCATTAAAGACAGGTCCTCTAGGAACGTGAACCGTGCCATAGATCATTTCTTGTGTCAGTCATTACATGGGTGGTAACAGGACATAGCTAAAATGGAGGACTTACCTATGTATCACCACCCAACCTGCTCTTTTGAGCAACAGCTTATTCTTAAGCAATACTGGTTAAGCAGCAAAGCGAGGCTAAAATTGAGCTGTACCTCTCTCACGCTCAGAGGCTTCTGCATCCCTTTACGTGAAGAGACTAGGAGGTAAGGTACAGCCAGCCGCCCCTTTCCAACCTCCCATGGAGAGCAGGGAGATGTACCACCCCAACAGCCACAAACCTGCCCAATGGACAGCCATACGATTGAAGACAAGGTTTGCTCCTTACGGGTGCATACAGAATATGTCGCACAGTAAAAAGAAAACGGCAAAATTAAACACATGCAATGCTTCAGGTCTTTATTGTTGCTGTAGAGTAACTGGTACATGGTTAAAACATTCTAATATACTCAGTGATCTCTGAAAACTAAGGCTTTCTGTAGGTTTGTAGTATCCTGGTGTTTCCTTTCACACCGTGTACATATAAAATCAAGTTATAAAAACACGATCTTTTTTAAACACCACAGATTGATGCAATGCACAAAACTAGGAACTACATTTTGTATGATCAAGACAACACCTTACAGACCAGCTTCGGGCCTTGCAACTTTGAAGCCAAGAGAGAAATGTTTTGGTCTGACATCCTGCTACCTAGATGAGCTTGATGACAAACACAGATGGCAGGGCTTCAACCTTCTGTTCTGAGCAGAAAGAAAGAAACCCCTGATGTTGATGAGGAAACATTTGATTGAGCAAATGAAAGCAATATCCTTAAAGCACATCATTAATCTCAAATAACATAAGCAAGACCTAGCAAGACCTGTAGGTCCCACGGACAGAGTAGTCGCTGCTCTGTCTACTGCGGCTGCTGGGACTACAAGAGAAGGTGAGCCATGACAAATGTGCTAATGAGCGAGACGAGTCTCGGTGCCAATATGTGTTCCATGAAAGAGGGGGTGTGTGACTCCTGGAGTACTAGCACCTTTAACCTAACAGCACTGACAACATTTCAAAGTGATTTACCCAGCATAGAATCATAGAATCATTTTGGTTGGAAAAGACCTTTAAGATCAAGTCCAACCGTAAACCTAAAACTGCCAAGTCCACCACTAAACCATGTCCTTAAGTGCCACCTCAGTCTACTCTGAATAGGGAAACACGGTAAGAACAAAACGGTCTCAAAAAAGCCTGTATATTAGAACCTTTTGAGTAAAAAGCTACATTTTGACCAAAGAGGAAAAAAAAGCATTCATAGAAAGATCTTCCCCCAGTTCCTTAACCACTTTTTAAACAAAGAAGCTTCTATATCCACAACCCTTTTTCTTTTTATTCAATTTTTTCTCCCCGTCTTGCATTTCTAATTGAGCTGGAAAATGATGCACATAATCTGAAAATTTACATCAGTCACAAAGCCAACACACCTCCCTGGGAGAGGAGGATTCTTCACTTACCACGTGCTGCCCTGCATCATGGAGCCAGGCACTGCAAACGTGACATTAGCAGCTGACAAGAAGATTATTCTTTCTCTTTGATCTGAATACATGAGAGAGAGGGATGAATTACAGATTTGCAGGATGTTTACCACATTACAGTAGGTTACGTGTTTGGCTCCAGCTGGGAGAAAACCCCTTGTAAGGGTCAATGATGGATTGCATTTGATTTCATTTTCAGAGCCCAACTCTAATCACACACAGACGTAAATCTTTCACCGCTCCATGACCAAGACTCACACGGATGTTTCTGATTGATACATTTGATGACACCACAAAGCTCTCTGAACGACTGAGAAAAGCGTAGCTGGTATTTACGTCACCAACATATATAACCGGTCCTCTGAAGTCATTCCTGAAGACTATGTTAAGGCTATTGGAGTAGGCTGGCCATGGTTACTCCTGGTATGAATGCACAGCCATGGCTCAGGACAGACTAGAAGAAGCCTTTTAGGTCTCCTCTGCATTAACCATAAATGAGGTTTTTAGGTTTTCCCTGGCAGCGAGTTACCTGGATGTGCAGGGAACTGCACCAAAGCAGAGTATTAGGCGAACTAAAACCAGGCTATGTAGATGTTAAGCTGCAACCACGCCTTTGATGTCACGGAATTAAGTTTTAAAAAGTCCTCATAGTGCAGAAAGGACCTCCTTCCACTTGTGACAATGAAACACCAGTTGTCAGTCGTCAGGTACTCAAATATAAATATGAAAAAATCATTAAGAAACGTAACCCTAAATATAAACCTAGTTTTATTTATTTTTAAGAAAAAAGGGATTAAAAAAATTAGAGTAAAACAGATGGCTTCAAGTACTTTCCGCATAATAAACAATTAGTTATTATAAGCAAAGATTAAAAAATACTTGTCACCTTGCAAGGGACAGCTGAATAGAGGCTGGTGATTAGTTCAAAAAATGGCCTTTGATACAGACAGCATGTTTAGTGTTGTAATTTAGAAGAAGACAGATGTGTCTACCATGCCGACCCAATACTTGAGATATTCAGCATAGTACAAGATACATTTTGCACTCTGTACTTTCACATTTCATGGCAATGCCACTCAACATATGGAGCCAGGCCATCTCGGTTTAGCTCAAACAAGCCTTCATGCAATAAACAACAAATATTTAGTAAGTCAGGAAGGTTTTGCAGCAATACAGTTGATAAAGCGGTCTAACATTTTTGAGGCTGAAAAACAAACCTAACATGAAGTGTCTCTTAAGAGCCGGCAATGTTCATGTCTTTTACTATGCGAACATGAACATTACTTTTATTACACACAACAAAGAATACACTTGAAAGTGCCTTGTCTGAGTTTAAGCCTTCATATTTTCTGAAAGTCATGAAAATAAGGGAAAGTGTTATAGTGGGAGCCCCAAAAGAACCCCCCAAAAAATCACGAAGGAGGTTGGAAAAACAATGATGTCATCAGGCAATCAAAGAGATGCAAAGGGAAGATGTAGCTCAATTTCCCTGTGCTGTGATAAGTCCGAAACCCATCTCTTGTACCTATAAGGAGACAACCATTGCATCAGATGCATTTCAGCATGTCTGGCTGACACACATGGAACAAGCAGTCTTCCTGATTATGTAGATGGACACTTGAAATGCCTAAGGAAGCAATGTGAAAACCAAAATAAATGCTTTAAAAAAAAAAAAAATCTTCCCTACTCTGAAAAATAAATAAAATGTTTTCAATCAAATAATGTCTACAAGGAGACCTTGTTGAAAAACATTTGCCAGCTACTCAGAGACACTTATTTTTACCTCTGTGAGGAAAAAACATGAATAAAACAACAAAAAACCAGCTCCCCTATCCCGCAGCTCTGTATACTACAGTAGGAACAAGACTCTCACAGCTAACAGGGAGACCAAATAACAGTATGAAACAGTGAGAAATCAAAACTTAGCTGCATAGGTCTATTAAATAATCAGTTAAGACTTAAATGGAGGCAGAGCCAGCACTGTTTTCTGTACTACAGCACAAGACTGCAATGCTTAGAAATCCTTCTGAGTGACCACGCCAGAATGGTTCAATAGTGGTAGGTTCAGTAGTGTTTGGAAAAGCTTATAGGAAAATATTATTTTAAAATAAGTTTGAACATTTGAAATAGAAAAAAGAAACAGAACAACTTCTTCTCCAACTTCCACCTACCATCAAAACATTGTTAAACTTACCAGCTTTCCAAATCTGGTGCTTACTTTACAACAATGTGATTATACAGAAATCATACATCTGTCTCTTAGCTGGACAGTTTGGGTTTCTACATGAAAGTTCAGTGCATGTCACATTTATTAACGTCCTTATGATTGTTCAATAATCCAGCAATTTGTTTCTTAATTACAGCAGAATGCAGTTGCCAGCTGCTTGCAAGAGCAATGTTGAAATTACATTCAGAGATAAAAACTATCATTTTCACGTATACCAATAACTAACATTTTTCTTTCTCTTCACAGAATCAAGTGCAAATGTCTAACAATGGCAATAGTAAAAGACAATTCTCATGCAAAAATTCTTCCCTGTGCATAAAATTTGCAGGACATCTGAAACCCACCTATTTTTACGTCTTTCTCTACCCCAGAACTAATTGTTTTTTATTTTCGTGTTGTGCAATTTCTGTTGCTTTCTAAAATATTGATGACAAGCGAGTTCAATTAGCTCCAGGCCACCAAATATCTTTTGCTGCACAACAAAAAAGATGATCATGGCTGCAAAATACCATCGTGCAAAGCTGTACAGGTACAGCAGCACAAGCATACCCAGTGGGAACACCGTCCAATACAGGAGCGAGATGCACTTAACCGTGAGGACCCTGAGCTCAGATTTACACGGTGGAATAATGCTTTGCCCTGTTGCACTGAAGCATTTTCCATCTTCATAGAAGTGTCGGAGTCTCTCCTCTTTCTCTTCCCAACGCTTCCGGCACCAAAGCTGCAGCTCCTCCTTGGAAGAGGGCACTGTCTCTATGGGATATCTCTGGACGTGGAAGTGGATCTCCTTTGGGAAGTTTCCATTCAAAAGGTGCTTCTCTGTTTGAGGAATGTTTTGGGGGTATGCCACAGTTATGTCATGGATAGCATCGAGATTGTCACCTAGAAGAAAGGTTTGGCGGAAGAAAGATCAATACAGATCATGCAATGGTCAGAACACTAATTCACTTCAAGGCGTGACTGAAAACTGTCCAAATTGTGGCAGAAATCCCAAAGATACTATGGGATAGCTATGCAGAGTATGTTTTATCTGCTACAATCATTAAAGGCTGAAAGGTCAAACTTCTCTCAATCATTATCTGTTCTGAATCCGAGCAAAAAACTTTGGGAACAAAATTATACACAGTACAAACTAACGCAGAATTACAACAGTGAGTAAGAGGAAAAAGTCAAATTTAAAAAAGAGAAAATGCACATTTGGTCTTGAATAAAGAGCACAGTATGTGAGACTAATCTTCAGTTATTCGTACCTGTGCTGCAAGCCAAAATTGCTTTTAACTAACGAAATACACCCTCGTGTATGTTCCCGTCAACACTGAAAAAGATTCAGTTTGATCTGGAGCAAGCAGCATACACAATCCTAATTCACTGAAGATTGAGAAGACACATGTGAAACATACACCAGCTAAATACCAGGAGCTCATTAAATCTCTGGTATCTCACAAAGGATGAGTAGTATCTCTGTAGCTCAGCCAGCTTTCCAGAGCACTCCAGTTAACACAATTTCTTTAAATCCGACCAGCCAGTACTGTAAGGAGGAGAGCTGCTGCTTACTGCATTCCAGAGCTGGTAAAGAAAAAGTACAGCATAAATGGTAGGAAGCCTAGCTTTAAGTAAACCACGTACGGTTAGCTATTTGGGTAAAGTGAGTATAGCTAGCCACTTAAAAAGCAATTGCAGATTAGAAATTCAAGGGAATACTGATGAAAACCCCCTCTACTTTTCATTACCATGCTCGATCGAGCCAACGCTCTTGAAAGGATATCAGTATTGCCAAAGTGGGGTTTGCTAACGCATCTTTGTACTAAATGTTTTTGCACTTTTAAAATACCCTCTTTATACCCCAGCCTCTGACCAGACATTCTTTTTAGATTTCATAAAGTAAATTCTGCTAGTGTAAAACTGATCTAAAAATAGGCGCATGGTGCACTGGATGTTGCGTAACTGTTAAGTTCTGCCAGCAGTGATTTATCCCACTGTTTTTATTTGGCTGGCTGGCTCGGGGCAAAATAGAATTGGAGACTAAAAGCTGTCTCCAGTTGCAGCAATTGAAGACTTTTGCTCTCACAGATGATGTCACTTCTTGCAAACATGATCAAAACCTACTCTTTAGCCCTGCTCCCTCCTTTCATTTGCTCCCCTTCCCTGGCATTTTTGGCTTTCCTTTACAGCCCTAAAAATGACAAGGACAGAATAGAAAGTTACTTTAAAAGGCTATGTTCAAAAGGATGTATCTAAAGTGCAACTCCAAATATCACAAGAGGGGGAAAAACCCTATTCAGCCTTTGAAGAGTATTTTATAACTGTGCTGTCTTGTAATGATCTCTCTTGGACAGTTTTGTGGCAGGTTACTTGGACTTTTAAAGAGCTATATATGGCTCCTAGGAGGTCTATGAGAGCAAAACTCAATACTCCAGCTTTTGTCTAGCTACGGGGTCACATCCTAAGCAGAGAATCACCGTATTCTGCACAGGTAAAACCTTACAGATCATGTTGCAGGAGATGCCAAAATTGAATGTGTCTCAGAAACCCAGCCCTTACAAAGGGAAATGATGGCCAGCCTGCTGCACCTTAGCACAAAGCATTTTGAGAGCAGCTTGCATTTTTCCTCCCACTACTCCAAATATTTCTGCCATCAGAAAGAATTACAGTCAGCCTACAGGACAGACATCCCCTAGTTCCCAGCCTAACCAGGGGAAGGGCTGCTACATATATGTCTAAGAGAGATCCATCTCTTACAATCTGTCTTCCTCCTGATCCTCCATAGCTCTCCAGGTCCTAGTGGCACATAAAACCTACAGGCTTTACCTCAAGAGGGAGGCCAGAAAAGTTCAGCCTTCCTGGGGTCCTTGTATGAAAAAAGCTTTCTATGTAAAGAGTTTGGGGCTACATGAGTTTCTGACCCATCTTGCAGTCATTTGTGTCTTTGCAGCTAAACAGTCAGTCTGCCATTACATGCAAATGTTCTCGAAA
Source organism: Haliaeetus albicilla (assembly GCF_947461875.1). Lineage (NCBI taxonomy): Eukaryota > Metazoa > Chordata > Aves > Accipitriformes > Accipitridae > Haliaeetus > Haliaeetus albicilla. The sequence goes on along the minus strand of NC_091495.1, from coordinate 5,926,272 downwards.
AATCAAGGCTTTACACATAAGGATCACTGGCATACAGACCACCGGCGATAAATCATCAGATTTGCTTAAGACACAGATTTTCTGACTCTGTGCAAGTGGGACTGACAGGACTGGGCAGGACTCCCTGCACACATGCAGCTGGTCTGATCTCTTCAGCATGCAGACAGATTTCTGCCCACAAATTCCTGTTCAGAAACAGGGAAGCCTCTACTCCTTACCTATGGATTTGTAGCACCCCCAGACAGAGAACTTCCAGCAGGGCTTCACGCCAGACTGTAGAAGATCTACACTACATTACAGCTTCTAAATTAGTTACTCAGAACAAAGCTCAAAGAGCTGCATACAGGAGGGTGCACACATTACTCTTTCTGCATTACAAACAGGGACACCAAGGCAAAGGATGATTACGTGTCTGCTCAGTGTGTCCACCTTGAACCAGTATCTCCTAATTCCCAGCTGCAAGCTTCACCTGTTAAAGTATATTTTAAACAAGAAGTAGTGAAACTTCAAAGGTAGATTTAGCATATCTGAAAGCACAGAAACATCAGAAAGAGAGAAGACCAGAATACCAGGTTTCACATGCAAGAGGATTAGAGCCTTTCTCAAGAGTCCCCTTGTTTGGGTCATACATATTTAAAAACTCCACACAAATGGCAGCCCAAAGCTTTCGTTGCCTGGCAAGGCAAGTATGTGGAAAAGACCAGCTCCCATCAGTTTTCTACAGTTGTTGAAAGAAGCATACCCTGCTAGTATTACGTGCAGTAAAGTGGATCCACACTGCACACTTGAACAAAAAGGTTCTGCATATTCTCTGCTGATTTATCAACGACAGCTTTTAATATGGACAGGGTCAATGCATCACTGCCAGACATGCTACAAGCAAATCTGCTAAAAAGAAGAAAAGTTACTGCAGCAGATGAAGGTAGACCATTCTTGAGCAGGGACAAAATTCCCTTAGGCTAGGTTTAATCACGCAGTTTTGAACCTGCATCCGTGGCTAGAGCATCTTTATTGTCTCTGTTCCCCTCTGAAGTTAAGCTCATTCTCTCTGCAGTCTGGAGATACCTAACAGCACATGTTTCAGACAAAAGCAAGGTGCCAGTCAACCAGCAAACGAAAGTGTTCCTAAGTAAAGATGCAGGGCAGTCACTGATTTTAAAGATCTTTATCCACCTGAACTTAAAGATCTGCTTAAAAAAACTGCTTCTGCACATTTAAGAAGAAATTACCCTGAGGGAAGCCACATCATTCTACTTCTCTAATGGGTCAAAAACGAAGTAGGCAAGCATATTTGTTTTTAGCTCAGAGAAGCTGTCAGTGGACAAACCACTTTTTGCAATGTTTTTAGTGACATCTGAGGGATCTTCTTTATCCTGCATGTATCCACATCCCAGTGGGAGAAGGAATGAAGGACAGAGAAAAATCATATAAAGTTTGCTGGTTTGCATCTGAACTCTAATTAAGCTAAGAAACTGCCATTAAGGCTAAAATGTCAGGTGGGTAGCCCAGCTCTTCAGGACAAAGAGACACCAGTTTCAGTAGCTTTACAGTCTCATGACTTTCTTCCTGCAGTAGTAGAACTATATATCCTTCATACCCATGAGCAATATTCTGTCCTGTGCTTTACAAAAGCACCTCAGAAAAGGAAAGCTTACTACAGTGCTCAGGAGCGAAGATAAAGTTTATTTGCAATTGTTGTTAAGCGGCTATAAACTGCATAACATGCAGATGATGATTAATCCATGTGGCGGTCTCCATTTCGGGATGACAAAATGCCTCAAAAGCACTATTCTTTTTCTTTTTAAACTTTCTGCGCTCCAGTCAAAGTTGTTTATATTTCAGGCTCTGTTGATACACGACATTACTTCAAGCGATTACAATGCACAGCTGGTTGCTTTGAGCATTGCGCTCAGAGGTGGCAGAGGAAGAACTTGCCAGGCTCATGACCAAAATAACAATATTAGAGAAAGATGCCTTCTTTTAAAAAACATTTCAAAGGAAAACCAAGGACATTTTCTTCCACTATACCAGCTGTTCCATCAGAATTTTTATTCTACTTTAGCAGTTGCAGCATCAGGTAGCCCAGTAGAGGTGAGGTTGCTGCAACTCCCTGCCCCAGCTAGGAGCAAGTCCGAGCACGTATTCCCAATACACACACACAGAAATACAGGCGTACAATGCACAGGCACAGACAGACAGACAGTCATGGATCAACATGGACAGAAAACACAGCACTCAAGCAAATAAAATGGCCTCAGTGTGTTCCCCTGCTCTGGTTAATCGATAAAGGTCTGTCAGTGGGAATTATATACAGGCTACGCATCCCTCCAGCAACTGGCCCAGCGTCCTTGGTCCTCCCAGGTGCTGGCACATGGACACACGAGCCCCTGCGGCCACAGCCCCTCTCCAGTGGCTGGTACAGACCCCTTGCACGCACTGTCGATCCCTTCACAGACACTCAGGGCCACCCAGTAGCTAGTCTTCAGATCCTCTCTTCTCCAGCTGCCTCGTGCAGAGACAAACAAACATACAAACTGGTCTCGGTTGAGCCCAGACCCCACAGTTTCCTCAGCTGCTGGCTTGGACCTTGCAGTCCCTCCAGTAGCCAAACTGTGACCTCTCCAGTATCTGACCAAGACTTATGGCCACTTTGATACTTGGCTCCCAAGCCTCTTACCCTACTCGCCTGCTAGTCCTGCTAGATAGTCACTAGTGATCACACGCTGACATATGCACCCACACGACAGACACGGACCCTGGTCCCTCCAGTTGCTGGCACTTGGACCTCCATGCGCATACCTACAGAGTCCCCTCACCCAGGAAAAATTAGAAATGGGGTTTAATGAGAAGATGGGACAGACTGGGCTGATCAGGCACAAGACAAGTGTACTGACCAGCCCCATTTACATGGGACCAGCCCCTTTTACCCCTTAATTCCTCCATTTTCCCAAACTTGTTCTTCCCAAACCACCTTGAACCACCCCTTTCCCCACTTTTGGTTCCTCCCCTAAATATCCCGTAGTAAATCTTGTACAATCCCCAAATGCTCCTCTTGGGCATCCTGTAACGAGTCCCAGAGCCCTGCAAGCAGTAACGCCCCTCAGTCTGTAAGGCGATGGACAGGAGCCTCTCCCGTTGACTCACTGTGATGGGTGTCATGCCTGGCCCACAGGCTAATGGCTCCCCTGTGACAGCCCTCGGAGGAGCCAGGGTAAGCGCTCTGTTTCTCCATCTGGGTTTTGGGGTTTTCCCTGCCTGCCCTTGTGCCTCTGTGCTCCTTTGCATGTGTGCAGACAAACCTTTTATCTCAACATCTACTATAAAAACCTTACAACCAAGACCATCTTATTAGGTTCAAAGTAAAGATGTCACAGGTAAACTGAAAGTTACTTTTAATTGTGTGTTCAGTAATACCATGTCAGCACAGTATTTTAATTCTAGGGGGAAAAAAACCAGCCTGAATGTAAAAGGCAGGATTAAACTATTTTCAGCTTCTTTCAAACACATTTGCAAAGAGAATATTGCAAGGCAGCTGCAATTGCTGAAAACTGCCAGAAGTGATGCTCAGCTCCACAGCACAGTCCCAAATAAGTGGGCTGGTTGGATGGACCCATCCCCTCTGCTATCAGCATTGCTTGGGAGCTCATGCACTGCTCGTTCCTCAGTTATGATTCACGTCAATGACAAGGGCACTTTCTTGCCCGTACCCAGGACTGGGCAATGCTGAGCAAGCTCACCGTGAGACAAAAGGATCTATAGAAGCAGTGACTTTAGGGTCAAAATGATGATTCAGAACAGAAGCTCTTAAAGCCAAAATGACCATCAGTGAGCCAAAAATGACGATAGGCCCCAGGCAAATCCATGCAATGAACTGCTCAGACTCTTCAGCAGCCTGGAAAGAGAACAGGCAGCTGAGTCTCCTTACCATCAACAGTGGTGGCTATTACCCATTTCCATCCCTAGCAAGGATCTCAGCAGCCGCAATTTGTCCTACTTCAGTTATCATTGACATTACTTTAAATCATACAAGGATTATAAAGTCTCTTCCCCTGCATTGATCCAGCAGAGAAGATGCTATTCTTAACCACAGTACATCACAGAACAGCACGCCAATGAGTTGCTGAGCCAGAACGGGAGATGTATACTGAGATGCTCTCACAACAAAATATTCATGATCACCTTAAAATAAGCTGTTCTGTGAAAATTGGGACCAATATGTGAGGCCCTTGCCCATTCCACCTCCAAGCACAATGTAACTATAACCGCTTCCTCCTGCAAAGCAGCATACCTGTCCCTTCACCACACAGCTCTAGATGCTTCATACATTTCCATGCTTCCATAGAACACTGGCTATAGCTTTCCCACCCACCCCTTAATATCCTTCAACCCTATATACATTTCCTTAGGAAACCCAACAGAAGGAGGCTTGGCATTTCTGTAAATAAACTGATCAGCAACATAATCAAAACAAAGATAGAAACAAGTAAAACAAAACTAGTTATGTTTCCCAACATCTGAGTATTGTACGTTAGCTCTGAAACAAAGATACATTTTTGGACATTAAAACAAAAGCCATCTAAAACTGCTTACTGAGAAATAGTACTGCCTTGGCTCCTGAGATTCGAGTCATTTTTCTTTGAGAACACAGTATCAGGAGGGAGCAGCTTCAAGGATTTACAGCCCCTCCTGGGAAGTATCATCCTCGTGAAGATTTAAAACTTCAGGCAGCCCTCTTTAAAGCAGCGGTGTCAGCCAGGGTTAATCTAAATCACTTTCAACTCAGTAGTTATTGGAAATCTTTTTTGGGTAAGTGTAGCAATCAAATAAGCAAACAAAAAAGACAGAATGATAATGCTGGCCTTGATTAACAGAGAAGAGTGATCCTGCATACCAATTCTTTCTGTAGCTATCCGATTTTCCACCTGTTGTGATAGAAGGAGAGAGGAAGACCTTCCATCTGCTGACACGAAGGAGTTAAGAAAACTGCACCTTTTGTCCTTGAGGGTGGGAGCCTGGGGAAGGGACAGCCCTGGCTGCTTTCTGCTCCCCAGAAGGAAGGAAATGTGCTCTGGGTGCTGCATACAGCAGTAGAGAGGACTACTGGCATCCCCCACCAGGTACCTCCAGCCCGGCTGGTACAAAGATCAAGAGATATAAAGACATCCTCATTGCTATTGGCAATCATTACGTGTGCTTAATTGTTTTGTTAAATACATTTAAATCACAAAGCTTTGCAGCCTGATGCCACATCTCATTAAGGTATAAAACAATACCACTAACTGAAGTTGTTGAGGGGGTAGGGAGGCAGGAATCTGCTTTGACTTTGAAATCTCTGTAAATACCTCATTTCATTATTTTAAGATCAGACAGGAATGTTGTCATCGTCTAATCTGATCTTCTGAATAACACAGGCCACAGGAGCTTATGCAGAATGCTTTTGGTTTTGCCATGGGATGTTCTAAGACAGACATCCCGCATTGCCTTAAAGCTTTTAACATGAGATAGGCAATTCCTCTAATTAATCAGGGGGGCATGTGTGTCTGTGTACACATTATTTCTATACTTTTAGTTCCTGACCATAAAACTCGGCTAAATTAAAGAGCTGTCTATGCTCATATACGTAAGTCTCGGTCTGATCTGCCAACCTCCTAAGTTGCTCCTGAACAAACTAAACCTACTGAGCTTCCAAAATCTCAATACAAAGTGTGTTTTTAAAAGCTCAAATCCCTCTTGTAGCTCTCCGAATCTCTTCTAACATTTCAACATACTTTTCAAAGCGTGGGTACTGGAACCAGGTAGTTTTCCAAAATGGCCTCATTAAGTCCATACGCAGATATCTAGTACCAACATTCCTACTTGTTTTTTTGTTTTTATGCCTCCAAAGACTACATCCTTTCTTGTAGCTACAGCACTGCTGTTAGCTGCTATTTAGCCCTGTTTATTAAGCATTATAGAGCCATTTGCCACATCCTGGAAGGCAATGGAGCCAGCAAGCTACAGTGAGCACGCCACAGCAACACTTGGGTAGGGTTTGAAGCGACGTGCAACAGGGCTGAGATGCAAACTGAGATGAAACGGTAAGGGGAGCTGGCAGGTACCGCTCCCCAGTTTCTGGGAAATTTCTTCCAGGTGAGGAGAATACAGCCTGGCACACCATCCATGAAAGGTGTAAATCCCCAGTTAAGTCAGGGCACAAAAACAAGCTATGGGTGAGTTTTTCCACTCTCACCTGTGACAGAGCCTGAGATTCTCCCGCCCCAGGCTGGTGTTCTGCTAATCAGCTTCACATTTGTTGCTTTAACATGCCTCTCCCCTCACCCTCCGCATAAGCCAAAAAATAAGGAGCACTGCAGTTAAGCAAACAATAATTTACCCAGATTCCACCCCCGCTTTTTTTTTTTTAATCAGCATCACTACACTGAACTTGTAATGCCAATAAAATCTAGTCGACTTAAATGCTTCTTACAGATTGAGCGATTCTCTGCAGGGCTATAAACCAATGTTACTACAGCAGCAGGAGTAGATCTCCCCTCTTTTCTATTTGAATGCGAGGGATGCTCTTTTCTTCAGCAGACACACCTGCCAGCTCTCTTCCTCTTCTCCAAACCAAATCAGAGCTAATACAAGAAGGAAGACACAGTGTAGTTCAGTTATGGTATGAGAAGTCACTACTGTGGGAAAGCTAAGAGCAGATCAAGAAGTATATTATCCTGGTCTGCAAGTTAAGATATATCAAGTGCTAAACTGATTCTTAGTTCGTGGATTAAACTGTACAAAAATACTTAGACACATGTTGAGCTGAAGCAAAATACAGAAGATTTAGCTCATAATTAATGCAGGCATTGTTAGCACAGCTATACTTTATGGGATAAATACAAATATGGGTTGTGGTGCAAGATTTCATGCGTTTCAGAGCAGCTTACAACCTCCATTAAGGTTTTACGGATACAACTCTACTTTGCCACCCCCGCAGACGTGGGCCCTCTGACCCAGCTGCTATCAAAGCCACAGCCAGCTCGTCTGGAACACCGCATGTGGCTCCTGGGTACTGCCGTCAACACAAACCGACTAATGACTTCAGGAACCGAGTTTGCTCATTTAAAAGAGAAATCTCTGAGCAGATGAGGGAAGGGTGCACAGGAGCGAGAGGGGACCCAGCTATCGCGATGGGGAACGTGCCGACCCAGTGGCTCTATCCCCCAGACTGCCCGGGGGGCTGTCGCCCTTTCGTCTTCCCTCCCCAGCTCTGAAGGGTTATTTAACGAATTGCAAAGTAAAAGCTGTTTGAGCTATAAATAAAATACAAAATATGTGGAGAGGAGGGAGAGGAGGGATAAAAGGGTTGGAATAACAAGTTATTTTCAGTCACTAGGGATGACCAGGCATAACTGACTCACCACTCTTTACTCTATCATTCCCAAACTATATTGATGAAATCCATATGACCAAAATGCCATGTTTATTCCCCTGCCTGCGTATTTGCTCTCTCCCGGCCTCTCATACTACAAATCTGCTCTACATACACATACGGAATTTGGTTTTCATAGGTATGTTACATGTTAGGAAGGAGAAAACATGTTGTTTCCAGGCTTATAGTACACCACTACTTTTTCATATAGAAAAATGATATTTCATATAACAGACAGACACTGACGCACTGGTATGCGACTCTCCAATTCCACTAAGCTCTAACATGAATTTCCTGGCAAACAGCCAACAAACTCAGATGAGAATCACAATTATGCTTGAAATGAAGATAATTTACTATACTGCAGTGAAATCCTTTTAAAAAGCATCACATGTACCCTATCTTGTCATGATAAGATGTCTTGCTAGACAGGCAAATGTACATAAATTAGGAAATGGCTGATTTATTTTTATTTTTAAAATGAAAACTAAACTAGTCATCCAAGTATTTCTGGAAAGCTAAGTATCACGACAATTAAGCAAAAATAAGACATCAAATACCCTTAAAATAAATCACACACACAGAGCTTATTCTTATCTTTAATATAACAGACTATCCACCTAATTCCTCTGTTACTCGTTGGGCATTTGAAATCACTGGGAATCTGAGAAAGAAGTAATCCACCCCTCTACATTTGTTTGCTCTCTGCCTGGATGAACAATCTCTTTCCAACGCAGATGGAATTACATCGATCTCTAAAGCAGAAAACACACTCCTATTCGAGGTAATCCGGTTCTGCCAGAATTCAGCTGTTGCATCTGCAATTTCCACTGTCATTTCTGACTGGCCTCACTGAGTTAACAGTAAAGCAAAAACACTGTGGAACAGTTTAAATGCACAACTGCCATACCAGTGATGCTCATCATCACAGGATGTTACTGCTAGGTAAACAACGCAGGTGGCTTAAAACCTGGAATTTTTGCAAAAATGCTACAGTTTTAGAGATGTAAGGAGCAGCAGTATGTATGAACTGCCATGTTGTAGCACAAAAGCATACGTTAGCTTTCAGCATCTCAATTAAAATACAAGCATTCAAGATGTCACCCTTCCCAATCTCCCTGTTCATGCCATTAGATGTTACTTATGTCCTCCTAATTCTTCCACAACCATTGCTTATACTCTTTTCCAATACATCTATTTTTTTTTCAATAGTTCTAGGATTTGCCAGGATGTAGGGTAGGAATCTTCTCATCATTTTCTCATAGTTTTTAATAATTTTCAAATCGTCTTGGATAGAGGAACATTAGACCCCAGCCGATCTGCAGACTGATTGTGCAACTTCTTTTGAGTCTTGTCTTTTATGAAGTCACTACAAAGCTAGCGTAAGACACTGTGAGGAGTAGACAAAAATAATTCACCACAGATATTCAGAAGGAAGTAGTCATCGCAATTTTTGCTCAGTAATCAACAGATGAAAGTGCATCCTATCTCCTCAGAAATGCCACGGACTTTTCACTTGCCATCAGCCCTTAGTTCATCCCAACGGAAAGAAGGTGCTATGAATAGCATAACACCACCCAACGCAGTATTTGCAACAGTAGCAATAAGTAAATAAACAATGGCTAGTAAAGAAAAGAGATTTTATTCTTGGCTTCTTGTACATTACAGCCACATTCTTTTCTATAATTCAGACATCACATTCAGCTTCCTTTCCTCACCTTACTCTATTTTTCTTCCTTTTTTTAATGGCTACAGATGAGTAACCTTATGTTAATTCAGTGCACTTTGCTATCTAGTCTTATCACTACCCAAAGTCAACCGCTAGAGAGTACTCTTTAGCTGCTTAGTGACCTGACACTGTTTTACAACCCTGCCCTCTTCGAACTGTCCCAGGCATCACTCATGGTTAGTGCAGCCTTCAGCAGCCCGAGGAAGAGCAGTCTGGAATTAGGGGTCAACTTGGATTCCTCACAATACGAAAGATGGGCTAGATGATATACTCAGTACCATTATATTTGGGATACATGAGAAGAAACTGAAAATGCACTCAAACTTCTGAGAGATTCGCTATTACAAATACGGCCCATACCAAACCAAAACACTAGACGAAAATGTACCCGATGCCAAAAATAGAGTATGAACTAGATGTTGAAAAAACACCTGCTAGCAGCCACCTCAAATATTTGGATGGAGTGCTTCCGCAGACGTCCTGAGCCGATCTCTCACATTTCATGTCTCGCCGATTTGTGCTATTGCCATTCTTGGTCACAGTGGTTTGTTTTCATTTCTGTGTACAAAGAAAGAGGAATGCAGAACAGCACCAGCAGCCTGACAAGAAGGCATAATTTCAGCACACAGAAAATTTTGAGGCTTATAACTTCTCTCTGATGGACACATACGCTAAAGCCACATCATGCTTTTGCTCCACCTTGTTTTAAACCCAGGACAAAGATTTTGCTCTGAAAACATTTCATGCTCTGCCATTAGAAGAACTTCTGTCAGGAACATCTGTTTTATTCTCTGAATTTGCAGCTGAGGCATATTTACATAGAAACGAGCTCATCTATACATCTCACTAAGTGAAATCAGTTTGGGGCAGAAAAGCACTCGGGTTTCAATTAAGCAGCAAAGCCCTAGTCATCAAATAGTCAACAAAACAGCCTCTAACATACTTTAATCTTCTGTCCTTTACTGTAACCATCTAGCTGTAACTTAACCCTTTGATATTCAACTCTAACACTACTAATTCAATTTCCATGGTTTTTCTTCCTGTGTTGACCAACGACACAAACTATACAGCCCCTTGATACAAGAGCATACAGCACTGTGCATAACAGGCATTTAGACCCATGACCGCCTACACTGAGATATGAACTTATTGTTCCCAATCCCCTGGTGCTAAAACAGTTTCCACCAGACCATGATACACACAAGTGGACAAATCTTATTACATTTAATCAGCCCAGTACTTGGGGGAGCCATCTTAATCAGAAAGGGATTTAATGAAAAGCCTCAACTCCAATGAATGCTCTTTAATTATGACTGGCTAATATTTATCCACAAAGAGGAATTTGTTTCAGGATTAGTCTGAGACCTGGAAGAAGCCAAAGACATCAATTTAATAATGGAATGCCTAATTAAAGTATAATGGAAACCTAATTGTGATATACTGCTTTGTAGCGCACATGATTTATTTAGAACAATTGCTTTTCACTGGTCTCATTAGGGAAAGTTAAACAAAACACAATAGTAAAAAAGAAGAGGGAAAAACAGACACACTGGAACTTCCAAGATGATTATAATCAGCTGATGAAAGACAGTGACATATTTGTCAGATAAAGTACTGCCATCCCTCCACAGGCTGTGGTTAAAATTTCTAAAAAGGATAATGATTATATAGTTCCTTTCTTCCCTAATGACATGGGATCAGACCCAAACCCTACTGCAGCTACTTGGTGGAGCTCCTCTGGTGGAAAAGAGCCATAAAGTTGAAGGGTTTGACGGCCTTTAGATCCTCCTCATGCAGAGAAACCTCACGTAACACATGCACCCTCCCAGCCACTATGGAAGAAGAGCAGACAGGGAGATCAACCAGCACAACCCCCTCCAGCCCTTCCTTCCTACCTGCAGCCTGCGAGTACGACTGATTGCTCTTCATCAGGATGCACTTCTTTAAGAAGGTATGGCCCTACAGGTATCCATGGCACATAACTGAGTGTCTCCTATTTTTTTCCTAAATAAAAACCGAAAAGCTGCTCAAGCCTTTCTTATTGCAAGACCAAACATCCTCCTGATTGCATCCTGATGGCACTGGGATGGTGGTCCCCCCCAGTAAAATGGGCTAGCTGCTGCCCCTCTCATTCATGCAAGCCAACGTGAAGGACATGCGCTGTTTGTCTGGCACTGCACTTGTACTGTGTCTATGCAAACAGCATTTCTTCCCTTCACTGGTAATAGTGCTAGGAAAAACGAAGCATGGAAAGGAGCTGCTCCTCCACCCTGCAGTGCCCTGCAGAAAACAGACACGGGGAGGTCCAGGAGCAGATGAGCTTCCTCTGACGGTGGCTGCTGGAACCGCTAATCAATGCCCTTAGCTCCAGCTCAGTTAACATTTAATTGGTGATGTGAGAATGGCTGTACCAACAGAAGCTGTCATGACAGTGCCATGGAAAAGCAAAAGGGATGCTACATACCATAAGATCTGTGAAAACACAGCATCATGGCCTTGCTAATGAATGAGGAATTGCAGTAATTTTAAATGAACAGCAGCAAAAAGGTCTGTCTCTAGAAATAAAATTATTTGCTAATGGTTTTGTTCCAACTACTGCTGTTCATAGGGATGCGTAGAAAAATTATACTGAGGTCAACCCAATGACTGAAAACGAGCAAAGACCGCTGAGAGTGCCTGAACAGTTATTCCTGTGCTCAGACGGAACTTGAATTCTGGGCATCCATCTTGTACTTCCACATGTGTGATGCTGTCAGTCTGCCAGCCTGAGAAGTAAAAACTGAATTCCTACCTCAAGGACAGCAAGAGAGTCAGATACAGGCCAGCGTTCATCTTCAGACCTGGTCTCGGTATTGCAAGAACAAGGCTGAGAAAGATCACTTATACCAGTACACAATGGCCCAACACTGAGCCAAATGCATCGCTCTGCTCAAGGCAAGTAACACCAGGTTTAGGCTCATAATCTATGCGTTGTACCTTCATGTTAAAGACGTGGGCTGCAGTGGGCTGCTAGTTTCTCATACAGATGAGAAGGCAATCCCATGCTGGCAGCTGAAGTCACAGATGAGAAAGTGTTGTAAATCGTTGTTGTACAGGCGCCTGAACAGAAGTCTAAAACTGGTTTCCTGAAAATAGCTGCTATAAACTTCCATCTCTGAACTCTGGTGGAACATTTAACTCCATTGGCACTGCATGCTAGAAAGCTCTGAGAGTAGTCATTACCAATGTTTTTAACATTGCTTTTTGACACAAATATGAATATGTACATAACTAAACCACAATGAATAAAATCAATTTAGACAGTTTAATTTATTTCATAGGAATTACAGAAACAAATGGCCTGCAAGTTAAAAAGTCCATTGTTGTCAGCACACAATTGTTTTCCTTAAATATTTTAACTTGGGAAAAATGAAGCCCCCTAAATTTCACGCAGTGCATTGAGAAGACAATGCTTAATTAAGGGGAGAAACTATTTGTCATAGCAGAAAATCCTTTTGTTTCCCATAAATATACTTTGCTATATCGAACACATTTGAGTTCAGAAACACTTTCCCTCAAGACCGCCTGAACAACGTCTCTGCTCCTTGCTCCCCCCAGGCTTACCACTGAAAGCACAAAAGGCATCGTGTAGCCCTCACTCCACAGCTTCCTCAACTGGCAGATCCCAAGGTGTACAGGAACAGCAGAGACTGGAAACATGCACATCAGTAGCGCATCCCAGAACACTCCATGTTCCTTGGTAGTGCCTTGGTATTTTCCCTCGAGTGCTTCTGTACGTAACATGGTTTACTACAGTCGACATCCAGCCTCATTAGTCTCAACATTTTGTCTCAATGGCCATGAACAAGCTAGACACCATCTGCACAGCCTTTAGGTGAAGACTGCTATTCTCACTCATATTTGGTCTATGGACACAAACAACCGTGGAGAACTTCAGCCAGGAGGGAAAGGACAAGAGCCCTCCTGACCCCCAGTAAATGCACCAACACCTCTACTCTGGAGGAATGAGAGTCAGGGAAAAGACCTGGCCCAGGGCTGGTGGGAAACTCTGAACTGCCCGCAGGAAGGCTTTGCCATGCTACAGCACAATATCTTCATCAGCCAGCAGCAACTGGATGTCTCCCATTTTCCATCCCAGTGGGAAAGGAAAAGGCTGTCCTTACAAATGGGAACAAAGAAGTTGCCACTAGTTCACACGGCAGGTCAACAAAGGTGGTGAGAGAGTTCAAGTTTACCTGAACAGCATAATCTCTCATCTGAGGAACCATTAAAGTTAGACTTTTCAAGAGCTGCAGAATGATGAACTGCCAGTTGGTCTTTCACAAATAAATGATGGGGCAATGAAAAAATCCAGTGTAGCTTGGCTGAGTTCAAAGACAGTTTAGATTTCAGAGGTAGTTCTGGTAAAAACCTTTCTCTCTGTGGGCAAACACAAGCAAAGGAGAACTTCAACAGCTTTGCTATACTTTTTGAAACATGGAAAGCATGATGAATGCTGAAACCCAAAGTCCACCACTCATCTCAGGATATTTTCTGCCTAAGCAATGGTGACACAAACTAACTTCCACCAACTCTTCCAACTGCCCTGCTTCTGAGAGCATTAACAACAAGTAAACTAACCAAACAATAAGCAATTATAGCATGAATATCTCTGGAACTACACATAATTAGTGACCGAGGCAAAAGAAATGCAAAACAAAAAGTGAGATCTCTTATTTTTATTCCCAAAGCCATGTCAACCTACAGTTGTAAGTTCATTAAGTGATGACAGCAACTTTAACTCTGTTACTCAATCGTAGAAATGGCTTTTCAAGTGTCAAGACTGACAACAAAATTCATTCAGCAAACTGACAACTTCTGTTCAAACACCTGTAGTAACTCATGTTTAAGTGGACTGCACACTAAAGTGACAAATTCTTTGATTGGTTTATAAGATATATTGTCTGTCAAATCAAAACACAGTGCTAGAAGAGCAAATATGCTGCTGCAATAACAACTAATGTCTCAGAGGTTACAAAATGGAATATTTTTCTAGATCAATCTGTGATCTGAGAAGTCGTCATAGTATCACTCCACTCTCACCAACTGCAGACATGAATGAATAATTCTATCCATAGAGTAAAACTCTGGTACACTTTGGCATTTTAAATTGACTGGTACATTGAGTTATGGTGCTGCCTGTGATGAAATAACGTTGTAGGCAAGAGCCCCAAGATGGAAATGAATTGGCTACTCTCCATCTGTCTTCACTGACTTCCGAAAAACTTCTCCCTTGACACTAAGAGTGACAAAATAGGTACCAACGTGTTTTTAGACTCATTGGCAAATTATCTTACCTAATCTGAAACAGGAACCTGATGGAGGTCTGGAAGGCTGTCTAACTTTACTGTATTCACATCTTTAAAGCTCTTCTGGCTACTTCTCAGTTACAATTACAGGGCACACTTCTATTTCGCTCCCTGAGGTACACACCTTTAAGAGAACTAGCAGAGATGTACACGGTAGTAGACTGATACAGCTGCATCTGCACTGCTCTCCCGGCCATCCCAGGGCAGGCGTGAGGCCAAATTAACTACCTGTTCCTAGTTACTTACCAGGAGCATCCTCCTGGGTAGGAGGATCCCACTGGGATTCCCAGAGAGAAAACTTCGGATGTGTCCAGTGCTTCGGAAGAAACCCCTCCTTTATTTGCTGGATTTGGACTTGACGGTCTTTGCCACCTCCGGCCACATTAAAATCATGCAGGGTACATACATTATCCAGGGTCCTGCACAGAAAGGCCTTGGTACCACCAGCCCGTGGTGGCTCCGTGGGATTTGTACAGAGCCTAAAGTGACAGTAGCTGCCAGGGTTGAGTGGGAAGACCTATTGCTGAGTCTTGTCACCAGCCCAGAGCCAAGAGTGTCACCAGAGCCACCCAGCTGAGCACAGTACTCCTGAGCCGGGCAGCTCAATCAGCAACGGGTCCGGAGAAGTCCAGACCCTGCACTTCGGTTTTACCATCTGCGATGGAAGTATACATCACATCTATCTATAGATAGCGTAGGCATACTGAGAGTTGATATAGCACTCTGAAAAATATACAGTAGTACTCAGACTCTTAAAAAAGAATTGTATACAGTAAAAGGGGAAAAGACTAGATGAACAACTACCTTCTCTTGCTTTCCCGTACTGAAGACATACTTCTACTACCAATGGCTGAACTCAATCCATGACATACAATTTTGAAGTATGCTATAAACCCAGAAATGTATCCCCTAAAGCACGATGAAGATGACTAAATGCTGAGGAAGTACATATTATCAAGGAAGGATTCTAAAATTGATGAAAAGTCCATCATTTTGTCCTGGTATCAGCAGGATCTCAACTGAAAATGTTGATGCTACAGCTGATCTATGTAGCTGCTTGTGATTTACTACACATGATGCTTTCCCTTCATGATCTACTGTCTGAAAATGTTAGCCAGTAACGATACCTGTCTCATTTTTGAATACTGAAAAAGGGAACAGCAGAGCAAAATACCACTAAATGCATGATGCCCTGAATTCCTGATTCTTAAGTACACATTCTCAAAGGGCTGTTTTAAGAAAATATTTACTTTTTGGTTGTTATGGTGATCATCTTTTCACAGCAGTTTATAAAAATAGGAATGGCTAAAAATAAAAATCCAACGGAACCTAAGGCACTAAAAAAGGAATATGGCATGCAGATTTGTCTGCTTCAGAATAAATCTGCATATAGTGTCCTGCAGCAGCACGTTTTACAAAGGGAATTAAAGCCATGAAATTAACATTTTAATGAAGTAGAGAGACCATTGACGTCAGGACTACTCACTGATTGTTGCTTCCAGGTGGCCTAATGAGATGAAAATGAAGTTTACATCTTCAGCTAGTCTAAGCCAGGCTTGTTTTGTGACTGTGATTGAATTTAAATGAGAAGATACTGCTGTGTGCAAACATGTCTAGGCTGGTAAGTAGCCTTATCAAATCTAGGCATAATAAATGCTTGATTTTAAATATTTTATGATAAGAAAAGGGATTTCAGTCTTTCACAGTTCAACATAAATGTGAAGCCAAAGTTTTATCCTTAATTGTATAGCATGCTACAGCTTTTGTACTGGTTGCTCCAGGAATTCCCATATAAAATTTTTACTGCAAGATGTGCTCGTTTATCTATCGAGACACAGAAAACATTCTGGATTACAAAGGTGAAGTAGGAAATCATAAATCCAGTGTAGCCTGTGGATAATGCACAGGATGATGTTTTGGCACCAGAGGCATATCAGACATTAAGGTACAGTGATAGAAATGCAAGACCACCATATATTGTGAAACACAATACTCAATAAGCACAATAAACAAGGAGCTGCAGCACATCATAAATTCAGTGTTCTTAAATGCCACTGAGAGCTGCATTCCATTTTCTGTCTTCACTATACACAGTGAACAGACACATATATATATTCTTCATTATTTCTTATTAGAGGAATGAATCAATATTGGTTTTGCTTTAAATACCATATTTCTACCTAGAGAACGAGACAACCATCACGCTGGGGACATACCTTCAGAATTCCTGTGAATAAGTTAAGTACTGTTCCACTTTCTACCCCTTGTTACAATATCAAAAAATAAATAAGAAACCAAACCCAAAGCCAGGCTCGGTTCATAACACGATACATATTATTTAAGTCTAATTCTCACTTCATTCCTGGGTTCACACATCTGTGGAGTAGTCTTCAACAGTCCTAATTTCTCACTTCATAAGATGTCCTGACATGCAATCTGCTGCTGCTGTTATTATAATTGATCAGCACTAGGGATTGGAGCAGGGCTGGAGAAATACAGAAAATAAATTGACTGCCTCTCCAACTCAGCTCTTCTCCTGAGTCTGTAATCCAGAGCAAAAGAACAGCAACGAGGGGATTTGTTTTAGATATTCTCTATTTTGTCCATCATAACATATGTAGTTTTAGGTTCATAACAAGAAAAAAGGTACCTCATCAACAGCTCTTTGCTCTTTTTAAATTCTGAAAACTTCACAGGAAATCACTGCTTTGGAAAACCCCTTGTTTCTCTGCAAGATGGGGCTACTAACATTTACTACTTTTAGCAGACTGCTTGTAAGCCTTTTATAGACATCAGCTTTCCAGTCAAGATGCATCTCTGGATACAATATCTATATCTGCATTCCTTTTCTTTTTCCCTCTTTTTTTTTTTTTTCTCTTTGCTTTTCTTTTTTTCTTGTCCCCTTGGGACAAGGGCTGTTGCACATGGATTACATTTGTGGATTCAGTAACTAGGTTTAAAGAATGTCCCCACTGGTAATGTAACAGTAATACCATGCTTGAAGCTACCCCTGATCCCTCCACAGCATGGCCAAGCAGTCTTCCTGGCTGTTGAGGTAGAGATTTCAAGAAATCTCTTTCTGTTTGAGATCTCACTAGGTACGAGGCACAGAGATTGCTTGCAAGGACTTCATGAAACAGGCACCATGCCCTGCCATGGGAACTCACATGCAGGCGAAGTGACTGTTCGAAGCAGGAGGAACAGCTGGCAGACACGTATTTGAGATGCTTTTGTACCATCAGCGGAATGACCCATGTTCTCACGGGCAAATAAACACATCTGAGCTCAGGACTGCTCTCTGCCCCCTGGGGCTACCTTGAATACGGAGCCTTCTGATCCAGTGCTTGCACTACCTTAATTCTTGAGACAACTGTCCTGGACAGAGGACTAGATAGGAATGTGACTGTTCAGTATGCTACCAAAACAGAAATGTAGCCTGTTCGGTATGATAGCAGACATCTTTCTCTCCAAAAGGAGGTTTTAAGCCACTTTCATTCTTAGGATGCAGGTGATACAGCTAAACCAATCCCATAGTAACCCACCTCGGAAAGGAGTGATCTTGCTGTCTCCTGCCCTGCACTGGCTGTTCCCTTTGCTCCCCTCGATCCTGCAGTGAGCCCTTTTCGCACACGGAGCCAGCAGAAGCTAACCCTGCCAAAGAGCCATGCTGGTACTGGGGCTGCTGGGGGATCTGAATCCCTGACTATTGATGGCAGTGGGACACATGTATTCCCACTGCTAGCTCGTGGAGTCGGGAAAGTTCGTCCAGCTGGCCTGGATGCTAAACACACAGCATGTTTTCTTGTTAGAAACCTCTTCCTTCATCCACCAAAGAGGATAAGCACTCTCCGCTTCCCCTACCCATCCAAGATGTGGGTGCAGGCTTGTCTTCTCATGGCAGAAGACCCAACCTGCCGCTCACATCTGTTGTGTTGGTAAGATGCAAAAACAAGATTACACAGAACACAGCGTTCTCCTGTAATTCGTATGAATTCTGGGCCAAGGGTTGGAACATTTTTTCTTCATTATTCTACTGTTGCCTAGAGTAGCATTTTCCTCTATTAGTTGCTATTGCCTAGAACAGCATCTGGAACAAGTTAGGTAGCCAGAGGAGAGTACCAGACATGAGCTCAGTGTGTTCCCAAGACCTGATTTTCAAAGATACAACACACCTGCAGCTTTCAGCAAATTCATTACGGAGTTAAAGGGCTCAAAGCTATCTGAAAAAAAAATCAAGCCCATGCTGTGTAAACCCACTCAGGAAGTATGCCACTGCTTTCCACATACCAGCTAAATGCTCTGGAGGCTTATGAACATTTGCTCCAAGTATGGATTGCAGTATTTCAGCCTGGGAGGTGACAAAGACATGAATAACCTCAGCAAGTTCCACATCCGAGAAGGATGTTCACAAATTCCTGGCTAGCAACAGATGGAAAAAACAAAGGCATGGAACCACAGCTGTTCCTTCTCTGAAATGGTGAAGGACCCAAGAGGACCTCCAAGCTACAAACTCCAACAGAAGTGAGCGGCACACCCTCGCACCTCCCTCCAGAGGTGTAGGCACTTACTCCATTCCTGCAGACAAATGCCCTCTGCCCATCGGCTAGACATGGCACTGCCATTCAGACCCAAATTTCTTCACCGCTAACAAAACACAAATGTTTTGATTACAGAATTGGTACATGCCTCGCATGCTTTATCTCAAACATCCCTAAGCTAGGTGAGAAGAAAATAGCAATGTTGTAACCAAGTTGTGATAAAACTGTGGGTTTTAGCACTTTTTAATCCCTCCCCCAGTATGCTTATGCATTCATTTATCTAGAGCAGAAACAGCTTCAGCAGATTCCTGAAATTAAAAACGTCCAGGGAGGAAGAACACCATACTAAATGTCACCCTCTGCCATCAGTCAGTGCTCAGCTCTGACACCTTCGCACACACAGAACACTTTCTGTTGTCAACAGGACATACTCAAGAAAGGGTGCAGTGCCTCAAGGGAAGAACAGAACGAAGACTGGGCTATGCTGCCGCCTCCAGATGTGCATAGCCCTAAATTCCTGGATATTTGAATTTTGCAGAGCCCATCTTTAAAAAAAAAAGAAAAAAAAAAAGAAAAGAAAACCAAGTGGAATAGTTCCTTTGGTTTTTCATTCCTCTCAACTAGCAGAAAAAAGCCAGAAATTACTTCAATTTATAATTTTGTGTTTGGGGGGGTTCTTTGTTTCTTTTTTTTCTAAACTAAGGGTCTGTGTTTCAGTACAGCAATATCTACAAGGTGTTTCCTGCCTGCCTTCAGTCACCCAGCTCTTTCATTATGTTCTTAACTGATGGGGAATTGACAAAACATGTATCTTCCTTATTACAGTGTAAGATGCTTAAAGCTACTTCTATGACATATTAAGCTGATATTGTCTTTAGTAAACAGCACATTTCAGGCTTTCAGTTTCAAAATGAGAATTTCTACTGAATGCTTAATACATACATTTGTAAACTGACAGATCAAACAGTGCTAACGCTTGATGCAACATAATTACTTCTGTTACAGAAAACACTGTTGAAAACGAGTAAACACATTTTTGAAAAAAAATTAAATATAACAACCCATAGTACATCAAAAATTGCACCTAAAACAACAGCTCTGCTTTGCCTAGTCCTTCGGTCTTGCTTCCCTGACTTTATACTGCTTTACAAATGGCGAAGTGCTTGATCAAAGAATTAATTGCAGAGACAGAAACAGTAACCCTGAATCCCGTCTAGGGTTGTTTATAAGAAACCATGTGAGGCATATACCTATTCAGTAATAAAACTCTCAGTAAATGTCCCTGCAAAGAACCTCGTTCAGCCAAAGAAAAAGAGCAATTCGCAATCAAAGGGACATGAAAATGGCAACCCTGAACTAGACGCAGGCACTCTCTTCTATGACTTTTGTTACAGCTATGAAAAGGTATTTATAAATGATAGTTAATGCACTTTCTCAAAACAAGGTTGTAGTTTGAGAGCTTAATATTTGCAATTTACATTTTTTAGGAGACAGAAGGACTATTTTCTCCATACACAGTGTGTACAAAAACCATGCATGCTTAAGCCTGTCTAATTATCTCTTCTGCCTTTATGAAACGCATCTAGAATTTCCATCCTAAATTACACATAGGATTCTTTATTATAAACGATGTGACTCACCCATGTAAATGTAATCTGCCAAGAACTGCTTACTGTAGTCAACTGCATGGCAGGCACATTACTGGCAACATTGCACATGAATTACCTCAATCCCTCCTCTCCCACCCACCACCCTAATCTCCAAAGTGTTAAAGCTCAAAGATGTTTCATGCTGCATTTTGGGAATACTCCCACCACGTGCAAAATAAGCAAAATT
This sequence comes from Haliaeetus albicilla, assembly GCF_947461875.1. Classification (NCBI taxonomy): domain Eukaryota; kingdom Metazoa; phylum Chordata; class Aves; order Accipitriformes; family Accipitridae; genus Haliaeetus; species Haliaeetus albicilla. Next base: position 5,905,413 of record NC_091495.1, on the reverse strand, counting down.
CTGTATGAAAACAATTTTCCTTTAGGAAGGATTTCTACCTTTTTGCATGTTTATCATACATTCACTGTGTTTGGCAGATATGAATCAAACATTTTCGTCCTGGTTGGGACCTGCAGAAGGTTATTATAATACATTTCATTACAAGAACTTCAGTTTTGTGGACGACTCTCAAAACGATCCAGTGGGTTCCAAGGAGGCTCTTACTAGGACAGAGGACATGATTTATGTTTAAAAATACCCAGGCTGGTTGCTGAAAAGCTTGGTTTGGATTTTTAAATCATTTCTGTGGTGTTTCACTGCCTGCTTCTGAAAATTAGCTGCTAAGTGTAGCAGATCCACTTTTTTTCTGTTGCTTAACTAATCAACAGTTTAAGGATGCCTTATATTCAAACAGAACTTGAGTTTGTACTTTTCCATTTCTTAAGTGGAAACACAATCACACAGCTAAATGATATGTTCACTTCTTGTTACATGCACAGAATTGCAACTAAATGTTAACCTCACGCATTTAGAGAGGAAATCAACCAAGGTTTCACAGAAGTTATTTTTATATTCCACTCCAAAATAGAAAGGAAAGGGGCTATTGGGGGGCGGGGGGGGGGGGGGAATGCAGCCATTCCGAAATGAAGATGACTGAGTTGTATTTGGTTAGGTCAAAGTCTGCATTCCTTAACCACATTATAGCACTGAATGTCCTGTGTGTGAAAAAGACCCCAACCCAGCTACTACAGAACAACATGGCTGATTTTGGTTTATAGAGAAAAGCAATGACAAATATAACCTACTCTGGCATTCTGGAAATATTTTTTCCATATACCAAAACCTACTAAATTAGCCTAAAAAAGAATGCAACTTGAGTTTTTAAAATTTACTATTAAAAATATCAAGTCCTGATCTAGAAAACTACATATATGTATGTGTATATATATATAGCTATAACTGTTTATCTACATGTCTTACAAAAGCAGGTTGAAGCTTTTTATTCCTGTAGTTTTAGAGTAAAAAAAAGATTCAAATTGGACAGAAAGCGACTACTGACAGCATTCTATTAAATGTGCAAAATACATTTGGAGGAAAAATACAATAAAACAAAAATCAAGCATGTTTTTTTAGTTGACAGGGTAACTAATAAAAATATATTGTGTTTTGACATGTTTGAAAGAAAGAAGATGCCTGCAGTAGATGAATTACATAAAGAATGCTGTTTGGGTTTCATATAAATTGCTTTATTTTTATTTTCAGAAACCTAATGTACTAACAGTCCTGAAATCAGATGTGCATAGCTTGCCCTGTGTATTTGTGCAGTCCCTTGACCACAAATGAAATTGCTAGATTAAGATCTAAAATTTAAAGAACCTCCTTTAACCTCTCATACCTGTTTATTCATATGCACAGTTACTGGTGCCTTGAACAGTTTACAACCCCTCTGTGTATGCTTATTAATTGTCCCTGTGCCAGCTATATCTTTCATTTCTCCTTATTTCCTGCAAGCCACAAACCATATTCTGTGCAAGCAGAGGAAGCCATGAAGTGGCCAAATGTGACTGCTGAGACAGTAAGTGAAGAAGAGAAGCACCACATTATACAGCAGAGCATTATATAACATGTTATTCTTTCCTCACATATGTTATTTGATTTTCTCGGACACACGATTATTGAATGAGGAATACAGATCCAATGTCACTTTTTGTTTGCACGTGGCGGTCACTGTAATAGGACACAGGTCAGGCGAGTACATACATATAAAGCCATTTTGGAAACTACATCTGTGTAAAACGACCTACAGAGTTTGCTGTAACCCCACCTGTCTTTAGTGCTGTAATTTTTAAAACCAGCACTAAAGGTTATTTTGATAGATTTGGCTTAGCTCATGATTAAAAGTATTACCTCTAACATTTACCAGGAAAGACTCCTAAATCTTTGCTTTTAAAAATCTGCCAGTGATGCTAGGAAAACCTTAGCTTTTTTACAGTTCTGAAATGAAAAGATTTAAAAGAAAAATAATACTTCAAGTTGCATCTCACAGACCCTTACTCCTCACTACAAAGTGTTTATATAACTTTTCCAAGCTATTCTATGTTGATATACAGATCCTGAATTTTATTAACAGAATTTAGCATATCAAAATCCCAGTAGGGTATGCTGACATTGCTCTCCCTCCAGCTGGTCTTCTCCATCTGAAACATTCTCCAGTCCATACACAGGAAAAACTACTAAAAAGCCAACAGCATCATATGCGGCAGACACATGCATCCCTGCAAACATGCAGTTTACAATATCAACACAGCTGTATGGGAAGAAAAAAGCAAAACAAAAAGGAACATTTCATAACAAGATTTCAAAAAAACCCCACGTTAACAATTAAACAGTTTTTGGTCGAGAAGATGAAGCTTCCTACAAATATCCATACATAAAACTATCAGATTGTCCAGATGCAAAACCAAAGATAATATAGAAAAACAGATGTCACTCTGAAGATGGTGCTGCATGCAAAAATGTCCACTTTTACATCTCCTAAAACACAACAGAGGGTGTGCAGGAGGTGGAATCCTTCTGCCAAATGGACAGAGGAGAAAAAGAATTTCAATATGGGATGTGTCCAGAGACAGAGGTCAGAGAGAAGAGAAAGGAGAAAAGGTCGCATTCAAGCTTTTAATAGGCAATAACATTTTCTGGAGGATATAATTCCAAAACTATTTGGCAAAACTTCAGGACATCCATCAGCACAAGCAAAATGAGGGTCAGTTGGCTATTCTGTGAAATATTGAGCATTTTATGAGTCATAAATTTAATAAAATGTGGATGTGCTAAATTTACTCCACTCCCAAGTCACACCCTTTTTTGGTAACCTCTGTCCATGATATTCTTCAATGCATCAATAATGGGAACCCTCCAAAAAAACTAAACTCAAAGGAATTAGGACTGAATAAAAACAGACAATACATGAATACTGAAGTCCCATTTAAGGTAACAAAAGAATAGGGTAAAAACTCCAGACACACAAAAAAAGCAGATATGTCATTTTTGCTACAGGGTTGTAATTAGTGATGGGAGAACCAACAATTCGCAAGGCTCCCGTAGTTAAAGGATCAGGATCTTGTGAATAGTTTTGCCAGCCTCTGACAGACATTTTGCAGCTATTTTACTGAAAATCTCAATTGTTAAGCTGAGCCATTTCCCAACATACTCAGTACATGACGCTACAGGGCTGCAGAATGCGTCCCTCCAGTCTGTCTACGATCTCAGTGCCACAGCTCACAAAAGCAAATTTTGCTAGACACAGATTTGTAACATGTACAAATCTACCTCCCTCTCTGTAGCAAACCAGTAATGATCTAGGCAGCAGGCAAGGAGCATTTACTTCTTTAGGTGATTCCTAGTTGGGCTGATTATTCCACAATTTCTTTGTTTCTTGCACCTCTCCCTAAAGCAGCTGCTGAAGGAGTTCGGATACTAGTTATTTTTCTTTAAAAGACCCTTGCCGCTACTCTACAATGCCTTCTCAAATCCCATCCTTTGCTCAGATTTCTGTATAAACTCTCAACCACAACTTCAGCAGACAGTGCTCTGTTTCCTGAAGTTTTCAAAGGGAGCACGGGAGACCTGCTGTTACCCCCATCCCTTTCCAGTATTCTGCCCAATGCCCCTTGCCTTTTTATTTTGACTGTAAGCTCTTTGGTTCGGCATTTAAAATTATAGTGGAATGGAGGAAGAACTGCTGCCGCCACGTAAAAAGCCCAGAACAATCCCCCCCAAATGATCCAGACTTTACATGAGTTACGAAGAGGTGGAGACCGAGCCACAGTTTGCAGAGGGCCTCACAGATATGCTCCGCTACAGTTTTAAATCACTCCTGGAAGAAAGTCAGTAGTGGTGAAGGAAGAATGTGTAGGTCCCAATACTTTTACTACCTACAAATTAGTGTGAGTCATGAAGAAAAAGCTGGGTGGAGTGGAAGAGGAGGGGAAGCAAGACCTAATTCAAGAAACCACCAAATAGAAGCTTTAACTCAACCAAACAGTTCTATGTTCCCTTTTCAGGAAAATAAGAGAGAGAAAAGAGGACGGGAGGCTAAACAGAATTGAAACTGGCAAAAAGTCAGGTTCCCAAACAAATCTTCATGTAAGAAACTGTATCAAAACTTCTGTTGGATTAATGGAGCTTTAAAGACATTGTTTTAAGGAAACCCTTCCCTGGCCGAGGCTTTGAATTTCAAGTTCCAGCCACGAACGAAGAGAAAGAAAAAAAGTGGCTCTTTTTCTGGAAATTCAGAGAAGAAAGGTTATCACTGTTTTACAAGGATGAGTTAGTCTGTCCTTTGTTGTCTTTCAAAAAACACATTTGTTTTTATATTCACCTATTACAACTGATTGCATATTTCCTCAGGAGTTTCAATTCATCAGATGTTCTCAGAGAAGCTATAGCAGTCAGCACAAAATGACCTGATTTCTTAAATTTCCAGAACAACAGTCACCACAGGTGAAAGATTTTTGTATTACAGATACAAATAATTACTCTTCAAAGCTTGAAAACAATCTTCTGAAAATACTTCTGCTTAGTTAAACTCTTGGGATGGTTGAGGAGAAAGGCACTTGCTCCTAAGACCACGCTTGCAGATAGGTGGGCTTCCAGTGTTTCTCTGAGGTTGGCTGCACCTAGAGGTTCAGCCTTTATAGCTCCTTTTAAAGTGTTCGTGTGTTAAATTGCCGTTATGCAATCTCTTGTATAAACATCACTAAAACTGCAACTGCTGGTAAGGCTACCAAACAATCTCATTAAAGTACAAAAAGTTATTTTGTTTCTGTCTAAGAGTTTTTGTTTGTTTGTCTGGGGTGAGGAGGATATTTATCATTTTAGAATGATCCTGTCTCGCATGAAGTACAACAGGCCATAAACCCTGTCATGATTTTATCAAAACCATTTCTTTATTATGGTCATTACAACACACAAGCCACTGCTGGCTTATTAATTTCAAGTTAAGTAGTTTTAAATACAGGATAACAGCCACATTTAGTGGAACATTTAGTTTCTTTTGTTCTGACTCCTGTTGTTTAAAAAGCAAAACAGGAATTAAATCATACAATATCTGTAATATTTGTATGTGAAAGAGCATACATAAAACCAAAACAAATGATGAAGCTCTATAAATGCTGGTAAACATCTTTTCTCTTTTAGCTTTACTAACAGTCATTTTAAAAGAGAGACTAATCTCTCTCTGGAAATGGAGACTACCAGTATTTTACTGAATTTATTTTATACCAAGCACACTGCTTTTCATAGAATCATTTAGGTTGGAAAAGATCTTCAAGATCATCGAGTCCAATCATCATCCATGCCCACTAAACCACATTCTGAAGTACCTTGTCTACGCGCTGTTTGAATACCTTCAGGGTTGGTGACTCAACCACTTCCCTGGGCAGCCTATTCCAATGTCTGACAACCCTCTCAGTAAAGAAATTTTTCCTAATATTCAACCTAAATCTCCCTTGCCACAACTTTTGTTAAGCTTTAAAAAAAACCCCAACCCCCCCCAAACCTAAAAGATACTTTACAAAAGAAAAATGTTTAACTCTTCCATGTTAAATATTTACAACATATCAACAAGATGAAAGCAATTTAAAAATAGCAATGTCAGACACCTAATATTCAAGCTGACTTCTAATGAATTCATGTTTTTTCCTCAATCAATACAAATAAACCATTAACTTCTCAGCAACCTCTGCCCATATCCAGGAGGAGACAACAAATACCAAATTTCAGGTCAACTGGAGAAAGAACAAGCAGGATCCCAGAAAATGGCCAATGTGCCAGATTTACCAATTTATTTTGTAGCCCAATGAATGTATGAGTGCAAGGAGGACATTTTGCAGAGACCTGGACTCGTCAGGTGCCCACCTCCCACAAAAGTAAAACAGTTCAATATCTTATGGTCTTCTCAGATGTATCAAACTGAGTCAGGTGCCTATTTATAGCTGTAAGGATCAATTATTTTCTTTTGCCAACTGGTCTGCTTGCCCTGCTGCTTTAGGTTAAGTTGCAGCACTCAGCTGGCACCGTCCATTGCCATCAAAATAAAACAGCTTCATTCACCTCCCTCCCTCTCTGGCTTTGCAATTGCAGGCTTGCTCCTTCCCCCCACGACCACTGCTATGACACAAGGATTTGCAGGCCAGATGGTGAATCATAGAAGAAAAATTCTCCTGTTGAAAAACAATCCTTTTCCTGTATTTTTCCCCGGTGGCAGTTGCTGGTTTACATGCGCATAAAATGACACGGTTGGTTACAAAGCTTTTGGGTGGACTAATAATCCCCCCATCCCTTCCACCTCAGTTGCGCAACTTGTTGAGAAGCAAAGCAACTTAAGAACAGCTTCCCGATTTATTTTTACTAAAGTTCAGCCAGGAAATAAAAACCTGAACTTCCAAGCGCAAACCCAAACATTCTAGTTAAAAGAAGTGCAAATACTCGACCAGATGTACAGCGGCAAAGCTGTACGTATTTCAACAGAACTAAACTGGTTCACCCCAGCTATGGATCCAGCCTTGCAAGAGCAGGCAGGCAGAAAAGCAGCAGGTCCTCACTGAAGTCGGTGAGAGCTGCATTCATCTTGGAAGGGAGCAAAATAACTTTACCCATAAAGGGTAAGACGTTATTAGTAACAAAATTCTTTGCATTCTTTTCACAAAAAGACAGTTTCATATTGCAAGATGATATCCTAACAAACTAGCCTTAGATGGCTGGATTGAGTCTGTACGGTGCAATGCCAACATATCGCACATTCTCCTGATCAAGCAAAAATCGAAGTAGGACAAGTTGTCCAGTCCGTATTGGGTTATTTGGTCTAAAAATAAAGTTCCTGAACACCAATTTTATGCTCATAGGAAACAATTCAGATGACAACAGCCCATTTCTTTTACTATAAAGCAGGCTTAGTACCTCCACAGTACAATTTCCCAGCTCTTTCATTACAAGACCCTACTGTAATTGCTATGTACAACGTCAAGTTTAAACCACTTGGACTGAAGTGGTTTAAATTTCCAGGCTCTTCCAGCATCAGATTCATTTTTTTTTGACGAGAAGAAGGAGCACCACAATCTCAGCTAAAGCAATTCAGCTATATCAAAGACTGAGGCTATGGAAAAAAATGTTTTTGTTACTTAAAAAGTCACAAAAAAAGTTTCAGATGGTTTCTTCTTTGGAAAGGACTGACATCCCCAAGCCTTGGAACCGGGACTTGAAGTTTGGCAGGAGATGGTATTTGTGTCAGTAATATGCTATTTGCCAACTTCCAAGAAAACATCCCAAATTTGGCCAACAACTATGAACCTTTGAAGAATCTTAATTTTGCACACGGTCAGCAAGCATTTTATAGAGTTTACAGCTGAAATTTAAGAACAACCTGTCCTTACTGAGTATTCCCAACTTCTAGCCTTCAGTTCACACACCATTCCCTGTGAGTAAAAGACCATGCTACGTCCCCTCACCGCTCCTGTCTGTGACCACCCATGCAGCATGGGGAAGGAAGCTGTTTGATTCAAACGCAAAGGGGACAACTGTTTTAACAGCTCTGGAAAGGAATTTGGCAACCAAAGCAGAAACACAAGCCTGGGGAACGATGGCGGCAGTATCTGTTGCGTGATCGGCTGTTGATTTAGTGTTTAAAAACATTTAGAATAAGATAAAATACTTCAGTAGTAAAAAACATTAGGTTGTAAAGTCCAATACTCAGATGTAGGAAAATGCCAGATCTAAGGTTGCTTCTGCCTATATAATGGACATTATCTTTAGTTCCCTGATGATATACTACTTTGCCCCTGGACCCAAACTTGCAGTGAATCAGGGTTGTGTAACAACAGAGTGCAGGAGCTTTGCTTCATTTGCTGCAGGACCAGAAAGGTCTGCAACAAACAAACAGAGTGAGGGGGAAGAAACAGGACAAGTTCAACTTTAGGCAGTGGCGTCTCAACCCAATCTTCACGCTAATTAAAACTAAAGAGAACTGTATGCTATTTCTGCCTATTTCATAAGCAGACTTTAATTTCTCATCTTCTGGTTTGGCTGACTGGAAGTTTCTAGGGTCAGTTTTACCGTGCTGCTGAGCATCCCCAGCTGCAAACTGCACGGAAAACGCTATGACTGGAAAATAAGCCCATAGGTGTCTAAAACCAGGCAGTAGACCTGACCTTAGTCCTGCTGCACTTCATTTCCCACATGCATGAGATAAATACAGATATAGTGAAAATAAATTCCTCCAAGATCAGAAAAACACTCTAGAGCAGCTAGCAGCAGAGATGCTTATATGGAAATTCTGTTTTTCAGAGAAGAGCTTGAATAGTGCAGCCTATAAGCCCTGGGGCCACACACCGAAAATGAGGAAAAAACAAAATATTTAAAAGTTGCTCCTTCAGTGAGTGCTTAATGAGGCAGAGGACGTGTGTGTGGGGAGAATGGCATGCAGTCATTTAGCTAAAGACCAGATCATCTCATATATACATGTAAAAAAGCCAAATAAAGATTCCACAAACAGCTTTGTGATGTTCGCTGACTTCTGAGTGTCAAATTTTCCAAGCATTATAATTTTTTTTTCTCTCTCTATTTTTGCTTTCATTGTTGGTTTCATCCAAATAAAATTACTAGTCCTCCAACAAATGGAATAAAACAGTCTTTTAAGATCTAATGATATTGGATGCTGAAAGAAGATAAAGAAATCTGGCCTCTCCCTTAAAGGATACATTAGGCCTTCAATATTCAGTTTTGTATCAGCTTTTAAATTCAAAGCCCACACCTGATCTGTGAAGGAAGACTCAAATTTTGTAATGTCAATAACCAAGTCTTAGAGCTTTCCATTTATAAAAGCAGCACTCATTAGCAACTATAAAGCTAATTTGCTATGATTTTTCTGATTCTGTTTCTCAGACATTTATAAAATAAAATTATTCATTCATTTTAGACTTGAACTCCACGTGAAAGTTGTAAATTTTGAACCAAGCAAAGGAAAAAAATTGGGATTTTGTCATTTTGACTTGCAGCTCAAACTTTGTACATGTAAACTGTTTGCAGTAAGAGTATATTCTTATTTTGGGCAGTATAATATGAACTCAGTTGAGGCTTCTAATTTTTTTAAATTATCCCTAACATAAACACTTGTCCCCAGCCATTCCAAAGATATTCAAACCTTTGCTAATATACAGCACTGTATAACACAGAGGTAAAAGATTGTGCCCTGCATGCCTCTGGCAGTACATTTACCGCAGATTAAGGACTCCTGTCTTACAGGAAGCTGAGTGGTGGCTCAACTAATCAAATTCAACAGTAGATTAAAAAAAAGGAATAGGACTGAATTTGCAGCTCCAAGCTGAACCCTCTGTCATGACAAACTATTTGACAGGCACTGATCTAAATGCTTTGGGATTTGTATTTCAAAATTGAATAGCCATATGCTTACCATTGAAACATGCCAAAGGCATCTGTTCTTTAACAGTTTTTGAAGTTTGTTTACCAGTGCATACTAATATACGTTTAATAATTGCTTTAATACCCTCCTCCCTCACCCTCAAAGGCTAACAGCTCCACGACTTTTAAAAGCTCTACACATAATCTATGTAATGAACTTTTTATGTATCCATGGATAATTCTGAAATGAAGTAATACAAGCAGCATAAATAATACGTGCATAAAGAGTCAGAATAAGCATCGCCATCTACCAAGCAACGTGCAGCGGAAGGCTGAAGATAAATGCACCTTCTTTTTGAACTTTTCCCTTCTCCTCAACCCTCCTCAGTTTTTCTTCTACACTCAGTCACCGAAAGTGAGTTTCCTATCTTCCAGGTAACAGGCTACCTCTCAGCTGAATTCATGCTGGAGCTGCTCCCCCGAGGAAGCAGCGTGGAGCCGCTAAGCCCACACTTAGAGCATCCCCACCGCCGCCAGGCCAGTCCACACCCGACATTCTTACCCTCCTGGTAGGGAGCACCCCTCTTCATTACTTCCACGAAGTTTTGGAAATAAGCTAGTCCTTACACAACCTTGGCATTAACCATGCCTGCTTATCACACTGATTCAACACTAGTCCCTTTAATCATTAAAAGCGATAACATAGACATGACACTCACCAAAGAATTAAAGTAGCTTTTAAAAGGCTAACTTGTCTGATTATTTATAAACAAGACGATACCTATGAAGACAGCGTTTTCACTGTGAATAAAGCATACATTAAAATATCTACCCAGGAAAAGACGAATTTAAGAAGAAAGGCTGTATTTCAAGTGTGAATTTGCTGCTTTGTTCTATTCAAATGCAAAACACTGTTGTTGCTTATTATATTGCTACTTTCAATGTTGCTTAATTTACATAAAAATTAACTAGACTCTTCTTTTGCATGCATCAAGTATTCATGGTTAGCTATCTATGTATATTTAATATATTTCCATGTCATCATCCATTGCTAGATAATTAGTTCCTGGAACTCTTACTGTGTTTCAAACATTGAAACATAAGAAGATCTTATTTAACATCAAGTTTCCATTTAACAGATGAGTAGCAATTTCCCACTCATCTTCACCTCTTCTGTGTTTTGATACTTTTTTTCTGATGTTTTACACTTAAAGGGGATGAACATTTCAGTTACTGAAGAGACACCTCATAGGCATCCAATCTAACCAAGTTAAATGAGCATTCAAACACAGACAGCTAAATGCTGACTTTCTCTCACCTCCTTTATATTACACCTTTCCTTAAAGTTATACTACCTGTCCCAACATACTGACACATAAGACAGTTAGGCCGAGAAAGCCTCACTGAGATTTAGAATAAACACATCAATATCTATTTGAAACACTGGGATTTAAACATTCTTGTATGTAAACATTATACAATTTTTTTGTCTTGTGCAACAACGCATCCAACCACCTTTCCAGTACAGTCAGTATGAAATTTTCTACCAACTTCAAGAAGTGAAGGATTCTGCCAGAGATCTGAAGGCCAAAACAGACACTTAAAGTTATCTTAACCTAACCTTGCACTAATTGCCACTGGAATTCCTGCAAAGAAAATTCTACCTTGTGATGAAATAAGACAGAATCATTATATTTAAAAAAAAAAATCTGTAAGATGTTTCTGTTCTCACAGTACACTAAGACTGAGCAATACTGAGGTATTGCAATAGCTGGGACACAGGTCTGATAAAAATAACTTTGCCATTTCCCTCCTGTTAAGATACTTAAAGCAGTTTGCAGCTCTGGGATTAAGTTTCACTCACATCTACTACTCTTGGGCTAGACACTTTGGATCAAATTTCATCTTTGTTTAACCAGATGACTACCTTGTTTGTTTGCTAGTGGAGGCTTAATTGGTCTCCCTTTCCAGACTCGGTGTTACAGTCATTTCAAGTTATTTTCAAGCCCAGACAAAAATTCATGGAAAAGCTACAGCTGGACATCTTACTCCAGGTCTCTGCGCTCTGCCCAGCAGACCACTCGAGGTTCTGGTACGGACCTTCCTGTCCCTCACCGAGTGGTACCCACACATCCTCTGGGAGCTTTACTCAATGTGGATCTGCCTTCAAATCTGATGGATATGATCATTCAAGCACATAACCCACTCGAAGCAAATTCCTTTGAGAGCAACCAGCTGGCCGGCTGTCAACCAGAATGCAAGTTTGGCAGGGGGGACCTTATTATTCATGACTGTTTATAAAACAGAGAGCAGCAACCCAAAGCTGCCTCTACTGTGTAACCTCCACCAGTCTCTGTTGGTAAACAAAGGGAAACTACTGAACTCAACCAACCTTACTCACGTTCCTGCTAACCGAATTTCACTCAAAATGTCATATATGGGGTGCCTTATTTATACTGAACAAAAAAGGAACCAAATATATCTCAGTAATGTTGAGTTGGAAATGTTTACCATCACAAGTGTCTGCCGTGTAGCAAGAAACCCAATCCATTGCACACTGGATTCAAATATCGCTGTATTGGGCAACTGCCAGGCACCAGCACAACTAGATCTGCCTTGGGCGGAGGTAGACAGAGCAGAAGTCTCACGGAGGCTGCAGAACTGTCCTTCTGACAAGTACCTGATGTGGAGCGACTTTGTTGAGGGAAATTAGCAAAGCATCGTGTTTTTCATGCTTGAGAGGGGGACCTATCCAAAATATGGCTTCTTTCAAGCAGAGAACAAGCTGAGCATAATACACAGAAATGACTAATAATTAATTGCACCATAGTCAGTGCCGGAGCAAGAATGTGGTGGCGAGTGCACAGAAAGTAGAAAGAAGAAGTGTCCAAAAGACAAAAATCAGGAAGGCTTGAGCTTTCTTAATTCTCTTGAACTTCAGAGTTGACAGTTTCCTCCCCCTGCTCTCAGATGAAGACAGAAACAAGGACGTAGTGGCATAAGAGAGAAGGAACGCTAAAGAATTAACTGTCTTCTGCAGAGCTGGTGAGGCCACTTATGATACTCTTTCAGGCCTATCTGAGGCACAGGCATCAGGACATGCTGAGGACAGAACTGCAATAATTCAGTGAAGAAGGATTACGTGAAAGTGTATTTGGAGTGTTTACTGCAGGGAGGTGTAGGAAGAGATCCTTCAAAAAAATCCTGATACTGTTCTAACCACATATCTGGAAAAGACTAGGAATTTGGATGATCTCGAGCTACTGTGTAATAGTATACACAGTAATTCACCTAAAAGATATTACTGACTGATAAAGATGTAGCTGGGCATCAGGCTAAAATCTAAGCACATAATTCAGGATGGGGCACACTGGCAAAGGCAGAAGATTCCAAAGTTGCTGTAGGCTGCCAGATGGTCACCTCCATTTTAGCAGAATTGCATACTCTGTTTTGAAGGCTGGACTAATTTGACCATTCGGACAAACACAAGTGCCCTGTGGTCTGTGGTGACAACAGTTATAGAAAGGCATACTGCTTCCTCGTCTATCCATTCGTCGTCATCAGCTTGCATCTGATGGCTTCCAATTAATCTCTCTCTCAGCTCCAAGGTTCTGCTGATAAGCATCAGCTCCTCCAGACTGGATTACTTCAATCTCGTTTTACCTCGGTTGATAAATCAGAACACTTATGATCTTCATCTAAACTTGCCCACAAATATGCAAATATATTAGTTACTGCTCTTTGGTTTTGACCGAATAGACTATTATGGAAAAACAACAGAAAGAATAATTTATCTCATCTATGTCAGCATTTTGTTTCTCTTGTAATTTTAAGTAACTCCTTTGGTTTATTCCTATTTAACCAGGCTCCCTAGTGTATTTATCTGGTTTTGAACATTCTTTTGTATAATAAACACTGCTGAAAATAACATCTTATGAATTACAATAACAGCCTGAGAAAGATACTTTATCCCTACACTATACTAAAACCAGTTTCTGATAATAGTCATATTTAGATGCTCTCCAAAATTCCCCAAGCATTTTCAAACACGAAATTTGCTTCCCTAAATCTTTTTTCCAATGAGTAAGAATACCTAGTTCTCAGAGTTCATTGTAATGCTAATGAAAACCTTTTTTCATACTGACTTAGTTGAAGGATATCCTGTCCTTCTGCTGCATTATTAATACCGCCAAACCACTGGAAAACTAATTGCAAATGCCAATTCACTTAGTGCTATCATTCGGCTCTACAGAATTTTCCATTTTAGCTACAGCGTGTGCTAAGTAGCAGACAAAATATATTTTACATGCAGTTCTCAATAGTCTTTGTTTATTTTGTGACAAAAGTCTGACCAGCATATTGCTCATGTTCTTAATTGTTTATAATTGGTTTCTTAGTGTGTTTATTTAGTTTTTTTCAGAGAAAGATTTTTGTGAAGTATCATACTTCTGGCATTAAAACTATGCTGGTGCTCCTTTTCAAGATAACTCTTGACTTTTGTCCATACCAGATATACATAGCAAATTCCAGGAAGGAAAAAGCAACATGACATTTCTGCTCCATAAAGTAGAAGCACAATTTAGTAATAAAAGTCAGCAAAGAAGCATATCACTTCACAATTAGAAAAACTTTGTTGTTGGTTTTTTGGTTTTTTTTTTCTTTTTAAGAGAAAAATCTGAGAGCTAGGAGATGCTTATTATGTAAGCATGTTCAAATATCCCATTTGATATACCACTGTTTCCTAAAGTAGACTCTGCATTACTCATAGACATAAAATACATTATTGTATTTAAACAATTTGGATTTGAGAATCTGCTGTCAGAGTATACATCTTCAAGCCTCTCATTTCTTTCAGCTACCTCCACTACTTCCATCCTTTCATATTTGCCACAACTCTTCTACTAAAATAATGAATATATTATAGGAATGTGTTTCTGGATAGCAAAATGTTTTGAGAAAACCATGTTGAGATAACAGCTGTAAAAGAGTTGTTATAGAATTTTTGGAAATGAGGGCAATGTTTCTGGAGTTATAACCATATACTCCCAAATTCCACCTTTCTCCTAGGAAGAAACTCAGTTCATTTCCTCAGGTCCACCCCTCTCAGGCTCTTCCAGAGAACACCGCAGATTATGGAACTTTATTCCTTCATAGCTTCTTGCATAGCAGATCAGCCTCGAAGCCCTGCCAGTAAAAGCTCTCCATTCTGACATTTTTTTTCCTTTCTTTCATTTGAAATGAAAAAGCATGAAATACATTGTTAAAAGTCTGTCTTTCTAAGCAAAGGAAATACCAGACTGGCAAAACACAGCATTTGTTCTCTCACTCAAAAGCATACACCACAAGAGGGCTGCATTCAATCTCACTTTTTGAAATTCCTATTTCTCAGCACTGAGTTATGCAATCTGAATGTTCAACACTTTTCTCCTGTTTTACTTTGAAAAGATGCAGCGCCTTATGAGGCCATCTGACTTGCAGATCAAGACAGAGCATCCTGATAGTGAATCCTGGAATGGTTCTAACGGGACATGTACCTATTCAATTGAATTCCTCCTCTCGACCAGCTAAGAGGTGGCAATGAACCTCTAGCAAGAAGCCAGTGAAACTCATTCTGCACAACACTGCTACACTGGCTGGAGGATGCCTCCGAATATTTTGCAGACTGAGTGAGCTCACTTTGCTCGTAGTCTTTGACTAGTTGAAACCCATGCTGGGTTCGTTACCATAATGTCTTCAGTCTGGGTGTAAAGCAGCCCTTGTCTGGCCACAGTGCTTTCAGCCAGCTTAGAGGGAGTGGCAGAGTAAAACCATTTTGCTTGTAAAAAATCATGGGAGTATATATCCTTACTGCATAAATTCACAAAGGCTAAGTAAGATTTGTTTTCTCTAACTGTATTAATGAGGTTTTAGAATACGATCCTCATCCTAGACAGTTTGCCAAGAAAGCCAGAAATCAACCCCCCAAACTCCTCTACAAATACACAGCTCTGTATGTACACAATATACCATACCTTACACAAAAAACCCCCACCATTTGAGTCATAGGCTCATTATATTCTATCAGCATTTGGCTCTTCAGTTTTAATGAATTCTGTACTGTCCACTGCTATCCAAACAAGAAGACATGAAAAAGAATATGCTGCTAGTAGATTACAACATGTGCCAGAATACAGAATGGCACAAGACTGAAAGTCAAGAGAATTTATCCCTTCAAGGAGGAGAATAATCCTTTGAAAATGTTCTCTCCTAACATACAACACTGCTATTATAAATCAGAAATTATGTATATGTTTTAACATTGAGTGCATGCTTATGTGCATGTCTCAGTGTGTAATGTCAACTGAATTTGTTAGCACCGCAGGTAGCATAAATCCTGATGAATCTCCACAGCCTCTCAAGTATGGTCTGGAATGTATTATTAACAGGTTTATTAAATATTTGCAATGCTGTGGACATGCAGAGTGTGCTATTTGAGACAGCTGCAGCTTAACTGCTACCTGCTTCAACAATGCGAATATACCAGTGAGATGGTTGTTTCAGACGCACAAAAACAAAACACCTGCCTCAAAAAGACACAGTCCTAGCAGATAGTATGTGAAGAATGGGAAGGAAAGAAGGAGCCACATAGCTGCTGAGCATATGTTTCATTTAATTCTCTGCTGCATGCTACAAGAGCAGCAAAGCAAAGGGCTGATAGAGGAAGCCAGGGAGCTTTCAGGCCTTTGGAAGGAATGCTTTTTTCGATAAATGAAGGCAGAAGTAGGACTGGTTAAATTACAGTGGTGCTGCCGACAGGATGAGCCTAGAGAACACTTAGGCAAAGAATTCTTCTGAGGGATGATTTTTCAAAAGCATCCAAGCAGATTTAAAGAACTCTAATTCTTATAGGATTTTAAATGGGACTTATGTCCCTAAGGTCTGCCCTCTGTGTGTTTGGCTTTTCAACATCAGCACCCATAGCAACTTCCAGGCAACACAAACACGCCACTGCTCACAAATTCCAAAGTCTCTGAAACGTTTTTGAAAATGTCTCTCCTTTTTATTTATTGTGCATGTTACGCTTTTCTCCTAATAGACGTCCTTACTGTCTGTGCGATGCCAGAAACCATCAGGACGGGCTGCCTCCTTTCCGAGCGGTGCAGTGAAGGACTGGTGGTCAGAACAAGCTAGCCAGAAGGTTGCTCAGGTCCCCACTTCTGGAACTGTTTTATAATCACCAAGAGCACTCACTTTTATCGTTATACTGCAAGGTCAACAATGACTACCAATGCAAACAAAATCACAGTTTTGCATAAGTCTAAATATAGACGATAAGCATTTCAGAGATGCTTATTTTAAGATATTGGCTTTTAACAGTATGAAATAGGATCAGGGAGAGACGCTACCACATTGAATGTATAAAACCAGTTCTCCAATTCTTAACTGGTAGCCATTCCACAGAAAAATGAATTTATGGGAAAATATATTCAAACCTTATATCTGTAAAATACTTCATTATAACAGTTAATTCACATTGTACAGCACTTCAAATAACTGGCATGGCATATAGGCAGTAAAGGGAAACCCTTCCTATATCTACCAATGTTTAGTGAGAACATTGAGAGCCAAGACCTTACTTCCTGCCCTCCAGAATCCTGCAGTTCAGGAAAAGGTTGACAAAATAAGTCCCAAAGACAGCAATATTTCAGATTACATATAAGGTGATGAATGAGGTGAAAAGTTGAATTTATGCTGAAGTTTATGTTTTGATAAAAATCTATTTTAAAAACCATTTATACTCTACTACAATTTTTCCCAAGCTCCTCTGCCCTCTTATGTTTTTTCGTTTTTCAGTATCAGTACCATAGCAACATCCAGGACTCATGAATGTGGCACTGCTCTCAACATCTCTGGATCAGAGCCTTGCAAATGACTGCCAAACTCAGGGATCTGAGTCAGCTCGGAAAAGTATGATGCTGGACTAAATTTTGTCTACCCTGAAAATAGTGGCAGGGGATTGAGAGGAGGGCAAAGGGAAGAAGAGCTGAAGTTGCAACAGCAGAAGGGAATGAAAGAAACAAACTGCTTAAGGTTTAATGATACATAAGCAGCAAATTTTGCAAGTAGAGGAGATTGGAAGTTTTACTACTATCTTAACAGATTTGGGGGCTATATCTGAACAGCTTGAGGATTCCAACATTTCCAGTAACTGAAATGATACTCCACGGATGTTATCCCCTGCCAGCAATTACTCATTTAGAAAAGTGATATCAGGAATACAAAAAATACATTTGCAGCAACTTTAATGCAGCTGGAAATGAAAACAGCTAGCATCTGCAAAAAGTGGAAGAGCGGGGAATCCATCAAACATGATTGAGGATCTCCTCTACAATGGGACTCTGATTTGGGATTAGTCTGTTCAGCCTGTAGATGCTGCTATTTTTCTGATAAAACACATCATGAAACATCATCTCCTAACTGAAACTAAATCAGTATTTTGTCCTGGAAAAAGTATGTTTAGGCTCCTCTCTACTCAAGACTGCTTGAAGCAATTATCTGCCTTACTAATAAACAGAGCCGAGAAATGGGTATGCTGTGTAGAGCATCTGGTAATGCCATGTGAAATAGATATCAGTACTATTCCTCTGTTTATAGGAATTAATTTCAGCTTCATCAATAATTAAATATGCTACCAATCCAACCAACATCACCTGCAAAATCATGGATCATTGGCTGACAAGAACGAGCAGTAATTAATAAACTTGAACTTTACCTGAGGCTCACCTATTGTCTGTCCTGCAGCTGTTAAGTCTTTAAAAACAACCACAAAGCTCAGTACTCTGACACAAAACCCCAAATCCCCTTGACAATTCTTACTAATAAAGTATACTGAATACTGTATCAAGCCCGTCACAAGGATGTAGTGAACAAGCCTACGAAATGGACTGTTTGGTATTTCGTGCAGGATAGAGGAGCACCAAGAGTATTGCAAGACCCTGGGCTAAGCTTACTGTGCTGCTGTGAGTGACACTATAGGAAAAAACGAACCAAATAAATATTCCAATCAGATGAATGACCTTTCAAAATGGACACCCAGAGAGATGCTGACCAAGACTAGACCAGCAGATACACCTTGTTACACACACTTTTGGTCCACCGTCTAGTCAAAGCACATAAACAACCAGAAAAACCTTCTTTAAAAATATCTTGAAGAGGAGATAAACATTAGATTAAAAAAAAAAAAAGCAGGAACATCTAGTTTTTACTGAGCAACCACTTTTCCTGAAGTCATCTTTGACCAAGCTTCATTTCTACCTATGCAATCTGATGAGCTAACATATCTTTCCAGGCCTCCAGTTGAAGCAATTAAAAAAGCCCACATTCGCCAAACATTACCACATCGTTACCACAGATACTGTGTATTCTGAGTTAAGGGAAAACAGTGGAAACATCTAATACCACTGTGGGGTAACTGCTGGCAAATAATAACTTTTTAATATGGTTACCACAGTGACTATTAATAACCTGCTAGGAGGTAAACGGAAAAATGATCTACCGCATGGTATATCTGCTTGTCACAAGCCATGACTCACACACAAGAGAGTGTAAGGAGATTATTTCAGTAGACGGGTCTTGAGAGGCTCAAGACCGTAAAACCTGAAATATTTCTGATGAGTACCATAGATGTATGGGTAACAAACAACAACATGTCAACCTGCAAACACTACAGGTGGCAGCGATTCTCACGTGGATCCACCATAAAGCCTCCAGTGAAAGGCTGTGCTTCCTTCTCAAAAGCAGTGGAGGATGGAAAGAGGAAAGGATGGGGGCTGAGAGACGAGTGGTTCGGAAAAACCAAATCCTTCCCAGGAGGACTGACACGATGGACTGTTTGCCACAGAGGTGGAGCAAGTAGTGCAGCATACTGCTCCAGTAAGACACAAAGGAAGAGATAGGAACAGAAACTTCAACGTGTACCAAAGGCCAGAAAATATCTAACAGAAAGCTGGTGCTCATTCTGAAAAGTCAAAGCCAACGCGTGAAGATGTTTGCAAGATACAATAATCATCAATGGTTAACATGATTCTGGAAAAAAGTCAAACTGCCCTTTCCCATGTTCCAGATTACAGAGACAACTGTCAGTGTTCGCAATAAAGCACAACAGCCTGCACCCGATTTTCTGCATTGCTGAATTTCACAGACATGCCTAGCGATAAAAGTCTGTTTTTGAACACGGTCTTTGGGTTTTTTAAATTAACTAATTTGTTATGAATTTTCTACCAACACACAAAAAGGCATAAAAAGCATGCGGGCTTCAATTTACATACTGATATTTCTATATCAAAGGCTACGCTATTTGATGTGCAGGATCCAATTCTCGTAAAAGCACAAGCTCAATTATAACGGCAACCAGTGAAGCTCTAATACTGCATTTTCAGCTGAAAAACTGCTCAAAGCTCTTTCACAATAGCTCTGTAATTTCTGAGTATCAGTCTACTTAGTAACACGACTCTGGGAGGCACACATGCACAGAGGGGGGAAAAAAAAAAAAAAAGAAATCGGGAAGAAAGCATTTCCTTGCATTGAGGAACGATGGTTTAGAGGTTTAGAGTTGCTGCTTAATCTCTGCAAATCTGACAGACATATGGGTGAAATTAGTTGATTGAGGACCTAAAGTTAATGCTCATGTGGCCACTTATATTTTCCTATTTCCAAAACAGACTGGTTTTGGTTTACACATGCACTGAGCAACCAGCACAAACAGGCGAGAGCTGCTCTGAGAGATGGCAGTGCCGGTCAGTGTGCAAGCTCCGGCCTCGCCAAAACCCACAGAAATTTTGGCAGTGGCTCAGCATATCATGCTGGGAGTCAGAAATCTGTTCAGTCACAAAGAGGGAGGTTAGCTTTCGTTAAAAAAACAGATCTAACCCTCACTGTCATTTGATGTGGGGCGTTTCTACGTCCTGTACCTCTGTAACAGAAGACAAATTATGCACAAACCTGAAAACTGCTGAAGTCCTGCTTACGTGGTTCAGTTTGAACGCATAAAACCGCTGAAGGTAATTCAGCGGACACTTCTGTGATCAAGACCCCCACATCTCACCCAGTGTTTACGTGAAGAGGAAAGAAACTTTGTGCAACGAAATAGAAAGCAGTATATTTAATACCTACATCCATTCATTCATACAGCCTGCCCACCATAGCCTGAGCATTTCTGCCAATGAAAAGAGCTGTTAGACCTGAATTTTACACCTTCATCAATTTTCCCTTAATAAAACCCCCACATATAACACACTTAGAAATTGGTATTACTTTTGATTTACATTTGAAAGAATAAATGGCATCTGTCTTGTAAGCTGTAGGTGCTTTGGACATAACTGTGCAGAGTAGAAGCGTCACCTACACCAGAAGACAAGCCTCTGGCAGTTACCACGGTAGCGTTCCTCAGAGACATTTCATCCACTCCTAAAAGCAGCCTCCTGCCTCTCTGTCTTTCAAAGTCAGAGTAAGAAAAAAAAGCTCTGGGAGCTAATATACTCTGGCTACTTCAAGTTGGAGGGTCTTGTTAATGAATTACTAAATTGAGAGCCTCAGCTTTAAACACCGTTTACACAAATACGTCAAATTTGAGCACCTTGCCTCATGTGACGATTGCAGGGCTTAAGACAGAATCACCTCTGTCCATAACCTATTTAGGGCTTTATACAGGAGCTTACTGTATTCTCCATGCATAGCGAGGACATCCAGATGCTGCTTACAAGGACCTGCTGTGTAACTCTGGCTACTTCACCCTCCAGTGAAGGTGAACCAAACTGTACGTGTCAGCTTTCAAGAACTGCTGATCATCATCTCCTATTAACCGTCTTAGATATATATTAATCTGCAAATGGCAAACTGTCTCCCTATATTATTAGCTCAAAAGTGCCATATAAGCACATTGTACCATAACTCAAATAAATGGCATTAAGTACATAAATACACATACATGGCTACTATAGCTCCCAGAAAAGCATACAGAATCCACATAATAGTCAATAAGTGTCACAGGATTAAAATATTTACGTAGATATATATAGATATCCTGGACTGAACACCTAAATACAATTTTCCTGCCCTAGCAATGAAACAAATTGGGATATTGCATGTAATTACTGAAATGCTGTACAGCTGTAAGACTCAGGTATGAACAGAAGAAGATATAGACTGGTTTCTGATTGTGTGTATTACAAATATCTGCACTGGGGCAAAACTATCAATTTTGAACCAATCTGGGAAACAGGATGAGAATCGCAGTTTCTTTCTATCAGTAAGGATATGCAATGAAGGCAAGCATGTTAAATTTTGTCTTTTTTATATTAGGATGCTGCAGTTGACAGCTGTTATCCGCAATATTTTTTTCAGTTGGGTAATTACGAACTAGAAATAAATTTGAAGCTGAAATACTACAATAAGGCAAATAATTCTGACTCTTCATCATACTGTAAAACCAGTAAAATATGAAACCCATAATAGTAACATCCAATCCAATGTATCCAGATATTAAAGACTGTTGATGGATATAGAGGAAGTGTCAAAAAGAGGTCAGTTAAAATTTAATGTTGGCAGAAATGATTGTCTGTGAAAGTATGAATAATCTTCTAATGACGCTTTAAAGCCTTAGCTCTGTCTTAACACTTACTGTTTATTTAGTCCTGAGAAAATACTTAAAAGCCATGAAGCAATTTTAAGAAAACATTCATAAACAACTATTTTCTCTCGACAGACTATTTGGCTACAATTACAGATATTATGCCAAGATAATATATGTAATTCAATGAATCCAGACAATATTGAATCAAATCAACTAGTATTATTTTCCATCTCTTTGAAAGTGAACATTCAAGCCATCTGAACTTTCAATGTCATTTGGCACTTCAGAAAAAACTTTATAAAATACAACCAGGCCTGAAAACCCATACTTAATTTCTGAGTAACCTCCTGACCTTTCATAGAAGGATCTCACAAACTAGATCTTCAAGAGCATTATTTAAACCATAAGTGTTTTTAATTAACATTGTTAAAGGCATGCTTATATAAAAGTCTTATTTAACTTCCTGCACATTTCTGTCATTTTCAAAGTCCGACATTTTGTAAAAGGAGATGATTTGCCTTAACCCAAGTTCTGCCAAAAGTGACTCCATATGTAACTTATTCAAAGTTTCAGGCTTTAAAAAAGGATTAAATATGACTTTAGGAGACAGTTAAAGAGAGGTATACGATGATGAGTTAAAACAAAAAAGTCATGACCAATCTTCATTTTGTCTAGAGTTCACTTTCTGTCACTCATTCACGTGTTCTGGCTCTTTCAAAAAATGCTCACCTTTGTTCCCTAAAGAAATACAGCATAAAGCTCTAGTCATTTTGCACCAGGTGCTGACTGAAACCAGGATTCATAACAGCTGAGGCAAGACAAATAATACAGATGATCAAGTGAAGAGAATTAGAAAGAAGCAAATCAACTCTAATTTCTCTTTGCTTTCCATTGATAGCCAGCTAACCAGATGCGATAGTACTTGGGATTGCAGTGGTCACTTTGGTCAACACAGGTTTGGTCTTCCACAGGGCAATTCCTCTGGCTGCCATGATAAGTGATCAAAGCAATCAAATGTGCTTCAGCACTGAGAAAAATGTATAATTAATTGAGCTCATACACTTGAAATATTTTAATAGACTAAGGCCAAAGAGTTTGCAGATGCAAACTTTAAAGCATGCTAGGAAAAAAGGCTAGTGCTATTTTTAGTAACGTGCATCACTAAAGATTAACGAAGAATCTCACAAACCTGCTTTATCTGTTGCAATGACTGTCACAATTGACTAGAAATTCAATAATCATTCCCAGGAAGGTTGATCTTCTTGCAGGGGTGAAAAATGCATAAATTTTGTTAACCTATATTTAACCTAAGAATATTTAACACTTTTCTATCTTCATTAGTCCTTACTGAAATTTTTGTTCCTCTCTTACTCACTTACACATCTTCAGGTAATGCCCTATATTGCATATCAGGTAGCAAGCTGACCTAATCCAGCTACCATGGGGTCTTTTCCTCTTTGTGTTCTCACGTCTATACTGTATTTTCTCTTACCATGCACAAACGACATTATATTAAAATTATTATTGAGCTAGAGGAACACGCCTTTCCAAAAATCAATGCTGAATCAAATTTATGTCTTGCTTAAAAAACAGCAACAACTGCAGTCCTTATTCTCCTGAGTATATTATTAATTATACATCTAAAGCATGTTCAGTCTGTGTTTACTCTTGGGTGATTCTAAGGTTTATATGAATGAGAAAACAGTAATGTGATCATTTACAAGTAAAAGAATATTTTCACTGTCTTGGCACCTGAGCATAATGAAACAAAAAACTAGTCAGCTTCTACCTGGGTTTCTGTTTAGAAGAGTCAGCTCAGGGGGTAAGAGCTATCACTCATGAAGAGCTAGAATGTGGGGAAAAAAAGGTAAGAGACTCAAAAGCCAAGGAGATGTATTACCTAAACAATTTTAATTGATTTTTTGGTGGAGGTTATACAGATTTTTTTTTTTCCTTCGCTCCCATAATCTCAGCAACGACTTAGAAACCCACCATAGCAGCATCTACAGGCAAAAGAGATCAAATAGTTAGAAAAAAATGACCATATAAGAGCAAAAAGGCAGCCAGAGGAATTTGAGCGTTGGTCATCACGGGCAAAAATCCAGTCACATGGTTCAGAAATTTTTGCCACCTATGGAAAGCAAAGGACTGACAACTGCTTGGATTATGCTGTCAGGGTCCAGATAGTGCTTCCTCTAGGAAGAAACTCTCCTGCAGAGATACAGGAAACATTTTACTGAAGGTTATTTTTTCCTGATTCTGCACTTCCTATTCAGAAGGGTGGCTAATAGTTATTTTTATGTAATAACAGGTAATTCTTTCATGCTACAGATTGTGATGCATATTAATCAGGGTTCTTGCCAAATTAAATTAGCTTTTTCAACATTTGAAAAGCAGTTAAACTTCTAATGACATTTTCCCTCTCTCTTCATCAACCTATTTTTGGAGCAAAATAATGTACTCAGGCCTGAAGTAAAGACACTTGAGCCTCAGGAATGGAAAACAGCCACGAGCCAAAATGTATTCACAGGAGAGCTATAGGGCAATAAGGTTGTCATCTATGCACAAAAATACTTTCAAAGACGTAAACATGATGTTAAAATCTCCACCACTCCCTCCTGCACGTTAAAGTCACACACACTGCTTTGTGCTTGCAGTTATGAGCAGGAAAAAAGGAAACAAGTATATTTTTATGATTATTGCTACTACCGTAGCATTAGGACAGTCCAGAAACAGGGACTCATGTTAACACCATATCTTTAACAATCCTGGTTTTCTTTATTACTGCTAATATCAGAAACTAGAATTGTGAAAAAGGCATTCTAACAGTATAAGTAATAAGTCAAACCAGAGCTGCACAATAGCACTAGGTACCAACTGTCCCATCTGTATCTGAAAATCTACCTGGACATCTATATTATACAGATGAAAAAATATGTATGCAGGTATATAATATACTGAAGTGTTTTAAAGTCAAGCAACTACAGTTAGGTTGTCCATAAAAATAAAATATTTCAACACAAATGGTCCGTATGTGGTGCACTTGCAAACAACAGAAAACCAATTCTTAAATTAGTAAGTAATAAGTATTTTAAAATGCTACTTGAACTACCTTCTCACACATAATTTACTACATAATAGCACACAGTCATAATATGTATACCTCAATGCCTATCAAGGTACACAATACCTAGTAAATTCAATGCTACAGGGACATTAACATTTCACTCAATATTTGCCTGCCTTAAATAAAAGTAGGACTTAAAAGCATTTAAAAGACTGGACACAAAAATCACCTAGGAATGTTTTCGGTTTTTTCCCCAGCTTTGTACTGCATAAAATCAGTTAATCAGCCTGAAATATTTTCCTTTTTATAACCCAGTAGCCTAATTTGCATAGATCTCTCATACAGCAACAGAAAAGCATTTTTATAAAATTAGAAAATGACTGTATAACCACAAAGCTCATTTCTGCAGCAAATACAGAACCTTTTTTTTTTTTTAACTTGATAATATTTCAAGTGGAAAACATTCCTTTAACTGAAAATTTATTCCAGGCTAGAAATATTGTTATGCACTAGGTTAACCTAGTGCTGAAAAGTTTTAAGTAAAACAAGCTTTTGAAATTGCATATGTGGCAATTTTTTTTCACCACAGCAAATGGAGTAATAAACATTCAAGATCGATGAAAATCTAAGATGTCCACCACTGAATGTCCAATAAAAATAGGGTCAAATAGATATATGGTCCAGCTAGGGTCGTCCAGCTGGACAAAATATCAAAGCATTTACAGCGATCTCAGGATATCTGCTTAGTAGGAATCGGGCAATACGCAAGGCAGCTCTGCTCCTAAAATCCAAGCAAGGATTCAAGGATTCCAGCAAGGGAAAAAACCTACCAGCAGGTCCTTATTCTTTTTAATAATCTCAAACTTCTTCCTTTGGCAGTCAGAATAACCAGCATATGTTAAAGATCTAGAATTGCTTTTCCCTGAAGAACTAGCCTATAAATAAGTCACTTCATATCTACTGTACATGTTTATTTTCTTCAACCATACATTCATATATCCTCAAACATTCACTCATCTGTATTTTAATCACTGCCACATCAGTATCATTTAATGGTTACACCATTATGGCCTCAAATCTCATTGAAATGCCCACTCCCAAAACAACCCACAGGCATCTCGATCTAACAAGCAATCACATCTTTGTACTCTGTTCCCCTGATAATAGGGACTCTATCTCTACCCCCAGATTAATAAAGGGATGGAAGACCATTTCTAGGTAAAAAGCAAGCATCATGCATTCTCTTACCCACTACTCAGCCAAGCAGCACAACTCCGATTTTAGGCAGCTTCTCCAAGTCACCATCACCTGAAAAAGCTGGCAGCACTGGGCAGCTGACTTGCTGCATCTACATGCAGCTGTGCATTCCCCTTGTCCATTTAACATAGCAACTTGTTGTCTCAGCTCTCAGAGTTAAAACCAGAAGCTTTTCAGAGAGGGCAGTGTTATACATGTCTGTGTGTTCAGTGTCAACCACCCAGTTCGGGTTAAGGACTGGTACAGACAATAAGGATGAACTTCCTTGGGATCTTTTCCACTATTTTTCTGAGATAGACTGCTAAACAAGCTACAATATTTAAAAAAAAAAAGGCAAAAATGTTGTTTTCATCCACTGCATATCTCCTGATGATGTTAGTATCTGTTACTAACTCTCTCAAATCTCTCCATGTTACAATCATTTTAAGTAGGGTTGCAAACAAGGGCTTTTTTTGTGATCAGGATACATGAAGTTTTTCTGAAATTACTTCAAGTAGTTTTGTGAACATCAGCTTCTACAGCTTGGGTGAGATTCGTTATCTTAAAGGAAGAAAAAGAACATATAAAATACAGAGCAGAATTACCTTCCCTTAGACGCTCAACCACAAAAGTGAATCCAGTAGTTCGCGGATGTAAGACGTACTCGTATTTTTGAAGTCCGTTCTTTTCAGCGAATTCGTTACTGCGGGCTTTGGTATTGGCTGAAGGAGAGAATAAAAAGCACCACTTTCTATTACTGTGCATGTAGACCAAGAATTAAATATAATTATTATACGACAGGCACAGTACAACAGCAGTTCACACAGTACAAATGTGCAACAGCTTTTCGGGTGAAGGCAGACTGCAAGTGTGCTTTCAGTTGGCTATAGTATGGTATGAGGAAGACCAATGTGGATTGCAAGGAAAGCCTTTTTACCCTCTCATTTCATTTCAGAAAATAATCAGTGAATCTTGCATGTTTATCAAATGCAATCTGAAATCTATTAATTAAAGTCTGTTAATATTTCTGTGTACACTTCAATACCCATTTTACAGTAAAATGTGTTAATTGGCTCAATTTTTTTTTTTTTAAACTCAAAAGGCACAATGTTTATTAATGCAGGTTTGATATTACATGCAGAAATACTTTGAGGTCAATGTTTAACCACATTAAACTTATTTTGGAAAGAAAACATTAAATGGAGGAAACCAGTTAATCTAACACATTAAAATGGTATTTTACATCTTCATTCTGAACTTGACACCTTTATTCATCAACCTGTGCTGCACATACATACCCTGTTTTAATTTTTTTGACCAACTGCCTCAGTGTTACAACACGTGCTTGCTACTGTACACACAGTACACGCAAGGCATCTGGAAAGCAGCGTGGCTAAACCCCGTGACAAAGATGTTTCGAACCTCTGGCAAAAAGAAGTCTCTCACGAGAAAACCGAACAAAGGCTTTTCAGAGCCAGTTGCTAGCAGAGCCCACTAAGTGAGGAAGACGCGGACACTAAAGTGAAAACTTCTGAAGACGGGCAGAGAGGAAGCAACTTGTTCTCCAGTGAGGTGCAGGAGGCTCTTCCAAGCAGCCTCAATTAGGAGCCAAACGCACTTTGCTGGCTACGCTTACTCCTTCGCTGTGGGTACTGCTGTGCCTCCTCTGTGGCCAAAAGGCAATGGACACATGCAATGTTCCCTTGGCAACACGGGGGGAAAAAAAAAAAAAAATCAATTTGATCAACTAACTTATTTAATAACTCACATTTATATAGTCTTACAGGTGTTTTAAAACACAAAATCATTGCCGAAGCAATATATCATCTTTATCAAGCAGAAACAGCTCTTTTTTTAAGTGTCCACAGTTAACCTTAACAGATGGGAGATAAAGTAATGAAAAACATATTGCTGCTTAATAATTTAATTGATACTTATAGGTAAGTTCTTTCCCTTACAATCATCGTAATTTTTCCTGTAAAGGAACAGCAGCACAAGTGGACAAATCAACAGTAGTGCGAGATGTCCTTTTTGCAGTAATGCAACTTTCCTGCATCCTTCTTTTTTTCCTAAATTACATGAGCTCTTTCTTTATCAAAAAATGTGGCTGTTCCTCCTAAAGGACTATCTACCTATTAATAAATGCTGTAGCATATCAGTATACTGAGTATCTTTTCCCTGTGAACTACTGTTTCCATGCATAAGAGTATTGCTTTTAATACATACAACCCTTAAGGCTTAGTGCACAGATTTCCTGACCGTGTGATTTGGAGGAAAGGACAACTGTTGCACAGTAGCCAAGCAAGTGATTCAGCAAAGAGAATCCAAAGATTTAATTCTTGCCAAGTTGCCAAAACATACAAATACTTGAAAATATTACATCTTCAAAAAGTGTTGCTAAAATTACAGAATGTGTGAAATACTAAAATTACACTTGGCTATGTAACTTAAATTTATCTTTCCTTGGACATGTGCATTATGTCTTTAAGCACATGATCAGAGTATCTATTTTTGTCTGCTCGACTACTACCCCATTCAATGTTGAAAACGGAGTATTCTGAATCAGAGAAGGGAACTTGCCTTTAGGACTCCTACCTCTGCGATGGCAAAACTCGCAAAGTGAGTCACGAGCAAGACTTGGAATGGCAGAAGAGGCAAGCCTAATCTGGTAATTATTAAATGCTCCTCTGAAAAGCCAGATTCTACCTCTTAGACATAACTGTATTGCACTACTAGCTCAACCACTTAAACTCTCTATTTTCTAAGAAGGGACATTGACCACCAAGAGCACTCCTATAAAAACTATACAACTCAAGAGTTCTTTTCCAGATTCTGTGGTGATTCAAGCAAAATGTTTTAAATTAATTTATCACAATATTTTTAAGCTAATGTATTTTTTCTTCCAAAGGACAGAAGTATCTTTTTCATTTTCTACATACCCAAGTTTGGGTTTCACTGTGGAACATTTGCATTCTGCAAATCAAGTCAATCAAAGCTTTGAGACACAAGTGCCATATAAGTCTACATAAAGTTAAGCAGTCTAAGAAAAAAATAAATCTGTCTTAAGCATCTCAAACTGCACACAGTTAATGAGCACTGAGAAAAACCCTCTCTGTATGTCTGCTCGCTAGCACTCTGTTTCAGAGGGCCCATAAAAACAAATCCCTTGGTGTTTGCAAAACACTCCTACTTGCACTGCAGGAAAACCAAAGAGTAAATGGGCAGTTTTGTTTTCTGAGCAAGACCTAACTGATGCAGCAAAAAAGGTTTGGGACCTCCAATGCCCATTGCTTTGAAGTAATCATCTTCAAACCTCCTCTTAGTGCACATCCCTGCACTTGGAAAGAACTCACTGTAAACATCTGCAAAACATCTTCCTAGTTTCCTTTTATTACAATGCCTTCCTAAAAAATGTGAACAGCTGGACATTGGCACACCAGCCAACACGATTCAGCTATTTCCTGATATTTGTATCCCTGTCTTGCCTCTGGATTGTAAGTTTTATGTAACAGAGATTGTTACCTACCCCTTTTGCATGACCCTAGTGTAATGGGATTTTAGAACTAGAATAACGCTTCCAGCTAATACAATGATTGTTGTCATCTGGAAAAATCATCTCCCTCTTCTTTTCCTAACAGCTACCAAGGCACAGGTCTTCGTGCATTGAAAAACATATATTACAACAAGTCAGGAAGGCCAAAGGGTTTTGATGCTATCCTGAAAGCAAGGGTAGGATATGCCTTCACTCTACCAAAAAGTAAGAATAATGCCCTTGTCGCCCTCCTGCTACTCTCAGCATTTGAAGAAAACAGTTTGTTACTCTATTACTTATTAGCAAATGCACTGACTGCCACCCTATCCGATGTAAGCACCTTGGTGACTACTGCTGTTTGGGACCTCTGTGCGAGACACCTGTGCCTAAACCTTCTGGGGGAAAGAGAGCGCAATTCTCCTGCTCAGAACTGGATTCAACAAAAAGCAGAATATGGGGTGTTCCCCATTATATGAAACCTAGGGATTAGAAAACTGATCCAGGAAATTTGAAACCCATTTTTATATCCTCTCCAACCTGAGGGAATTCATGCAACAAACACCTTTTAAAAATCCCTTAATCAATTGAACAGGCTATACTATCAGCGCTGCAAAACTTATGCAGATACCTCATCATTCTGCAGTCCAGATTATAACATTCTTAGGTGAAAGAATAAAAAAAGTGAAAGATGCCTTTGTAAGCCTGATAGTGAAAACACTTCCTTAAAAAGAGGGAACATATGTTCTCTTCTTTGCTTCCAACCAACACAAATTGCATAAAGCAGCTCTTGAAGGAGGAACTGGAAATGAACTCAGTTTGGGTCTCCTCAGTCCCAGAACATCACTCACACCATTTGGCTAAGGGTAATGCCCCCTCTTGCTTACTCTCTCTGAAAACTGTGAGTAAGCATTGCTTTCTAGAAACAAGTATTTTCTTTCTTACACTGTAAGCCAAAGTAAATCTACAGCATTCCTATTTCTCAGCATTCCTATTAGGTGTATTTTGCATTTTAATTCCTTGGCTCTATTTGCTCCTATGATAAAAAAGAATAAGTAGAATAATCTATTTTTATGGAAAGCAGCTAGTTTATTAATAGAGGGTGATATGGGACCCTTCCTGATCCAGAACTGCTTCATGCTCCGTCTCCTCTGGTCTCACAGTGACTTGCCTCTCCTCCCCTGTCTCCTTCAGCTAACACATGCTGCCTCTCAGAGGGTATGTTCTTTGGGGTGGTGACAAGTACAAGGACTCCAATTTGAGTCTTTAGACACTACTCCAGACCCGTTGTCAAACTACACAGAAGAACAAGAATTTAAGAGTTCTGGCCATAACCTCTTTTTTTTTTTTTTCTCTTGTGCTGCCTTTGGTACATAATTTGATTACATTTTTTCCCATTTATCTCAAAATTATGTGGGCAAATTCCCATTTATCACATTTTTAAATTACTGGAAAAGCTCAAAGTCAGCACGTTCTAAAAGCACCACACTTCAAAATTTCATTTAAAGTAACTGGAAGAAGAAATTATGCTAACACATTTTCTTGATTTTTGAGTTACAGATTTTTAAGAAGTTAAATTGCTTTTGCTTCTGAAAACCAGAGGATAAAGTGAACAAATTAATTTTTTTTAAAAGTCAAATTATATTTTTAATTGTGAGCTAGTTTTGAATTAAAAAAAAAATCTCTAGAATTTTACTTTGATGAAAGCCATAATGCAGTAACAAGTTGCATTTGTGTGAGTCTGAAGAGTATTTGGAACTAAAACTCCAAGACCTGTACCCAACGAAAAGCTAAGTCTGTGCTCCCCATGAAATATGTACGCAGTATTGGCTCCTCTCAAACAAGCTCACATGCTTTTACAGATTCAACGTTGTCCAGGTTGATGTGTTTTGCTGGATGTCACCCAAAAGAATTATAGACTTCCCTCATCATCCTACTGGAAAGCTGATTCTGACAACTTTAATACAACAATTTCTGATCAACTTTCAACTACCTTTTTTTTTTTTTTGCTAGTACTAGTGCACTGAAAGTTGAATATTAAGCACTACCTTTTCCTTTAATCTGACTTGTGATAAAAGCATGCACTTCTATGACTTCAAGTACTCTCAAACAATATTGGTACCAGACAGCAAAAGAATACATGAGTACTCCAAAAGTTGCTCTTTAAAAAAAAAATTTAAAAAAAAATTCCTCATTTATCTATTAGAGGTTTGCATAGAAAGCATAAAAGCTATATTTGCTCACAGGTAATATTTTAAGAAAAAGTTGAGCAATTGTTCTTATTTGTGCTATTTTCAGACTATTACATGTTAAATCAA
Source organism: Haliaeetus albicilla (assembly GCF_947461875.1). Taxonomy (NCBI): domain Eukaryota; kingdom Metazoa; phylum Chordata; class Aves; order Accipitriformes; family Accipitridae; genus Haliaeetus; species Haliaeetus albicilla. The sequence continues at coordinate 5,873,260 of NC_091495.1, read as the reverse complement.
CCTCTATCAGAGCTTTTGAACAATATTTTCTTGCATTACCAAAGTATACCACGTTTACTAGAAAAGTGAAAAATCCAGCTGCAGTTCATTGTTACCTTCTAGATGGAATATTGTATGTGATCCACACCACAACATTCCTGCCAAAATCTGGGCTCTAGCAAGCTTTCCTACTTGTTTTTTAGCTGTTCCTCAAGGAAAAAAGGTCTGTGCAATCACACTCTGTCCACCTGTTCCCCTTAACTTTTGAAGCTATTGCCACCTGCAAACAAAGTTTGACAGAGACAAGAGATTCAAAGATAATTAAGCCCCACAGGAATTTCAGAAAAACCAATGGCTGAGTAAAGGGAAGCCTCCAGCAGTAGAGATCTTAATAACAGGAAAAGCCAGGGCAGGCTCCATGGGTCTTTAGTCTGTCAAGGCTTTCAGCACAGCATGCAGCGGTCCGTCGGTTAACGCAGGTATCGGTGAGGATGAGCCACAGCACACGATGCCTCTTGCCAAGAGAGCAGCAAGAGATTTGTGGAGGAAATGTCACACGGAAGGAAACACAAGGAAAAAGGAGAAGTTGGAGTGAAGAAGAGACCATGTATAGGGATGCAGACACAAATCCATAGGAAATGAGGCTTTAACAGGCGCAGAGCAATACAGCAACTTTTTTTTTTTGTTATTGCTTTCTGAAGAATCACTACAAAGAATCTCATAAGGAACACCAAGGAAAACAAAAGAACAAGCAAAATGGTGGGTTGTATTCCAGCTTTCCAGAAGCGCTACGCTTATAGTTGCTTTGTTTTCTTCAGGGCTTCAGAAAGTCTGGCTATATGTTTATCTGCTGAGGGCTTCTTTTTAAGCAATTACAATAAAATACCTTTGATGCACTTAGCTTTAACCTTGAAGTACTCCAGAGTGAAAAGATGACCAACCTATCAGAAATAAGTATATAATTATTACCTCAGACCCTATACATCCAGTCTGCAAATACATTGTTCAGTGTTCATGACATTACTATTTCTAACATTTATTTACGTAGCATCTTCCACCGCACAGTACTTTCCCAACTTGAAGTCAGGCAGTGGCCCGTGTATAAATACAGTCATACTTTAAATTTCTTTGAAATCTTTCATTCTCAAATACCTGAAAACATGATACAATTTCTTATAAAGAAGAGTACATCTACTATTGTCATGCAGCCACTGAGAGCATAAAAAAATGATAGTAGCACAGAGCCACACAGCAATTCCGCTTTTCAGTGAAGTACATGTAGAACGTTATTTTTCATATTTTATTTCAAATGAATCAGTACATATGATCGTTGACTACAACTTTTGCTGTGGATTTTGTTTTCAGAAGTAATTAGCAGTTTTGGAATTTGGTCAGAAAACAAGAGCCATTGCCTCTGCTTTTGCAAAACGTCCCCTAGAATATTGAGCGACCATTCAGAACAAAACTGCAGTTTATTTCTTATTCTAAAAGATGGAACATGAGGTTGCAATAGGTCCTAATATGTCAATAACATAACAATTTTCTGAAAATCTTTTTTTTCAAAATGTTACACAAAATACATTATTACGTTCTATCATTCTCACATGGCATAAAATTATTGCTTGGTCAGGATTAGCCTGTCAAGGGATTTTGCCCTGTTTCCTATAATATTTTAAAATATATGAGCTAATGTTTCCTGTGAAGACAGTTAGATAGGAAGAGCTATTTACTTTCACTGAAAAAGGCCCACAGTTTTGCCTGTCTCTATACATCTTACTACGCACAAATATAATATCAAGGTGGCGTTCATTACAGATGGCAGGATAGAGTGCTAAACACCGGACAGTTTAACATGTCAGAAGCCAGCACAGCTGCCCAAGGAAGCAGCACCCTGTCATCTTCCCTGCCCATCACTCCATCCTTCCCACCGCACTGCTTCCTCCCTGGGCTGCTCAACAAACCGGGGGGGGGGGAAACGATCACCACCCATCTGCGGTGGCTTCAGAAGAACAGCGCAGTTAGTGCGGATATCCATTTGACACTGCAAAGTTAAAGAGTACGTGTTACACACGTATAAGGAGGGAAAACCGAAACAACAGAAATACCTTAAAAATAAAAAAGGAAAAAATCTGTGTTCAGAAACCCAATTAGAGAATTTGTTAATATTAAGTGAAGAATCTTGTCTGCATGAATTTCTCAGTGGATGGTATAAACAGCATAAACTTAGATTTGTCTAAGTCATTTCTATCAGTTACAACAGTGGACAGAAAACCCTGTGTTTCCTTAAGCAGCTTCAGATTCAGGTGGGAGCATCCCCAGCACTGGCTTTGGGACTCCACAGCACAAGTGTTAACACACCACAGCTGCTCAGTCCTCGCCTAATTCTTTTTTTTTTTTTTTTTAAACTGTAGTATGAAACTTCCTCAGTTCTTTAAAATCTGTTGTCTCTAAGGAATATTGGGAGGGATTAGAAGGTATACATAATTTATGGAATAAATTACAATCCATCCAATTCTTTCAATCATCTTGAGATGGAAACACCTCAGAAAGAGTATGAGTGACCCAAGGAGGAATCTCCTGACTCCATGAATAAGATTAAGATTTCATCTCATAATTCAGACGTAGGAGGGGAGAGTTGTTCATTAATTTGAAGAAAAAAAAAAATTTTAAGTGAGATAATTTCCATCCTTCTTCCTAATTTTAGATAGAAAATAACTATTCAACAAGAGCTATCACATGAAGCAGCCCAAGAATGTATGATGAATTTATCCTCTTTCAGGAAGGCTGATCAAGTGATGACAATTCCCTACAGCATGATAGCATTTGAATACTATACGTACACATTTTTAATGATATCGGGAATACAGAAGAAAAAAATAGCAGTATATGTTAGTTATTTTTATACTGTGTCTAGTACTCACTGATCTGGCATTGCAATAAAATACGATTTGAGAATACCTGCAATGCAAAGTATAGTAAAAGTCTTTTAAATAAGCTAAAAGGTAGAAGTTTAATTGTAATTGATTTTCTATTCAAAGATGATGCTTATCAAATCATGCTGCAGGCATGAACCTTCACAGTACATTCATATAATGTTTTCTTTTATTGTCAATTGAGTCGTCTTCAATACTTGTTAGCAACTTGCTTCTAATGCCATAAGATACCTGTATTAAAGTAGATATTTTATTAAGAATTAATACTACAGGATCAAACTCATTAAATTTACTCTTATGATAAAGTCAACACTTGTGTTAGGGAGGTATTTTTCATATAGAGGTAGATACAGACTGCTTACACATGGCCTAAGGAACAAGTATCTCCATTTTCTCCTCTTAAAACATTAGGCAAGAAATCTAATAGAATCATTAGTTCTTCTCTTCAATCACTCTTCCATAGGTCTTAAATGATTTTGCACTATTTGCCACAGTAATATGGGAAATGGGACATGCAAGTGATTTATTCCAGGTCTTGAAACCTACTTTTGCTAATGCAATGTACATACAGTGCTGGCCAATATAAAGCCATTTCGATCATCGGATGCTTTGAAATGTAAGTTATTTCAGGAAGAATGGCAAAGCGTCTCAGTGGAACTACATTTGTGCCTCTCAAATGAATCAGTACATATGATCATTTACTATAATTTCTACTGTCCATGAGAACGCAGGCTTGTTCCTGCCTTGGATTTTTTTTTTTTTTTTTAAACTATTTCCATAAACAACAAAGAATTTCAACGTTGAACATTCTAAGACACGACAAACACAGCCTACCTGTGAGATCAGTTCCTTCTGGAAAGATGAGGAGTTGTAATGGTTCACGAATGTCACAGAAATAATCCAGCATTTTTTCAAAGTGACTCTTGTCATCTTCCCACTTTCTCTGAATGAAAACAAAGGCAGCAACCTGCATCGCCCAGCCTAAAGTTTAAAAGATACACCTTTAGTAACATTTCACTCTGATACTTCCGCAGTGTCTGTTATTCTAAAGTACTGTATCAATTGTGTTAGACGCAACATTTTATTTGCTGCCCACCTATCCTCACCTCTGATTAAGAGCACTTAGCTACCTTGTAAAAGGAGTGTTGGATAGGAAGCAAAAGAATGCATAATCTAAATAAATAAATCTAAATAAATGGCTACTGTTTTGCAAAATTCAAGTTACCAGAGTTAGAAAAGCTTTCCAGAGAGCAAGAATAGGGTCAATGCTGTCATGAAAGGATGTTATAGCGACATGGGTGTCAGTCTCTTTTCCCAAGTAACAAGCGATAGGACAAGAGGAAACAGCCTCAAATTGTGCCAAGGGAGGTTTAGACTAGACATTAGAAAAAATTTCTTCACTGAAAGGGTTATCAAGCACTGGAACAGGCTACCCAGGGAAGTGGTGGAGTCACCATCCCTGGGGGTATTTAAAAGATGTGTAGATGTGGCATTTCGGGACATGGTTTAGTGATGGACTTGGCAGTGTTAGGTTTATGGTTGGACTTGATGATCTTAAAGGTCTTTTCCCACGTAAACGATCCTATGAGTCTGTGAGGTGAAGTATTTAAAACCATGGCCCTCACTACAAAATCCTTAACCACTGCAACACTGATATGCTCAAGGGAAGGTGCTGCCCCTACGGACAAACATCTCAACAATGCACTGCAGGATAAAAGAAATCTGCATTATATAGAGGTAGTTGTCCTTTGTATTGCATGTTAACCATGTGCATTGTGCAGAAAATATCTATTGCTTCGAGGGCTTTATTACATATACCTCCTTATAATTTTCATTGCTAATAGAAGAAAATACAAAGTTGTTCTTTACATCTGATTATAGAAAAATTTGATGTATATCCATTTGTTTGTATTAATACACAAGACAACTGTGCAGATTTACAGTCTGACATCAAACCAAGAATGTAATGAAGTTAAATAAATGAAACTGTTTCTGAGCCTGCGGCTCAGGGGTCACAGGCTATTACCTTCAATAAACGTTCTTGGCTTTTTTGGCAAAATTTAGCGTACAGGGTATCACGTAATATTAGAAGTTCTGTCCACTAGTTCAGACAGCAGGATGAAAAATCAGGGCTACAGTTCCACCACATGTCTGTCATGCTCCCTTCTTAAACACAGCTCAGAGGAGCATGACACTGCCTTACCACTGTACTTGGCTAGCTTATATCTCATCAGAAAACCTGCAAATAGATATTCCACATCAAAGAGAAAACATCACAGCTTCCCATTCTCCTCTTTGCTCACCACAGTCCTCAAAGTCTGTTTTTCCTTTCCTGGTGACTTAGAGCATGTTATTCTTGCACTTTATTTCAGTTCCTATTTACAGAGATTCCTTTCTATTCTGTTCCTGGCAATATCTTACAAGGAGCATATGCTAGAAAATCATTTATTAAAGTCACCAGTTTTTAAACCAACTTCATAAGTCAGTCAGCCTGGATAATGCATTAACCAAGCTGCATAATCTCTTCTGTATTGGTTAGGAACGTTAATTGCATTCTTAAAGATTTGTAACCTGTATCGTGGAGTAGGTACTTTTTATTTTTAAATCAGCTAAACAGATGGAGCATGCATAACTAACATGCCTTCTGCAATCTGGACCTAATGAGTCTCAGATATTCAGATAATTAATGATATCCAGATAACTGCATACTGGAAGTGGTTATATGAATTAAGAAAAGAAATGCCCAGAATGCAGTCTCAGCAAATCTTTTCAAATTTGTACGCTGTACTTGTTAAAAACCTTCTGTAAGTAAAACTAAACTTTGACCACAACATTTTATGTGCATCTATGCACATATCATATTCCCACATCTGCAGTGCCAAGAAGTATCGCTACAGCTTTATTAACAGAGACTATCCATGTTTAAACAAATCATTTGCAGGAAAAAATAAAGGTTAACTTCAAAGTAACTGAAAAATAACTTACATAATTTAACTATGCTTTCTTCTGGCATTTAATCATCTCCTACTGCTACAATATATTTCACTACAATGGTGCAAACCCAGTGTATTAAATTGAACTAATCAGGGCTTCATATTCACATTTGTCATTGTGTTATATAAAGAGGACACCCTTTCATACCAAACATTGCCAAATACCAAATGGTGCCATGGAATTCAGTTCCTCTAGAAGAGGAGGATGGAGATGGAGATGGAATGAAGCTGCATCAGGGGAAGTTCAGACTGGACATTAGGAAAAGGTTCTTCACTGAGAGGGTGGTCAGTCACTGGAACAGGCTCCCCAGGGCAGTGGTCACGGCACCAAGCCTGTCAGAGTTCAAGGAGCATCTGGACGACACTCTCAGTCATACGGTTTAGCTTTAGGTAGTCCTAAGAGGAACAGGGAGTGGGGGTTGACGATCCTTATGGGGCCCTTCCAGCTTGAGATACTCTATGATTCTATGATACCTCATCTGAAATCAAGTTCATAAAAATGGACACAACAAAGGAAAAAAAGCCCTGTAAGCAGAAACAGAGATGCCTTGTACCGTACCATTTACAGCTCTGAGAGTATAGATGCTCCATGGGACAGAGTAGAAAAATACATAGAGATTAGGAAAGTTGTGCTGTAGTTTTGGTGTTTTCCAATCATTCTTACCTCTCAGCCCAGACCTTTTGTATGTTTTATGTACCCTAGACACTACACCTACATTAGTTTATGCAAAGCCTGTACTGCGCTAAACCATTTTATTGTGTGGTATCACACATCAGGCCTAAATTATTCAGTCCTTGTGTTCTCATTGCAGCAGAGTCTGCAGTAGGTAGAAAGAAGCTGTCCTGGTTTTGTCTAGAATAAAGTTAATTTCTTCTTAGTAGCTGGTATAGAGCTCTGTTTTGGATTTAGGATGAAAATAATGTTGATAACACACTGATGGTTTAGTTGTTGCTAAGCAGTGTTTATACTAAGTCAAGGACTTCTCAGCTTTTCATGCTGCCCAGCCAGCAGTGGCTGGGAGTGCACAAGAAACTGGGAGAGGACACAGCCAGGACAGCTGGCCCAAACGAGCCAAAGGAATGTTCCATACCATATTACATCATGCCCAGCCTATAAACCGGGGAGAGTTGGCCGGGGGACACCATGGCTCAGGGACTGGCTGGGCACTGGTCAGTGGGTGGTGAGCGACTGTATTGTGCATCACTTGTTTTGTCTATTCTCATTATTAGTAGTAGTAGTATTTTACCTTCCTTCTCTGTCCTATTACAGTGTCTTTATCTCAACCCACAACTTTTACTCTTTTTTCCCCAATTCTCTCCCCATCCCACTGCATCAGGAGGGGGGGAGTGAGCGAGCAGCTGCGTGGTGCTTAATTGCCAGATGGGGTTAAACCATGACAGAAGGGACAGGAGCAGCAAAATAAATGCTCACTTGGGAAGCCTACTGATACTTTCCCAGGTCAGCAGCTCCTTAGAGTGATTTTAGTCCATAACAGAGGGAGCATGGAAAAAACCTCACTGTCAGATCCCACGCTCTCCCCTACGTTTCTTCATGTAGCACAAGGCTTTAAATTATATGGAAACTTGCATACAAACTCCTTCTAGCAATCATTCTTTAACAGCACTGTGAACATCAAATTACAAATACCTTTAGCTACTAAGAAAGCTGCTGCTTGGGTGACTTGTATTTTACCTGACTAAACTGCACTGAAGCAGAGGATATAGTGCAGTAGTTTCCCATTCCTGTCCTAAGTGGTGGTATTATATATGGGCTATGAAAAATTAAACAGTAATGTAATGACAGTAGGGTGACAGGGAGGAAGAAAAAAGAAAGAGAGGGAAGGGAGTTGGGAGGCATCCAGTTTTTAAAATAAACAACAGGTTTGATTTTTCTAACCCTTCCAATAGATAACATCCAGTGTTCTGGAAGAATTTTTTTATCTTAAGTGTATATCTAATTAGATAAAACAGTCCTGATGGCTCAAATAAGAACAGATTATCTAACTAATAATAAAGGACCCAGGTTTTCCTCCCCACTTACCCCAGCAGAGCACAGTGCACCAAGCTATTTTACCATCTATGAAAGCAGAAGAACCTTCCACATTTGCTCAAGCTTTAAGGCCTCCGGTGAAAGGCAATAAAAACATGAATTACTGCCTTCAACCAAAACCTTGGTCCATGCACCGATGGGAGAGAATGCCTGCTGTTTACATGTCTCACCATCCCACCAGATTCAAGCAGGAGAGGAAACTCAGAACAGGCTTGCAGACACATGCCTTTGGACAAAGCAAAAGCAGCTCTTGCTTTGATTTCCATTCCACTGTGCGTCTGCATTGTGCTGCCAGAAGAACAACACGAACAAGTCCGAAGCATGACATGGGATCCAAATGGGAATGCACAGAGAAACAGGAGGAATTCAGTAAAGCAATGGGCAAAATGAAAGGTTTTGCTAATCAGCAAGATTTATGAATAAGCAGCAGAGGGAAGTACCTTCTCATGTGCAGCCTGCAGTGAAACACGCTGTTCAGTTAATTGTTAAGTTTAGGTCAACATATTGTTCAACAAAAGTAATTACATTTTGCTCTTTTTGCACAGCGTTTTTAGTTGTCTAAAAGCTCCTGGGCAACAGGAATTTTCCTAGCAAAGGCAGCAGTTACTTGACTGGGGAAAAATGGTTGCCTGTTGATTTGCAGATTCTTGAGAAATCATCGATTACAGAAACACGGCAGAGAGAGAGTGAAGCTAAAGAAATCATAACAATGCAACTCCATTTCTTTGCTAAAATACCTGAAATGTTGGTTCCTACAAGACTAAATAACATCACTTGGAAAAGTACTCAAAAAGCATCACACTGTCCAGCTCTTGTTCAAAATTACAAAACAGCAGCACAAAAACCTACTAGGTAGAGTAGCTAGCCACACTGACCCTTAATCAACTTTTCAGAGCTGAAAAAATAAAAAAGGCAAATTCAAATATCAAGTAACACATACACGCTAATGATATGTATTTATCAGGACATAATTCTAACACAGAAAAAAATTACACTTACACAAAAAGGAAAGCCTGCTATTGAACTACAGAAATGTGCTGTACGTAAGAATTTCCTTACTGCCTTGGGGATAAAGCAAATTATAGCTTATGCAGGGTGAGAATTTGCAGCATTGTATTAAAAACGCTAGCTGTAAGCATAAAGCTTTTCAAATTTTAAGACCCTGCAGTTCTATTTTCCACTCCCCAAAATCCTTTAAAATAAAATAACACTTGAAGTTGAAATTTCTTAAGTGTGTTTTCATTGCAAAGGTAATTTGGGAGTAAGTAGATACTAGGGATGGAGGTGGCGATGAAGAAAAGAGAGAAAGAAGCAAGTTGTAAAAAAAAAAAAGTCTTTGTTTGGTTTTGTATCACAACTGTATGTACATTTCCATAAGTATCTCAGAAATTAGATATCCTCAAAAATGTCATGTCTCTAAGAGGAATATTACAGCTGATATTGAAAGCAAAACATATACACATCAAGAAAATGGTATCTATGTATTTCCTATAGCAATTTAACAGAACAGCTAATAATACTAAACACCGCCCCAACCAAATTTAATAAATGATTCAAAACTATAGAAACAAGTAGAAAAGTAGAAGGCCTAACTGGGATTTTGTTATTATATTCATTCATCCTCCCTCTTTTCTTCCACTGTATTACTCACTGGTTTTTCATAGCATTATCTTGGTCAAAAATAAAAGCATTATTCAGTGCACCTGTATTCAACAGGGATCTGGTCCTGATCACAGCTTTTGAGGCAAAAGGGAACCAGACATCTAGGCTTAATAAGGGAAATCACTCGGAAGCACATGATCCCACTGTATACAAATAATTGGGTCCATTAACAGTTTGTTATTCCAAGTGTTTTGATGCATAAAATATCCACAAGGCAACAACCACATAATTCTGAATGTTCCTTATTTCAAAGATCTGTAGGTATTGAAAAGAGGTTAGAACATAGAAAATCCCACAGGAAGCCAGGGCTTAAAGTTACTATGTATATACACTGTTAAGTTTTCATCAGCTAAACAGGTTTCCACATATTCAATTAGAATCCACCTATTTACTGGGGTTTTTTCTAGATAGTTTTATGTCTAATAACCCAAAGAAAGTGAAAAGATTTTTTAAATTTAATGTAATGGTTTGAGTGCACAAACTAGGAAAATAATGAAAGAAATGCTTCTTGAAATAATCCTGTAAAGCACAATCTCTGCTCCTGGCAAGTTTTTTTTTTAACCATGCTCATTTCCAATAATGTAGTTAATAGGAATATAATGAATTGAACAACTACCATCTGATTGGTGAATTATTTGAGCAAATTACAAAACTAGCTAAGAGATAAAATTCACAAATCTAGATTCACAGTAGCAATCCTAATTTTATAGTGAAACATCTGATTCAGTCTATTTAATTCATTTGATTCTATTTATTGATCTATTTGTCAGGTGTCTATTTAAACACCAGTATGCTTTTGCTATTGCCTTGCCCTATCAGACTCTGAACATTACTTTAATCTACATCTGTTTTTAAATTATTTTTATGGTCACGTTTGTGTTGTTCAGACTACATATTTCATACATATATATACCACATAGTCTACTTTTTACTTGGACAGAATATCGTCTCTTCCAATGTATGTGAAGCCTAAACCTTTCTTCTTACTAAAAAAAAACTTGAGCGAACAAACAACAATGTTAGAAACACAGAATTTTAAGGTAACTGAAACAAAGAAAAATATTCTGGTTTTGCTCTGATCAGTTTTACGTTTGATTTCCCATAGTTCTCATGCATTTGTTTCAGAACCAAAATATTCTAAATTTTGTATTTAAGTCACATTCAAATTTTAACACTTTCTGTATTTCCTTTGCCCTGCTTCATTCTCTTACAGAAGAATACAGTATGTTCCAGTAGAAATCTCTGCTTTAACTTACTATTTATAATACAATTAGAAGCTTCTTCAAACAATGTTTATAGTATGAGATTCCCTTGTCAGGGCAATAACAATGTTGTCAAAAAGCTAGTCAGATACCGCGGCCTATGTCTTAGCTGTGAAAATTTAACTATGAAACCTTCTAGAAAGGATATTCCATTGAAGAATTGGTATCTCTCAGCCAATACACACACAAAAAAAATGTGAAAGGATGTAGGAAAAATCATTACAGTAGTAGGATATATATGTATATAAAGCACCCAGACAAAGGTATACCATGCTCTTGGAAAGTATTCTTTAAATGTTCAATCCCTTAATCACAGATCAGAAATATGCTATTTGGACACTTCATACTCAAATATTCATTCTACTTCCTAAATTATGCCATTTTTATAGAATATGGGCAATCAGATTAACTCTACCATTGTATTAGTGCTACTTACACAAAATCTTTGCATTAAAATGCTATAAATGTCATTAAGGAACGTTAAACCTATTCAGCTACAATATCCATCTTAAAATAACACTTCAAATTTGATTTGATGTACTGTGTAAAATCAGAATAACGTAACATCACTCAAAACTAAAGCAAAGGCTTCAACCTCTAGGATGGCTGGAAGATTGCTTTTTCTAATGCATTTTAAAAGTACAGCAATACAGTGAAACAGCACATGAAAACCTGAGTATTAAAAAATATGAGTCTTGCCCAATACATATCTGGAGAAAAGTCCCACATCATTCCAGAATCATCAAAGACAAAAAAGAAACAATCTCTGGCTGTTAGAAAGCGGAGAAGAACAAACAGGCCCTACCAAACAGTCCGAGTCTCTCCCATGGATGTGCCATCTTAACTACAAGTCAGAAAGAGTGAGAGATTTTACAGTTCAATACCTCTTTGTAGGCCTGCATCCTCTTCAGATGCCCCATCTCCTTATGGGGGGACTGTGAAAGTCACTCAGCCTGATGAGCTGATCCACACATAACCCACTGATAATGGCAAAGGAATGTAAGTTGGGAAAACATGCCATCCTAATTCTGCTGTTACTTGTTCTGTGAGCTTGGACAAAATAACCGCTCCCTTCACATCACTTGTCATTTGTAAAATGGGGAGAACGAGAAAGATTAGCATTTGATCTCACTCTTTTGATGTGCGTTTTGGAGAGGCAAAAGGGGTGGAGAGAAAATGGAGACCTTATTATATAGTAAGGATAAGGAAAGTTTTAATGGAAGACAGGCTAGTATTTTTGTAATTTGCCCCCCCCCCGCCCCGACAGAGTTGGGAGAATTTCTGTGGTATACTTCTGAAAATATTCCTATTATTCCCTTCGTGGAAGAGCCAAGCTGGGAAACAGCAACCTCAGTCTTTTCTTCCCTACAAAAAAATCCATGTAGAGTTACAGCCAAATTAAGCTGCATTTTTGCTTCAAAGTAATAAACCTTCCCTCAACACTTAAAACTTCTTCAAGAGAGTCTTCACTGTGAACAACTGGTAGAATAACAATTGTGCTTTCCATTAGAGAGCATACTTTTCAACTTCTACTTTAAAAATCACGTAGGATAACAACTCTAAGGTAATTAAGTCTGGCAGCTCATAATTGAATTGCTAGAAGACAAAATGTCACAGCTCCTCAAAACTCTCATTTCAACCTATTTTAACATAATAAAGTCGCTTGAGACATGAGCTATACTAGAAAGTTCAGTAGGTTACACTTTTAATTTTTTAAGCCAATATGTTCTATCGATAAGAATTTGAATGCAAATCCAGCTATAACCTGAACAAAGACACTTTATGCCGAAGTATTTCTATCCCTACCTAAGGGAGTAGCTGTGGCAGCACAAACACTTCCATGCCAATACAAACGCGTACAGATTCCCCGCAGCGTGCTGCTTTAACTATACTCCAATTGAGTTAAGTGCTAAAATTTTTTAGGCTTAGCGATACCAGTATTTTACTTCATGGTAGCTGATCCATCATAGCTGTCGGTGTGCATGCTCTTAGCCCGTGGCAAAGGCAGGATAATTTGAGTTGTTTTGCCCTGCTTCATTGAAAACTAAGATGACTCAAATTACTTTGAATTTGCTTCAGGCAAAGCTCGCACACACAGACAGCTATGATGGATCAACTGACGTGCAGTAAAACATTGGTGGGGCTAAGCCCAGTGCTGAAATAGAGCACAAGTCCTTTTTTTTGTTTTCTCCTGGCACTTAACAAGGGCCAAACCGAACTTAAGCCTTTGAGAGCCACAACACATGAGTGACCAGACAAGTGAAAAACAACTAAAAAAACTCCTGCATCTTGCAGTCTCTTCAAGAGCAATGTTAGCCACAGAATAATTTGAATACAGAGATGAAAATCTGGACAGTTACCTGGTTATCTCTGCTCCTAACTACTCCAGGTTTGCCTGCTTTGCTTATTCTCCTTTTTCCTTTATCACCTTGTCCTTTCCTAACCTGTTCCTGCCCCAATACAGTCCAGCTGTAATTCCCTGCTTTACCATCCTCAGTGAGCCTTCTTAAAAATGGTGAGTGTTCAAGATATGTCCATCAATGGTGCCTGCACTTGTACACTGAATTACGGTGTTATTAATCTTTTCCATCAGCATTAAGCAAAACCAGGGTGAATATCAACTCACGTAGCAGCCATGCACTGACACTAACCCCTTTGGTTACCCTCTCTCATTTTTTCCATGAATTTATTAAACCCAAATTTTAATTTTTTTTTCATGTAGATGTTGAGGCACTTTTAACCATTAAAATCCAAATATTACTGCAAGCCAAGCAATAATTAAAATCCTATTTAAAACAACGAACACGTGTGAATTGTCCTTCATTAAAACACAGCTCTACTTCCAGTGAAGTCTTACTGGTTCATACCACAAGGCTTTTACAAATGAAACTATTGAGATAAAAACTTAAAAGGATGTAACTAACTTCTAGTGATTTTCTGGTCATCTGACACTACTGTGTATGTTCCTTGGTACCTACTCAAACAGTATGTATTCCACAGTGTATGCTGAACAAAACTGTATCATAGTCTGTATCACTTCTGATGCTATTCCTTATTAATTGGAGAATAGGTGAGAATATAAATTGTACATATCTATTACAAGTACTGTAGAGAAGTCCTGTCTTGTCAGACTACGCAGGAAACTGTCAATGCCATTAGAAATTCTCCTTGAAAACCAACACTGCAGAATGTGTCAATAGTTTCTGATGATGTCAGATGAGAAACTGCAGCAACAGCTAAGAGCAGAGTAGTGCTCCCTTGAGATGCCAAAGTTGGCAACTTGTACTGAAATGCTGCAAGAATGTTTCTGAAATTGAGATTACTGAAATGTAATACCTCTTTTTGAAAACTTTACTGCACACAATTTATCAAGCCAAAGCCACGGTTCCAGGAAGAAAGGACCATCTGTTTTTCTTTGGGCTTCTTTTTTTAAGGCTCACCTTTAATCAATTTAAAGTTTTTCATACACTGGAATGCAAAGAATTAATACCTTAAGAACTAGGTAAGTGAGTCAATGCTTCTCCTTGAAACACTGACTCCTCTGATTTTAATTATAATTAACTAGAAAATAACTGCCTATTTGTAAGTACAGACTCATTAAATCTGATACCTTTACACTTTTAACCTACAAAGGGGGCGACAAGGACTCTGGATCTATTTGCATTCCAAGCTTTGCCCTTCACCTACCATATATACCACTTGGATCAGTATAATCTCTCGTAGACCTATTTTTACACCCCAACTGGGATAACACGTATAACAACAAAGGTACAATGCTTAATACTGGCAAGGTTTTCAGCAACATGGAAATTAAAGGGCTGCATTATAAACCATATCTTACACATAACTTTAAATGAAATGCTTGTAAAAAAAAATACCAAAAGCAATACAGTATATTCATTCAAATATTTCTCAAACTCAAAGCAGAATTACCATTAGGTAAAGAAGTTCCATTTAGCCAATGTATCAATACTTCCATAATCCTATACTTCTAAATATATATACAAACTAAATTCATATAAATATATGAAAAGATGAAACTGAAGGACATGATGAAAGTAGCTGTTTTAATTTCCACAAATATTATACCTTAAATGATCAACATCTAAAGTGTCAACTATAGCTGCAGTGAACTGAAACTGTCTAGTTGATTTCCAAGTTATCTTCTTGCCTTTACAAGCCCATAAAATAAACAAAACTTTTAAGTTTTGGCTAAACCAAAAGCTGACAAACACCTATTAAAAGGCTATCACATAACACAGCAGGGCCATTAGAGACAAGTAGGAGAAATTCTACTCTTACTGATGAGATTCAGGGCTGTCCACTTGGGACATCGTTTTCTGCTATATCACTGCAACACCAAACTTCATACAGATTCACAATTAAACCTTATCCGTCAATCTTAATTTCATCCAGGAGTATCATTTTCCAACTCTCCCCTAATTACGTGGCTATACAGAATACTTTATTTTTGCATGAATCTGCCATCCAAAACACAGGCTGACTGAACATAGAGACACTATTTCTAAGGCCTCTTTTCAGATATACTATGGTAGAATAGAAGCTGAACATTTATGATTTTAGACTATCAAACTATGGCTTGAGTAAAGGACATAGTTTAGCTGGATTCCTCTCCTGTGACTAATAACATTAGTAGTCTACTAAAAAATAAGCTAAAATTCACAATATTGCAATCAAAGTACTCAAAGCCCATATATTATGGAGGGTGCTTAGGCATCTGACATATAAATAGTGGTTTATAACACTGTAGATCCAGGCAACCAATCTACTGCCAGAAATCGTTGTCCTGCAACACAAACAACAGGAATAAATGACTGCCTGCGCCACCTCTACCATCACAGCCCACAAAGTGGGGTATGAGCCCAGAATTTCATTAGTGGCTTAAGCTACTATGTCAGACTATGAACAAAGACAGCATCATGGTCTGCTAACACTGACCTGCTACGGCTCCACTTACCAGAGCCTACTCATTAAATCTATTAGATGTGCTCAGTTTATGCACTGAACTCAGAACTGGGAGGTGGGGGTGGAAATCAACCTCTAAACAACTCCTGACACCCTTTCAGCAACCAAGTTTTGCCAAGCGTAACATAGCATCCAAGCTCCGGGAGCTACCCTCCCATTTATGTATGCATTAACAAGCATACATACAAATGTTTTGTTACAAACAAAACAAAACAAAACCCCCCAAAACCACAAAAAGCTACTTTTGAAGAGATAAACCTATGAATCTTCCAGACTATACTCCTGATTATCTTCCATCATTGCTTTAAAAAGTTGCATTTGCAGCTGATTCCAAGATTTCAAAACATCTCTGCTGTATTATGAAGATAAAACATTTATCTAAATACATATTTTTTTCATTTCCTGTAATGTTAAAAGAGATGTCTTTTGTCAAGTAAAATTGACCTTCGTGTTTGACTGTTATGGAAAAAGTATGTTACCTAGTTGAAGTTCTTACTTAAGAGGACTAAAGGCCCAGCAAGTGAATGCAATAACAGTGCAACAATATGAGAGTTCCTCTGTATGGAATCCAGCCAAAATTATCTGTTCAGATAAATGGCCTGACAAAAGGGAACCATAAATAAGGTTACTCTTTCGACATCATAAAGTTGACGCATATCCTGCCCTAGCTAGTTTTGTATAAAACAGCAAATAAATCTAAGAGATAAATAAAACACAGAGATGCTTTTATTTCAGATAAGTCTGCCTATTTATTCAGAAACCATTTGTGCCACAATTTTTGGCCTGACATGATTTCTCTGAGTATGTGCAACTCAGATCTGTTTCCAGACTACATCACTATAAATACTGATTATTTTATAACCTGTACAGCTTTTGTGTAACCAAGTTTAGTTTAAAACTACAGCTATTAAAATGAAGCATCAACTTTGCAATTGCCTACAGGGCTTTTTTTTTTTTTGTAATCTTCTCAATGGTATAAATTGGATAATGAAGAAGCTTGATGAGAGCATTTGCAATGTGCAGTGAAATAGCACCAAACCCAAAGTGTTGAAAGAGACTTTGAAAAGACTTTTTTTTCACAATTTTGAAGAAAGCCTTCAGTATATAGAGCAGAAATATTTTCACCTATAAGCAACAGCAGCACATGTAGTATCTTTAAAAAGAAATGCTTAAGCATGTAGACCAGGTGTCCTCTGGGAGATTTATGGTTTAATTGCTCAGTATGCCATATCTTTTTACACAAGTTTTTTTAAAAAAAATACTGAAACAGAATTTAAACCTAGGGCATTTAACAGGGTATGAACAGTGCCAGGCAAAATTTAAACACGTTTTCCTTTTGAATTAAAGGGTTTAGTCACCTACCAAATCCCGGAATGCTTTTGAGACTGGATTTGAGACAGATTTTTTCAAGTCTGAGGTAGCTGTATCGCAGCAGGCAGTTCCACAGGAACATCCAGTCCATTCGTGTGCGATGGTTCATGATAATGACGCTCCTTTCTCCAGGAACAAACCCGTCACCAGTGACAACCACCTTGGCACCAAACACCATTTCCAGCAAGGCCTAGAAATAATATCTCAATATTATGGCTTTACTCCCAAAAGAAAAGCACCAGCCCATTAGCAATAAAAATTACATCATTTTACTTATTCACTCACATTATCACTGGTAAGCAAACTTCTGACTGTTTTCTAATAAAGCAGCCAGCTTTTCCACAGTAACGGTCAGCTGTTTAATGGAAGAGGAAACAACAATTAAATAGCACTTCTTAAAAAGCACTCTTTTACAATCAGTGTCCAACATTAAACTTGCTTTTCCCTAGTTTTCCCAGAATACTATCACGTAGGAATAGAAGGGAATCAGTATGGATTATAACTTGGTAGGTAATCTAAGGAGAGACTGGCTGCACAAATAATCTATTGCTCAATATTGTCAGAGCTGGGAAGGCATCAGAAGCTGCCTTGCTTTCTGCTTGGGTCCAAATGGTCAACGTGTTTGTGCCTAACTTCCACCTGCAAAAATGGCTAGAACCTGATGGCAGAAAGAGCAGCTGAGAGAGAGAAATCCCAAACAAGCCGGAACACAGTACAGGGAAGTAGACCTAGGTCTGTCCAGCTCTACAGTGCTACCTTGAAGCCTGAGCCTCCACCCCACAATTAGCAGAAAGCATCAACCACCAAGCACTGGTGCACAGATCATCTACGAAATGCCGTCCCAAAGCATGGAATAAGCCTCAAACGTGGAAGGACACAAACAAGGAGCTGGACAAGCAGCTTTCTCGATTTTGCCTAAACAGCCAGTGATGCTAGAAGTTCACATACAAAACATGTTTCTTGCTTTACCTGCTACATGTGGCTCTGACGGGTCAAGTTATAAATCATAGGTCAGTGGTTTAGCAGAAGGAAAAAGCAGACAAGAGCTACAGGCCAAATTTAAGAGGGCCTGGTTTCATAACCTGGACAGCTGGACCATAACCGTATAACTAGACTAGTTGTATATAATATCAGAGCCCGACAGCATGCTCTAGCCATGTTCACGCCACATGCAAATTGCCTACTGGAAATGGTTTCTGACCCACGACCATTCCCAAATCATGCAGGGAAGTGTATGGAAGAGTGCTGCTTGGTTACAGCAAAAGACCAGGACCAGGTAAATAATTCAAACATACAGATGGCTGAATGCTAGTGCCTTGCAACCTTTTAATAGCTAGAGGAAACACAGTGGAAAGGTACAAAATCCCAAGGAACAGGAGGCAGACAACAGATACTACCTCAAGGTATGACTTGAGGCCCTAAGGTCAGGGCCACTGGCAGGACACTGTCCAACCCAGTTAGCACAGAAGAAGAAACCACCAAAACATGATTGGACATCTATAGGAATAAACTTAACATTGGGCCTTAACATAAAAGAATACAAGCACTTCAAATTACCTCCTTACCTTCTCTTCCCCATTCTTCCTCCAGAAAAATACAGAAAAAGAGCAAAGTCTGGGGATTTAAACAGAGCTCTAGGAAGTAAAACAACTTTGTTCTGTTCGTATTTCTGCCACCTCTGTGCCACAGAAGCTCAAAGAACACAAATTCCTCAGTTTAAGTCACCTGTAAAACTGGAATGACATTCTCACAACCACAAATGGCTTGAGATCTCAGAATGAAAAGCACTGTATGTGCCAAATATTAATACTATTAATAAACTCAGCTCACTATAATTCTGGCAAAGGTGTTGCTATCAAGAGTAACTATGGACACTTCAAAAGCAGAGCAGGTGGTATAGCTCAAAATGGTAAACAGTTATCTTTTCAGAAAAGAGAGAAGCAGCCTTTTTTGATAGTTTAATAAGAATCTTATTACATATTTAACATCTAGTTAAACATAATAATGAACAGATGTTCTGTTCTACGTACCTTAATGCTAGTATAAGCCAAACTAAACTGAAACAGTTAAGACCAACCTCACTGCCCCATCCTGCTGACTCTGCTAGAAAGGAAATAATACGTGGCAGAGGAGTGAGGAAGGTGGAAGTTTTTTTACATCACAGAGGTCAGGGTCAGAGCTTCCCCATTGGGAGTCCAACTGGTCCAACATTAGGTTATTGTTTGGAGACACAAACCAAAGTACCTGCTTCTCCTGACTAAGAATGCAGTAAGCATAAGGACAGAAAACTAATGCAGACAAGGTCTCAGCCTCAAAAAGTTTGGGTGCAAAATGTTTTTGAGACCCTTTTCCTGAACCTAAGTCTCCAAGATTCTTACAAGACAGAATCCTTTCCACAAAAACATTCAAATTATTTTGGTTTAGGTCCAGTGTGGGCTAAAACCATACTTCTAGACTGCAAAAGTTGTCACAAACTAGGTGTAATAATCCAGAATTATAAAGCCCAGGCAACTAATCAAATAAAAAAAAAACCAGTATTTGATTTTTGGGAGTTTGCAATTTTAGAAAAACTGGGAGACAAACAGAGAAAGGGTCGATTTTGTGACACTAGCAGTACTCAGCTAAATTTCATCATGACAAAAAATAACAATACCTCTATTCCCTTTACTGGTAATTTTTTTTTCCCCTCCTAATTTCATCGCATTTAGTAATGATGAAAAGGACAAAAGTTTTAGAACATGAAACAGCTCACACCCCTTTAAAACACACAAGACAAACAGAGAAAGCAGAAACTATTTGATATGTAATAAAGATAAATCTTCCTTTATGCCACAAGATACTCTTTCTGCACACCAATATAGCATTTTACTTCAGAAAAAGTTAAACAAATCTTTAAATGCCTAGAGGAACAAAGTCCCTTGGTTTTTAGAGAATGGATGAGGAGACAGAACCCATTCATACCATCTTTTCTCTGGAACAATTCAGGGAAGAGCTTTGTTATTGATTTCCAGACTCCTATAGCTCTAAAGGTGATGCATTATAAGTGAGGAAGACTTCATTTCTAGGGGAAGTTCTTCTTCACCTGAAATAACTTATCTCTAATTCAACTACAAGGACTAAATTCTAAGAGGAATAAGTAAGAGAACAGTGAAGGTCAGCAACAATGTACCAGACAGTGAATAATTTTCCTAATTAGATAGTTGGAACACAGTCGAAAGGAAGAGTTTGTAAGACAACTCATTTAGGAAGTTTGTAATTTAAAAAAATCTGCCTGCTTATAGTGCTTCACCTACTCTTCTCTGATCAGCATCTAACTGACACTAGATGGAGATGTCACGAAAAGGCCTTTTCAAGAGTACAACTAAGACATGGCATTAGCTTACATAGAAATTAAACTGTGGAAGAAGGGGACTATAGACAAGCACATGATCAACAACACTGAGCTAAAACCTAAGTCTCCACAGATAATGTGTTAAGGCCTGTTTTGACAAAAGCATAAAAAACTTTAAAAAACCAAAATAAAATAAAAAGCATTAGTCAGCAAACTAAATCATGGTATTACAAACAGTTGCCCAGAACTTGGCTCAAACTGCAACTTACCACTGGGAGTGTGAGCCAAGTGGCCACAACACAATCGGTGATCCAGCGATACCAGGCCGGTGAGATAAACATCAAAGGTAGAAAAGGACCGAGCATGAATATACTTCCAAAAAAACTTCCCAAGAATAGTGCAAGTACAAAGTATATCCCTTTCCATGACACCATGGCTCTGAAAAAGAAAGTTGGCATTATGTTAGAGAGATAAACTGGAAGTAATTACATAACTCTTCAAGTCCGTAAGTCCAGTTTGAGGTAATATTCAACCCCCCCTTTTTTTTTCCATGGCTAACAACACATGATGAAAGTAAATGCAACCAAAATATTCTACCTGACAAGCAGCAGTATGAGAATGACTTTATAAACAGAATGTTTTGTATGGAGCACTGGGATATTAAAGAGGCCATAAAAGTATCAGCAACATCATAATTTCCTCCACTACAATATGTAGTTTCACACTAAAATCTTCTGCAAGCTATTTTTATTATCCAAAGGTACAAACGAGCTATATAAGAG
Source organism: Haliaeetus albicilla (assembly GCF_947461875.1). NCBI lineage: Eukaryota > Metazoa > Chordata > Aves > Accipitriformes > Accipitridae > Haliaeetus > Haliaeetus albicilla. The sequence goes on along the minus strand of NC_091495.1, from coordinate 5,851,911 downwards.
AACACCTGTTATAGTAAACTTTTCAGCCATTATCTTTGTCACTGGCAAAGTACTAATGTTAGCATTCTCTGAAGACAGGGAACTTTGCTTTTCTATTTCTCCATTTTGTTTCTTCTTGCTAAACACAGTGTTGCAGAAACTCATCTTCCCCACCTAACAAGGGTCTACGTGTGACCTCCTTCAGAAACCACTCAAACCTTGCGAGACCGGTCAGCCATTTCAGACACCAGTTCCCTTTTCATCACAGCAGGGCAGGGAAGCAACAGCTGAAACCTCCCGACTCACCCTGGCTTAGTGAATTTGTGACTTTTTGAAGTTTGTTGTACTTCAACTGTCCTTTTCAGTTATTTTCCAACCTATTCCACCAAAAAGCCAATAGCCTTTGGTTTTTAAGACAGTAGTCTAGACTGGAAATATTTCAGTGTCTGTGCTATCAGCTAGACTCCCTTATTATAAATTGAAATGTACAGTGCATGGTGCTTCTTAATGCATTATGGCAGCAATCCTCCAAGCATTTGTAATAGCTACAAGCTTTCACAATTTAGCGACTACTACCAGCTATGACAAAGCAAATGTGGAAATATCAATTCTCTAAATTAGGGCCTAAAAATAGACAGTTTGCATCTATTTAGGACTCAAACAATTGTTTATAAAATCAAAGGTTAAGTAGAAGTCACTTTTCAGTCACTTTACTGAATTCCTTTTTTGACAGGCTATTTTAGAAATTACAAGAGCTCAGATAGACAGGACTTCAGGACAAGAAAAACAGGAAGCTGGTGTTTTTAATTTTAAAATGAGCAATGGAAAAATAATCCATTAAGCCTTGTGTACTGTAACATACATGATTTATCTCAAGCATGTTTTGTGCAATGTCCATAGCAATAATGTTTGCACAGCAAAGTATTCCAAAGTCAAGAAATGGCAGTGCTAGCATTGCTAGCACATGAATTTGCTTCTGCTACTCCATGTTGACAAATAACGAGAACACAGTTCTATTTTGGATACTTTTCTGTTTAAACAATTTCCTAAACTGTACGTATTTGGAGGAAGGCCAAGAGAAGAGGCCATGCAAATTTGTTAATGAAAGAAGGACATAGGAAGCTGTATTTAGCCCAACTTCTGCACCATAGCAAAAAAAAAAAGTAACACTAAATACAAATGTTTGCTGATAGCTATTATGTCGTGGTTTAACCCCAGCCAGCAACTAAGCACCATGCAGCCGCTCACTCACTCTATCCCAGCTGAAACCAGGACAGCATATCAGGAAGATTTTAACACAATAACATTTGAATTCAAACAAATACACATTATTTGCATTCTCGAGTATAAAGTCCTCTCTTTCCTGCCAAAAGCAGGAACTAATAACCAGCTGTCCACACATGTACACACTAAGTAGGATCAATTTTGACATATCAATGGATCCTTGAAGAGCACTGCACTGAAGAAACAAAATGCTCCAACTGCCACCTTCTATTTGTTACTGCAAACCTGCGTGGGGAAAGTCCGAAATAAAGGTAGCAGAGGACAAAAGAAAAAAAAACAGAGAAGGACAGAAACAACAGAAAGGGGAAAAAAAAAAAAAATCATTAATTGCAGCAGGACTAGAAGAAAAGGCCTTCTTCTGACATATCAAGATTTGAGACCTACTACAAAAGGCAGCAGAGTGGATTAAAATTCAATGTGCTTGACCTAATAAAACATTTTTTAGGAATACACACAGGGAAACAACAAGAAAGATCTATGGGCAGCTTTCAAACAGGTAAAACCCACTAGCAGACACAGAACACAAGTTTGTTTAGCTTCAGCCAGCCACTCCGGTCCTCTGCGAGGCTGCTCAGAGCCACCAGTCATCGAGTCAGACGCAATGACATCCTCCAAACAGACACCCTGGCTCCAAGCAGCTGCGGGACAACACAGAGGCACACGTTCCAGTTCCAAATATTTGACTTCTACACACAGGTAACCACAGAGTTAATGAGACAAGACATTGTTCTGTCATCCTCCTAAACTCTTAGGAAAGGAGTGTAGGTCACTTATGTACAGGCTGAGCTTTTCACAGTTTACACTGTTCCCTCCCTCAAATTATAGCACAGAGACAAAATATTTAATAAAAATAATAATAAAAAAAATCTTTTCTGTATTTTATGTGAAAGACCATCTTGTAAAATTCATTTTTTTAAGGAAGGTATCTGAGCTGTGGAAAAGAGCTGAGGAAGTTCTGAAGTTTCTCTTCTTCAACCTGCACCCCATTACAGTATGTACATATATGTTACACTGCATTCCACTAGATTAAACACTGCAGTGTTTATTTCTAGACACGAAAGATACCATGTATGTTTTTAATCCATGTCATTTAGCTCTTCCAGCCATATTTTTGAAGTATGATACATACCATATTTTACTTATTGCTTATATATAATACATTACATATCTTTACACATATACACATGCATTTATCTAGAATAATGGATAGACTTTGTCTCTGAATTACCCCCACCACAATAAAGCAGATGCCATGCAAACAGGTGTGAGAACAGAAAAACAACTCCCTCTTAATGAATTTGAGCAAAACTGCAAAATGAGAAGCCTGTGATAACATGAAGAACTTACAGCAGAGAGTAACCATCCAGCTGGCCTTCTGAGAACAGTGCTCAGCAAGCTCATTTTAGTAACAAGGTGAAATTGTTAACACACTCAACCCATTTGTTTTCATTTGTGGGTTGATGTGGTGGAGTTACTGCCCAGACAATAGGTTACATGATTTAAAATGCATCTGCCTACGCATGTCAGTTGAGAAACATTTACATATACTCTCATTTTAGCCAACAGTCACGGATGGGTATTCATCAAGCTGCTGGGCGGGTTGGCTGCCAACAGCACATGCCCTGGTCTACTCAGGAAAAGTGTTGCTCTGCGTGTGTTTAGAGCAGGGAGGGCAGAGAGGAGGCTGAAGCCCCAGCCTGGATTTGACACCCTGGCCAGCCCAGCTGCCCTGCTGAAGCTGTGTGCCCTCTCTAACTCAAGCGGTGCCACAGGGAGCCAGCTCCAGCACCTCCTCGGCTAGGAGTACAGTGCACAAGTTTGTTAACTGCACAGAGCCAGCTCTGGTCAGACAAAATAATTAGTCATAACTTTGTGTCCTGCTAAAGCTTCAGTACAGTTTGGGAATCGCCCGTCTCTGAAGCAGTACAGTCGTGTTCATGCAGTGCTGCGACTTGCCTAACAAACCCTCTTCGGCCCGTCTTTGCTCAGCTCTGTATCCTCAGCTCTTTCCCTTCCAACAGCGACCCCTCTCCCAGCCCCACACCCCACATCTCCCACCCCGGTGCAGCCATACCTCTCCCACAAACACCCCATTCCCCCCCAGACACACACACACACCTTTGCAATACCAGCTTGTTTGGGCAGGTGAAGAGCAGCACGCTCCAAGCGTCCACACACCCTCCTGAAAAGAAAAGCCGTTAACGCTGAGGCCTGACTGCAGGGTTGGCGTGCCAGGCTCTGCACACTCGTGTCAACTCGCGTTGGCACTACAAGGGCTGCTGTACCCAGTTTGCCATTGTGCCAGTCGCCCGAGGAATTCCCAGACACCTACTACCAAAGACAACAGGGAATTGACTCTATTATCATCCTTTTGCATCTCTCAGCCCCTTAAACGCCTCGCTTAGAAAAAAAGGTATCTTTACAGATATGTCAGCCACCCCAAATCTAACACATGCATTCAACAAGTGAAGCAACAGCTACAAACCGATGCAAAATACAGGCCTGCAGCTTCAAAACGTGATTAAAAACCGACTATGTAATCTCAAGGGGAAAGGAGTACTTAATGAGGACTTGTAAAATGATCTAAAACAAAGAAAATTTGAGCTGATTCATGTCAGAGACACCCAAGAAATGAATTAAAGGATTCAACAGGAAGTCTGAATAACAGAACCCAAACATTTTCAAAGTACAGAAGTATTCCTTTACTGCAGCTGACAACTCTCTCTTCCTAAAGCAGCAACCACTCTCAGCACTGGATTTAGCGTGTATTATGGCCTTTAAAGCCACCTTCCATTTGCTGTGTGGGAAGACAGTCAAAATTATTTTAAGATTCAGGCTGAAAGCTGCAAACAGTGAGAAAGACAGCGCCCTCATACTGGGCTTGTAGTTCTTCATCTATTTTGTGGCAGAACTCCAAGTTATTGGGGTACTGTACTTCACATGTTCTCGTTGCCATAGCAGAAGGAAAACATGCTCTGTCTCCAGGTAACGGGAAACAGTAATTCTTAAAATACAATTTTTGTTTTAGATTTCAGTTAATTTTAAAAATTCTTGGCTGCAATGGGACAAATTACTTTCCAAACAGTTGCATTTTTATAAACTTCATCTTTATTAGAATATTTGCTTGAAATTATTTCAATATTCTATGCAAAGTGTTTGCATAGTAACATAAAGCAGAGACACCTTCCTGTGATCAGATTTCAGCTTGTTTTGCTTATCATCTACATGCTTTTATTCAAGGTACAGCTGGAATGACAGACAAACTACAGCTTGTTATGGTGATGATTTCAAAAGTTTTTAAACAGCCTGTTCTCTACAACAAAACTAGTTTTTCTTCACAACTACTTCTATGGCTTATAAGTAGGCAAAGCATGCAAAATAAGTTTATCTGGTAAGAAACTAAGAAGTTCTAAAATTAAAGGTCTAGAAGTTTCACAGTAGTCAAGACTCACCACGCACTTCACGTTTCCTTAACAGTTCCTGGCTAATTCAAAGTTCTTGTACAAACAGGTTAATTCGTCTTCCAGGTTCAATGTAAAACAAGATTTAACCTAGAGTATGGAATTAAGCAATACTCCCTGACAAACAGTGCCAGCCGTCTGGTAACTAGAGAGATTTTTAAACACTTAGTACTATGCAGTCAGCAAATCAGGTTTTATTACACTACTGAAAAAATAAAGAAATGCTCTTTAGTGTCAATAAAACAACACTGTATTATTACTGGTCAGTATGTTTCCGTTCAATCAGCACAGGCAATAAAACCATTCATTTGTCTTCAAGAACTGAATGGGGAATACTAGGCATGGGGTTTAATTCTTCTTTCAGTCAATTACCAGTGGAAAAGGTAAACGTTATCTTCAATTAAAATCATGCAGAAACTCATACAGACAGTGAATGATGCCCTTTCTCTAACAGTTCTGCAAAGAAAGCCAGCAGTTAACTGCAGACTGACTTAATTTAGTTCTGCATTTCCTCTAAGCACAGCAAATGAAAGAGGTGAGCTGGAAATTCCGGCTCCCATATTCAATTTTGCATTCTGAAACATAATTTCCAAGTCAGAAGATGCAATTTTCACAACAAAATTTAAAACCCTTCATCTCAGTGAACTGGACTTCAAGGAGATGGGCAAGAGGGAAACAAAGATTGCCAACTTCCCAGGTGTCCATTAAACAAGCCATCAAACAACTGACCCAGACTTTTACCTGTTCACTAGATTTTAAGGTTACTAAACAAAATCAGCTAGACAGGAGAGTAGGCAGCTAGACAATTCTTCCCAGCTTGCAAGGCAAATAACACAGAGGCCTCTGCAGCCACCAAGAAGGTGGCCAAGTGACAAAACATCAGCCAGGCAAAGTTTCAGTGGAAATGACACATTCTAGCAGAACATTTCAAGTCCAACAAATCACCAGGCTTTTCTGTTTGAGCATTTTATGGGGTTTTTCCCATAAAAACATTTCAAAGGAAATTTTTACCAATGCTTGCACTCAGAGCAAGAAACTAGTTTCTATTTAGCACTGTATTTTTAAAAGAAAATTGCTTACAGCAAGCTTTTGTAGACTGACTCAATTGTATTTCCAGATCTACAACTTACCCCATCTCTTTGATCACATAACTTCTCACTTGTGCCTCAGTTAAAAGAACTGCAGAAATAGCAGAGGTTATATGGGAAGCAAGGACAGGACGAAGCTGAATTATTAATTGTACAAATACCCACGCTAATCAGTAGCCCACACGATACAGGCAAGACGCTCCATCAGTCTCCACAGACCTCTTCACGAACAACATTTATTTCTGATCCTTCTCTTGGGCACTTCAGTATTTTAAGGAACATACAGATATGGCACTGATCAGTATCACATAAAAAACAAGTTAAGAAACAGACACTTGACCATTAAAACTACTTCCCTTTTATTCAGTTCGTGCATTTAAGAGAAATAACACATGTATCGTAAAACAATATAGGATAGGGCAATAGAAGATAATTATCATCACAAACCACATCCCTGAACCTCTCTAACAGTATATCAGATTCTAGCTTACACATGCACAAAATAAAAAGTACAATACTTAATGAGTAATTTCCGTAAATATTACCAATAAAATGATTATTACTCCATCTTACAATTTATTATATCTTCTATTTGCCAAGACTTAATCTATTATAATTCAATAAAAAATTTAATAGAATATTTAATTTGCTCTTCCAAGTAATTGTGTCTTTCCAAATGCAAAAAAACTGGCTGAGTTTCTTTGCAGTACAGCCTTTAGATACTGTAAGCAGGTAATTCAGTCAGGGTACAGACATCAAATCAGTCTGATGCTTTTTCACTCTTGTTTACCTGTACTCTTTCCACTATTGCTCCAGACAACTATTAGACCAATAAAGCTTGAATAAGAGCTTGAGTTAAAGTATTTAAAATCATTTGTAAGAGAGTATCAAGCAACAGCTACAGCTGCTTCCTGAAAAAAAAAAAAAGGTAGCTTGCTTTTATTCCTTACTATATTCAGAAAATCTAGATGAATTGACAAATTTGAGCTGCTGTACGAAGAACTGCATCAGAGTTTTTTCTACCAAAAGCTACCTCAGTTTTTTATTATGCATATTGCACAGACACAAATAATTTTTAATTACTTCTTCATGGCTTTCCATCTATATAGTTGTTCCCTATACTATCCTTCAAGTTACTGTGGCCCCACAAGCCTATATTAAACAGCAACCAATAGAAAAGGAGTGCCCTGGCTGACAATTCATCAAAAATACGTTTGGCAGATGAAAAAACGCTGTTGTACTTCCCCTATCCCCTTCATCCCATCTTTAAATAAAACAACAACAAAGAAACCAACCATAACCTTGCAACAAACATGGAGTAGTGGTCAGTTCTGGAGTTTTATTAGGTATACTACATAAAACCTGCAGGTCAGCTCTAAGCCCAGTCTACTTTACAAAAAAGCTAATTGTGGTCAACAGCTAGCAAATCTAAGTCCTCGGTTTTAAAAGTCTACAACAGACCAAAAAGCTGATCAACTTTGACAGACAACAAATCCAAGTGAAAATTCTGAAAACCAGATAAAACATTCCACTTTGTAATTGGAGATGCTACAAACCAATAAATCAAATTTTTTTTCCCCTGCATAAGAGCACCCCAACACTTGGCAGGGAGGGGTGGCATTTATAATTTTGGAAGTACCCGTTTCACAATAAAATCCTCAAAATCCTCAGCCGGGGAACAGAAATCAAGGACTCCATGCTGAAGAAGTTACTCAAAGACAAAACTAGTAAGAATGTTCAGTGGAATATCTTAAAATCTCTGCCACTGTGTTGAACCAAAAAATCACTCCCTGAGAACAGTAAAAGCTCTTCAAATTATTGATATGCACTGCAACAGATCCTGAATGTACCGTTTTAAAAAATGGTGAATTTCCAAGGTTCTAAAAACTTTGCTGTGTTCACCATTTCCAAGATAAACTCTTTTCTCAGCCTGCTTGCTGAACAGTAACTCACAACTCCCTTCTGTGTAAGGATACACCCATGAAACTTTTAACGGCTTTTCTACCCTCATCAAGACAGAATTTTCTCATCAGGTTAACAACCCAAAAGAAATACAGGAGACACGTATGAACAAAATTCAAACAGCCTGTTCAACAAGCTATGAAAACCACCGACCATCAGTAGGACAGCAACAGCACGACAGAAAACTTATGCTAACTCATATTATTCTGAAGAGTACAATTATGAAAATAAAAAGAGGGGACGTAAAAGCAGACTTTCAGAGGCCTTAAGCAAGGTACCCAGCTTGGAGAAACTTTCAGTGAGAACTTTGTATTTGTGACCATACTTTACAAAAACCTCTCTTGGTTTCAGAACAGAATATATTAACCCAAAGAATTCCACCTTTTCCAGTCACAACGTATGCTACAAATGAATTTGATTGTAATATTACAGTGTAGATTTTTTTTTAACCAAAGCAGCTTTTTTTTCTTAAATATCTTTTATACTATGACAGCCATCACATGTAAAACAATGGCAATTGCTAAACTATTTTATTCCTTTTCTTAGTAGCACATTACATGCTGTAAAACTTCAGCAGGCCCGATGCTAAAAATCCCACCAGCAAACTTACTGAAGCCAGTGAGTCTCCACCTAGAATCAATTGCAAGATCAGATTATGGATTTTATCTACTCTCAGAATTGTTACAGGGCTGAAAAGAAAAACTGGAGACTTATCTTCATTTTCCTACCACATAAGTCATTCTGGCTAAACAGTACTTGTACGAGAGACAGAAAACAGTGCCCACAAACAAATTTATGTCACTCTTTTTTTTTTTTAATAATAATAATAAGGATAAATTGTTATTGTCAGTTGCATATCTCTGCCAAACCTTTGAGTCTGTGCAACTGTGTCAGGCTTTTTATAATATATTTCCAAGACAAATATCAAAGAAAAAAAGCTATTTGCAAATAACATTAAAAATGTTCTAGCCATTTGATTGGAAAATTCCATACTTCAGAGAACCTGAAATTTTGCCGGGCTGCCTTTGTATCAGGAATACACAGCACTTTGAAGCATACTTGCACATCAGCAAATATCCCATGTTTCTAACAACTTTAAAAGCCACAAAAATTGTAGTTTTCTAGTGAGTTATGCTTACAGGCTGGCTGCTTTCCAAGGTAAGCATAGTAGAAACAATAGATCAGTTACCTGGCAGGCTTTGAAACAAAAGAGGAAAAATGCAGTAGTTCTGCAGAAAATTTACAAATGTTTCATTCCCACTAGAAGCAGCAGAAACAGTTTATTTGCATTTGTTCCACTTCTGGACATGAAATCTTGTTCTCAATCTGTTGTGTTTTGGTGAAGATGGAACACCCAAAGCGATATAGCCGAAAATCACGCATTGCCAAACTATTGTCCCACTACTAACTAATAATATTTCTGCTTCAAGACCTTACAGTAAGAGATGAAGTTCTGCTGTGCTTTTAAGAGCCTTCTAGAGAACAGTCTTCAAATCTCATTTGCACAGCTCACCAGCAGGATCAGTCAACAGCATAACTGGATATTTCTAAGATTACATTACAAACCAGTGTTAAGAACCATAGCTTTAACCCCATCTTCAGCTCTCTAATTCTTTCTTTCCACCAGCTACAAAGGGAAGCTTCTCTTCTGACAGAACTCCAAAGGGTTGTCCTCAGGGCTTCAAGTCTATCCAGGTCTTCAAAGCCATTTCTAACAGAGCGCTGCATTTCACAGCGTAAACACTTCCTTCACGCATCTGCATGGTGCTGTGCGTGGATGCAAGCTTTGCCTGGGAAGACGCACAGCCGAGTTAGACGGATCTGTACCTGAGCTAATAAAGCTCTGTGTCTCAGCAGGGATTCTCAGCCCATGCACAGTGGTAGGCTGATGCAGATACGTTGCTTCTGGTTCCAGGGCTACTGAATCTGATTCTATAAAACACACAACATTTTTCTTCAAACTTTAAGTGTTCTCAAAGCCAGAAAATGTTTTACCAATATAGTATAATAAAGCAACTCATGTTTCTTGTTAAAGCTTAATGGCTTTGGTCCCTCAAACACATAGGAAGATATGAGTGACCTTGGATTCTTATAAAGTGTTTTGCATTTAGATGCAAAGGACCCAGTGCTACTGACAAATGAGTAACAAAAAGTTTTGCATGAACATTTAGCAAGGTCGTTTTATCCTATCACAAATTACCAGTATAGAAAGCTAAATAAAGTGATTCAATGCTGAAGCAACCGGGCAAGTTATCTGCCAGTGCTTATGCAATACTTTACTAAGCTGCCAGAAGACAAATGGAAAAAAGCAACATCTAACACTAAGATTTTTTAGCTTTTTAGCTTTGGTATTATGTAAAATAGTAGCTCGTTTGAAACAGAATCTCAGTTTCTAATAAAGTTTGCCAGAACCAAAAGGAGCTTATAAAAAAGAATTAGAAGTGGTTTAATAGGTCTTTTATTTCCCATCACAAAGACCAAGTCAACATAACAGTAAGAATGAGTTTCAAGTCAGCTGCAAATACATTTGGCAGTTGCAGATTCATTAGACAGACATGCTGTGGCAGAAACATAGATGCTAGCCAATCCAAGAATAAAGTGTCCATGAAATAATTACAGAACAGCAAGTGACCTAGTCAGGGAAATAACCCATTATAGCTATTCAGGGACTACTAGATTTTACACATGTGAGCAATGCTCTAGCTTAACAAGAGCTATTAGAAAAAAAAGGGGAGAAATGAAGGAAAGCCTCACAAGAGTTATAGAGAAAGAGCCTCCCAACACACGTTTGGGGCACTGTTACAGACCAACTGAGCACTTCCAGTCTCCGTCTCAGTACCGCTCATGTTGCTACAAAAGTGCCTTAGAAACTGCAAAGTGATAGCGGAAAGGAACAAAAAGACAGATCAACTTTTTAAATACTGTGATCATTGAAGTAAAAAATTGTTTGGATAGTTAAGGAAACTACACTGCTCACATTGAGGATGAGAGGCCAGAAGATAAAGAATACCCTGACCTAGACCAAAACTATCATGTGGAAGATAAAGGAGACAGGTGACAAGGTAGACACAGTCTAGAGAAGGTTATTTATTGGTATCCCCTCTCCCCTTAAAAGAAATAATAATAAGAGAGGAATCTAAGAGGAAATGCAATGACTCAATCTTTGCACTAGATAAATCATATCCAAAAAAGGAAGATATTAACCAGATTTGGCTGTGCAGACCATGCTACCAGAAATATCTAAATCAGGAATCTTCTCATAGCAGTTTCTATAGTCATGGAACATGTTTAATATCAGCTGTATCTAGACTTTTCTTTAGGCCAGACAGATTTAGAGTTAACGATCTAACAATTCATTATAAGGATTCTTTTTCCTTCCTTTTTTTTTTTCTTCCTACTCTTGCTACAAGAATTTCTCTTCTAAGAAGATCTAGCATTCTCTCAGTTATTTCCAAGGGGGAACACACCCTGGCATATGTTTCCCCTTTTACCAAGTGCCCTGACCTTTCAGGAAAATGGTTATACAAAAACACAGAATTCCTGGAAAGAATCCGGTATTTCTGATTAGCATACTAGGATCACAGAAACTGAAGCTAGAAGAGCTTATCTTCAAGCTGTAAAATATGCTCATTAATAAGTGAAGTACCTGGGCAACTGGCTAAGGATATATATGAGAAAGCATGTATATCTTTCTAGCTGCATTTGCAGAAGAATTCCCAAATGCAATCACAGCTCTTGAAATGCCTTTAATGAGCTCATTGCAATGGGCACTGTGGAGGTGATATTTTTATTGAGGAAATTAATAATCATGGACTTGTCAAAGACAGATGCTTATGACTTTCTACTTCCCTCTCTTCCTCATCAGTTTGAGGCTTCTCCCTGTGTCTTACGGAAGTAAACAGTGCTGAAACTCTCAGTACTCCCAAATAACCAGAGGACAGTATATCTTTACATACTGGGACACTTTGCATTCAAACAATACAGCCTCAAGAAAATTAATCCACTTCTGGCATGCCTGCAAGACATGCTGAAGTTAAGAAAAACACATCACAAGCACAGCTACAAAGTCAAACACAGAAGCGCCAGCATTAAAAGTAACAGCACTGACTATGAAATATTTGTATGTCCCAGAGCTAAGTGACGTTTTTCATCTGAGCATGGAGCAGACAACTATCTTACCCTATATTGAGATGTTCAGCTCAAATATTTTTGTTGCCAGCATGACCATCAAGCAAACAGCTTGATAAACAAGAGCAAGAGTAGTGATAGCAAATGATGCAACACTAAGATCGAAGACCTGATACTACACAATTATCACTTGGAGTCTATTAAAGCTAGTATTTACTTATATTGGCATAAATTAATAATAAAAGCATGGAAACTATTTAGAGAAACTATAGTTACAAGACCTTCATCAAACAAGGGACAGTAAAATTGTTCCAACTCTTTACTAAAATGTTATGAATTAATTAAGTGGCAGTTGGGTCAACTTGCCATCTTTCCCAGAGGCACAAAACCAAGACGACATGCAGGGATGCTGCTTTCCAAGCTCATGGGCAGAATGAGCAGTATGTGAATTTCTATTCTAGTGGAGACACCTACTTGAGAAACACTCGCTCCTATATATCTTAAATCATACTGAGCAGGGTCTTAAACCTAATTCTCCACAATGGCACTAAAATAAGAGCCCCAGTGACAAGCAAGGCAAGGGTCATGCCCTTCAGAGTTCTAACTTCTCTCCTCAGCAGGACCACCCTGAGCAACAACTGAGGGAATAACACCTCTGAAAAAGTTAAATAGTGATTGTTAAGTTAAAAACTCTTAATTTTGACTTTCACAGGGGAACATATGCTGACACTTCTTCTGAGTGCTTCCACTCTTAACACTAAACATGATTTCTCGTATGTACTTTGATCTGAATTTATGCAAGAGCACTGTCTTCCCATGAGGGTAGCTCTTAATACGTAGATGGCCTTAAAAGCTCTCCACAGAAATGTAGAGAATTATAGTGGTTTATTTAAAGATTAAGAATACATTTTTCATAGTTTAAACAGAATAAAAATCTTTGCAACTTCTACTATGGTATCTACAAGTGTGCTGTGAGAAAAATCCCAGACTGTTACCGTATCAGTTATATACTTGGATTAACACAAATGACTTAGATGAAGCCCATGATTTCTCAAGGCTAAAATATAAAATTTTTAATTTTACATAAAGTTGCTTAATACTCAAAACTTTCTTCTCATACAAATTATTTTCACCTGCTCCTGCTGTTGTCACAGATTAAGAGCCAGAGAGAGAGGACAGAAAGAACCAAAACAACACAGCAGTGGGAATAAAGGAACCTACTATGTCAAAGGGAAAGCCTAGAGCTATTGGAAAGCCCTGCATTACAGCTAAACTAGGCAAAACAACATGCCTTCTAACGAAGACAATTTGAAGCCAATTACAACCCAGAAGGGTTAATGTACTGACTCAGGCATATATGAGCCTGAGTTTTCCATCACCCATCTTTCCCAAGAACCCTTGTCTAACTCACTGAAGGAGGGGTAAAGCTGGTTGTAAAAAAGTTTTCAAAAGTGCAGCAAGGAGAAGATTTGAAAACAACTTGAGGAAACATGGATTCCTGCTAAGCACAGTGTTTTCAACAACAGCTAAGATTTATGATATTGAAAATTTTTTTCCAACATAGATACAAGCTACAACAACATGTGTTTCCTTTCCAATTCAGCCACAGCTGAACATTTTATTGAAACATTACAGTAAGAAAAGAAGCTTTCACAACTTTTAAAAGATCTCTTCTTTTGGGATCAAACAAATCTATCATTAAAGTAATGCCGGTAAGAGGAATCAATCATTGGACTAAGTGATGTCAAGGATTGCTGAGCAATTAAATCTGATAACTGATTTTGATATATTGATGAGAACGTCAGAACAGAGTATTCATAAAAATATACTGAAGACAAATGTTCATGAAACTACTCTTTTAAGTCTTCACTTTCCCTCTGCCCTGGATTTGAATATATCAAGAAATGTAAACAACCTTCTACATCAATAATTAGGGAAGTTTTATGGGCAATGCATACATTAATTCCATTTTTAATAAAGATATTACTACTCATACTTACTATTCAATCAAATTTCTTTCAATTTGATTGTTTGGGGTTTTTTGCTACAGAGAATAGGGAACAAGAGGGAAAAAAAAAAAAAAGAATGACACCTTTGTTAGCTTCTGTTGTAAAAGGTAAGCCAGCAATAGTCACCAAAGCCAGTGTTTTTAGATCCTCCCCCATCTTCACCAGTTTAATCATATGACAAATTAACAGTCTTTTCAAAGAGTACACTGAAATAACATAGCCATATAAATTCTGTTTGGAAGCAGCTGGCTGGTCAAATAGCACACACATAGCCCTGCACTAGTCCCAGCATGTGCTGCTCTTTCACATATTCTCATTAGGCAAACAATGTGCAGGTAAAGCTGCAGCTGGTGCTTTGAAAGGAGTACCATTAGGGGATAAAAACAAAAAATTCAAAGTATCAAGGTTTTATTATGAAACAACCCATTTTATAAATAAGTTTCTAACAACATCAGATGAATCTTCCCGTTGATTTCCTTGCAGAAAGCAAAACACTTTTTGTAGACATACTACAGTACTTACAATCAAATAATCTTTATTATTTACATAAGCCATTTTTAAAGCCTCTCCTTGTAAATGACATCTGATTCCAGTATTTGGGTTTATTTTATCCTTTTTTTTTGTTGTTAATTAAACTTTGCTCCATAGAAACATCAGCAATTACGCTTGGCAAAATGGGGTAAGAAGTTCACACAAAGCTCACTGCACAAGCAGTGATGAGAGGATTTGTTAAATATGCATTTTTCTCACCTTAAAGGTATCTCACTGGAACAGCCTGAACACAAGGATTAAAAGTAATAGTCTCTTGGCAGCACATATAAGCTGCCATTATTGTGATGAAACATTAAACCACAAGCAGCTTCCAGAGCAAGACATGCTTATGTAAAAGGAGCAGGTTTCTTCACATGTTTTAGCTTAAATAGATACTGAAGTCAAAAGAATTGAAGTAATTTTAAGAATTGCCTTCTAAGTCAGCTTTCACCTCTTTGGTACATATATTACAATAACATTACTGTGTTTCTGGAGTAAGGGTTTGGTGGTTTAGTTTTTTTGAATATTTGAGAGAAAAGATTAAATTGAAAAGAAAACAGCTGCCTTCTGCTTCGTACCAGCAAAGTAGTACAGACTTTTTAAAATCCTGGATCAAAACTACCTTATGCAATTTTGAATTTGCCAAGCCTAATACCAATCTGTCAAAGAAGGATTTCTTTCATTTCATTTTGGGCATTTACATAAGCACCTTAAGTTGGGTCACAGGAATTATTTCCCCTCATTCCCCATCCCGTCTCACTCCATTCAGTAAGCTGATCCTATAATCTAATTTCACAAAAGAAAATTCCACTTTCTTTTCCTATGAAGCAGCAAATACACACACACCTTATTTCCATGGAGGCTTGACCTACAGGGGGTTAATATTTTAGAACCGAGTAAAATTTGCACTCACAGTAGGAAAAGCTAAAGAGACACTTAACCTCAGGGACGCCTCACTCTCCTCACATATTTGTGACATTAGAACCCTCCAAATGCAAATTACTATGCAGGCAATATTTTTTCAAGTTTTTCTTCTGAGAAAAGGGAGGGAAAGAAGAAGGTACAGGATGCCCTGGAAGAGTTTCCTGTTATGAATAAAGGTTTTCCTACGAGAACATGCAACTATTGCTGTACACCCACACAGCTTGGAGCTTTGAACAGAGTTTCAGCCAATAATGAAGTTTAGCCCTTTCAAGCTGTTTTAGAGATCAGTTCAAGACCCAGGTTATCAGACTCACTAACATTTACATATGAAATGGATAAGAAGTGACAATGGAAATTGCCTTTTTTTTCTTCACATACAAGAAGTGACTAAACATGCGCAGAGTCATAACAAACTTCAGTGATGAAAATACTGTTTGCAAAATGAAATGCTTCTGCAAAATAGCTCCCTCTTCAGTTTTCTTTCAGTTTGCTCCTGCTGACTTAAAACATACAAAAGAATATTCTTCCATCAATGCCACCACAAGAAATCTGGAAAACCTGTGTTAGATTCAAACTGTATTTTAATTGTCATGGGCTTGTCCTCCTCAAAATTTAAAGCCAGATTTAAAGAAGATACCATTAGATCATTTAATCAAATGTTTATGGAAGGCTATTCAATTCAGTTCACTTAACCAACAATAATTTTTCTAGAACAACCTCCCAAAAGGTTGCCCTGTTTGAAAATACCAGCATGTGGATATCTAACATCTCCCACTATTATGCTATTGACCCATATTTCGGTTTAATAATTTTATTTTCATAAAGATAATTGCAAGCTAACTGTGAAATTTCAGTCTTCATTTAGATAAACTGGACAAACATAATGATATATCATGAACAGCTAAGTAAAACACATTACAAACACTACTGAATTTGATCAACCAAACTTATTTTCCATATATAATGATATCTATTCAAAGACCATCCTAGACCAGATGCACACTGGGCAAGCGTCGTTATGACCACTAAAATTTTCCCTTAGCCAGTTCTATTTTCAAAAGAAGTTATAAATTTAAAAGAGTAAACTACAGATGATAAAACACACATCAGACAGATCCCCGACTTGCTATGCTGTGAGGTTAACCTGCTACCCTGTAATAGTCTCAAAGATGTAATCTATTACTAATGCCGTAAGTACCCAACCGCCTGCCCCATACACACTCTTTATATACATAATACATTAGTAATAGCCTACCAGTCCTTAATAATGGACTATTTAATACAGCCATTAAATTGGTAACATTTTAAGTGTCACTTTGATTCCAAAAATTTTCTTCCTTTTGTCATGACAACTATATTCACTGGATAATTTTTCTCCCAGCTCAGGAACAGTCACACTTGTCTCCAGTCAAATTATTCATAATTCAGAAGAGTAAACAGCGACCAAGCTGGAAAATTTAGTTTGCCTAGTTTATCAAGGGACTTTCTGAGGATGCATCCAATTTGCAAGAACTTGGCCTTTCAACAAATACTTATAGGTATTTGCACATTCAGAGACAAGAACACAAAAACAGGATTGTAAAAATCAAACACAGCAGCAAGTTTTTGTTCAGGGTTCCTATCCGGTTGAACAAACAGCTAAATAGCATCTATCAGAACTTAGATGTACTGATACTTCAAAACAAGCAAAGAATTTACACTTTACATGTGGAAATGCATAAATATGCCTAAAGCGAAAGTGAGCTGCAATACATCTACCTATTCCTAGATGGAAAACTCCCTTATTTTAGAAAGGGGAACTAAGCCAGCATTGCCACAGGCAAGGAAATTGCCACTTTCTCTCAGTATTTGCAAGTTCCTGTGATATAACAGCTGTAAGTTAATGCAGGGAAGACTCCTCTAGTTATATTGGGGTGGGAGGGCGTGTGGGGGTAGTTTTATTTTTTATTATTATTTTACTTTAATCTTATTTTGGATTTCAGTTTTCAGCTTGTTCTTAAGATTTCTTTTCAAGTATCCCAAACTTGTTTCAGATGTATTAATTTATCCAACTAGAAGAAGTTATGCTACTAGTGATATCGAGAGAGCCTAGCTAAGAAGTCAGCTTAATTTCATTACAAAATAAGCTCCTTTTTCTTAAATGATGAAGTTTAGCCATGAAATTTTCAACATTAGGAGGAATGCACTGCTTATGAGCAGGACAGGTAAGTATGTTTCTAAGTAAATAGTAAGCAACATTCTTCATTCAAGGCTCTCCATTTGGTTGCTTATAAGCTTAGAGAAAGGAAACAGCTAGTTACAGAAAAAGTAGTATGTGTTCATGTAAATCAAAGATACTACCAATGTGTGGATGAAAATTGAATTAATCTCTGCACACAATTTTACTTCTAGTATCTAAGCTTTATCTTCCAACAATTTAATCATTTAGAATTTAAATAATTTCATGTTTCACTAAGGAGATCACATGCTTTTTTGAAAGGCTCAACTCTTGTAAATAATACGGTTTATCTGAACCCTGGAAGGGGGTGGGGAGAGGAGGGGAAAAGAGGACAGGCCTTAATTCACTGCGAGAAGCATTCAGATAGTTTGGTGATCAGATCATACAAACCTTTATGGAATAAGATATTCCAAGAAATGCTGCCAAGATCTTCAAGGGTTTACAATGCTTCGGATGCATTGAATTTTGTTATACTAAATTTTAATTGCACCAGAAGAACATATTATTGTGGATATTTCTACAAAAGAAGTAAGCCTTATCTTATAGGCACTAGAAGAACCCTGAGAGTCTTGAATTTTTTCCTTTGTAAGAAAAGCTGTATTGTAGAGCTTTAAGCATGTCCAAGAGTTTAGTCAGACTAGATATATTCACAATAAATAAAGTGTTTGTGGATTCCATAGAACTTATTTTATGAGTGGCAATGACTACAGGTTAGTGAAGGACTCTTGCATTCTATCAACCTTTTACATCTCTCTCACTCAACTTTTCTGTTTCTCCAATAAAAAGAAATTAGTCATGCAAGTTTTCAATCCAGAAAAGAGCTACCCTTACCACTGTGGAAGGCGCTAGGTAGCATTTCAGGGAATGAGTTCTAGAGAAGTCTATATCCAGCAGGAAGAATGTACATCAACATGAACTGAAAACTGCAAGTCAAACTATGAAACCAAAACAAATTCTTTCATTGACCTTCTGCCAATACAAGACCTTTGCAAACATCAACAGACATCTGCTAAAATAGAACATCCTACTTCCCACCACCTCTTTCCTCACACAATACACCTCTGATTAATATCCGTTTTCTTTGGAAGCGCATTCCTTGCTTCCTGTCTTTGTCCATGGGCTGTAAAGAGAAACTAGAGAAAAGAGAGCATCTGTCCCTATGGAGAATAGACTGCAATGTCTAAGCACTCAGAAGACACAGAGTAACTTCAGCACTGAACACACACCTTTGCAAAACTCACATCACATTGGGCAGGAAAAAGCTACCTACTCATCTAAAAAAAAAAAAAAAAGAAAAAAACACCCAAACTATGGACTTTAAAAGGAATCAAGAAGGAAATGAGTCATGGAGAAAAATTCAGGGAAATTTCACATGAAATGGAAACCCATAAGCAATTTCATAAAATTTTCCATGCTCAGTCACCTCCCCTGCCCTTTCTTTTTTCTTTCCCAGAGGCTTGATGGAAGAGGAGAGGCCTCAAAATACTTTTATTTATCCTGTTATTAGAGGTAGAACAAAACAGAGAATAGACCACAGTATGCTCTGATGCCCTGAAGATTTGTCTGTTGCATCTTTTTATTCATCAAATAAATAAAAAAAAAGCGTATTGTATCGAGAAGTGGCAACTACAAGCATTCAAAAACTATGAATCAGATAGCCAAAAAACCCAAACACATTAAATAACCGTTCCACTTCCAGTTTTCAGACATGCTGTCAGGAAATGAACAGTTTCTTTCTTGTCCTACGTCAAATGGGCAGGTGGACAATTCCCAAGCACGTTCTTCTCATGGCCATGTTCTCAATCAGCTGGAAAGCAAATGTGTCAAGGTCTCAATAATGTCATTTGGATTTATGCCTTAGTTCCCTCCCTGACACTCTGAGCCAGCCTTCTACCTTTGCTCCTGCACTAGAGAAACCAAAAACTTGGGATTGTTCAGACACAGAAGGGGAAAAAAGATCCCTAGAGATGAAGGGAGGTCCTCAACACCCCTACTATCAATTGGCTTTACTTAAGCAAATCATCCTCTTTCCTCTGTAAATATCTTAAGCCATCACCTAATTAAAGAAAGAAAAGCAAGCTGCTTTGCTGTTCCAGGTCAACATACTTTTTTTATGGAGAGCGCAATAGTTTGGAGAAGAGAGGGAAACACCGGCTGGAAGCTCTAAAGGCCACTGATCTTCCTAGCTTCTCAGAAGACTGAGGCACAGTGCTTTGCTTGATACATTTACCTGTTCCACACACTTACAACCATTACAGCTTCTAAACAGCACTCAGATTCAGTCCTGATTCTGAACAGGGCTCAAGAAAAGGCTGTCTCAAGAAAAGTTTACCACAAATAAAGTCTGCAGGGTAATTTGTTTGAATGAATTCAGAAAAAGAAAAATTGAGTCCTCATGCAAAACATTTGTTTCCAGGAGGCTCACAAAGGGATTCAGCTACTGAAATGACATTGTGTTTGTCTCCAGAACAAGTGTGGTTTTCCAGGAGTCTTCCAACGAGACATTGCCTGGACTCGATGAATCAAATTTTCTAGCTTTTGCACTCTCCAAAATAAAAAAACCCCAGAAACTATATTAGCAATCAAAATAGAAGCAGAAGCACAGGAACTGAGAAGCTCTCTTCTTACACAGACATGGTCCTCAGATTCCAGACTACATCTCAGTTTGGGTGGCTGTTCCCTTAGGTTTGGGAATTCCAGTCTGACAGTCCTTGACCTGGAAATACTTCATAAATGCTTGCCCTCTGAAGAACGGTCACAATTAGGATCCTCAAAATACCTCTTACAGAGGTCACAAGTCCCACCATGACTCACACAGGTGGAAATGGTTTCAGGGAATCAATTATTAGCTCTTTGAATGTGTCATGGCACAGTTCATTCACAGTAATTGCACTATACAGCTTAATTGTGTAGATCTGACAGATCAAAAGGCAGCAGTCTCACAGAGTTTGAATACATAAGCCCAGGCAGCAGAACTTCCTCCAGTAAATCCACTGATAAAGAAATTGTTCTTTCCTATCACACATATGAACATGATTAAGTTCAATGACTTGTTGATGTAAAACACCTTTGGGGGAGAAAAAAATTCTCTTTAAACTCTCACAATAGTGAATTCATTGTAACCCCAAGAATTTCAACTAAAATAAGAATGACCTGTAGAAAACAGCAGCACATGTGACTCAAGACAGACAAGCTGCAGCCAGCCACCAGCATTCAGTGAGTCAAAGAGCCAACCTTGTGAACTCCGTTAATGGTTGCAACACACATCTGGTATAGAAGAAACCCAAACAGCTACTCTGCAGCTGCAGATAACATCCTGATTATTTCTCTAAAGAACTGCTTCCTGTCCCTCTTGCTGTCATTCAGTCTTAGTTGTTAATCCTGCTTCTCCACAGTGGTCTTTGGCCCTTCAGTTGTATTACCTCATTCTGCCAGCACAGCCTTGGTTTCTAATCCCACCTCCGGTCTGCTTAACTCCATCTCACTGCCTACCTTACCCCCTCACCCTACTTACTACTTCTAATCATGTCCCTGAAGCTGGAGGAGGAACAAGCACACATGAATCAGAGAACCTCTAGCCTAGGATCACTCTCTCTGGAGCTTGTATCCCCTGGTTTTCCAGTTCTTTGTAACAGTATTTCACTCCAGTCTGTCCTAAACTACAGAGTCTATCCACTCATGCCCCAGTTAAGATTCCTTACTATCAAGTAAAAGAAGAGCAACTAGCATCAACCCAATCAATACTCCAGAAACAAGAATAACAGCTGAGCATCATCAAGGACATAGCAGTTGCAATAGAATTTCTCACAACCTTAACAGATGAGGAATAAACCCTTAAGAGTCAGATTAAAAGTTACCCTTTACAGTACTTGTCCTCTAGCATTTTCATTATGGCATCTACTCTGAATTAGATCAGAGGCTGAAAAAGGCTGGTTTATTTTGTGGATTCTTTGGGAAGTTTTGTTATTATTCTGGGAGAGGGAAGGAGAAGAACATTTACAAAAAATCTGGCAAGAAGTGGCAACACCCACTTTTCCTTTGTTATTTTGGACCCCATTGCTGATATTTTTGGATTTTCATTCTGGAAAAAAAGAGAAAGATGAGGAATTGTCTGAAGGAGTGTTTGCTGGGCTGCTTGCCTTCAGAAAATTGGAAAATTGCCCAGGCTGAAGAAAGAAAGGATTCTATAAACTCAGATCTGACTTGTGTTTAACAGAACATTTATGCAGAATGAATATTTACAGTGTCTTGACCTAAGAGACTTTGTTACCTTGTATGCTGTTGAAGAAAGAAATGACCAGTAGAAAAAACACAGAAATTGCCAAGCTGAATCAGCAGTAGTCCACCCAGTCACCCTGTCTGACAGTGTCTTGAACCATATACTTCATAAGAAGGTACAGGAAGAAAGCCCGCAGTAGGCAGTGATGCCAAGTTTATTCTTAGTTTCTGTTAACGTTTATCTTAAGCCATAAAATACATGGGCTTATATCCTTCTCAACATCATTCATTAGCAGGCTGATCTTGTCTTCTATATAAACAGACCTAATCCTTTTGTTCTATCAGCAGTCTTTAAAGCCTTCTTCACTGTTGCTGAGAATCCAAATCCATAAAGGAAAAGGACAGCAGCCAGACAACTTGCCCATTAGAGCAACAAAGGTACAAATCCCACCTTCAGTTTCACTAACTATCAGTTAGCAGGTAGTCAGTTGGGAGTCAAGCAATTAAAAGCCTGTAACCTTAACAGCGAAGTGGCCAGTGATTTTCATCACCACCCTCCACCCCCTCCTGGAATCCTTAAATTAAATTAAAGAAGTCTAAACTCTGTATCTAAGGAAAAGCTCCCATTTTACAGAATATCTTAACAGAAAGCATTGTTAGCTGTGAACAGCACCTCCAATTGTGTAGAACAACTTAAAGGCTTCAAGGAACACAGTATTAAAAAGGAAGAAAGTAGTAAAGACAAAATTAGATCTTAAGTCTGGGATTTGTTAAGACAGTTATTATAGAGCAAGGGATGCTCTTGAGAAGCTATCTCTCCAAGCCAGGAAGATCTTGAGCTAGCCAGCCGTCCAAGGTGCCAGCTACTAAGATTTAATCAGCTGGAGGAAGTTCCTGTTCTGCTGCAGCAACAGCAGGATAGGAACTGGAGAAAGGAAGGACAAAACCATATTAATAGGCACTGCTGGCATGACCTTTAAAGAACAGCTGGGAGCTACCAGCTTAGACAGTAGAACCAGTATGAACAATCATGTAAGAAGATCAAGTCTGCAATGCCTCCTTGTAAAAAAATTATTTATAATCTTATACAGCCCGTACGTTGCTTACACCACAAGGGGTGTAAAGAAAAGGAAAGAAAGATGCCAACTGGAGAAGTCTAGTCTAACAAAACAAAAATATGTATTCCTGTTGCCTGGATTATTTATAGTATAATTTATTCATCATCACCCCAGACTATGAAATGTCTGAGCAACTTCCAGAGCACAGATAAGTTGTTTTTTTCCCTCCAAAATATGTAGAGTATAAGAAACACAACCAGCAATCACTATTTTATACAATAACAATGCAATACTATGATTCACTTGCATTAAGTCTGACTAAGTATGTCATTACCTTTAAATAGAAAATGCAGCTAATAATTTCAAAACTAAAAATAGAAAAATGTGATGTGAATCCTATGTGATTTACTCCTAATTTGAATATATTATGCTGTCTTTCAAATGTTTTTGTAGGTGCTTATCAGCTTTGCTATTTTTTCTTTTTTACTCATGTTTGCCCTACTTTCCTTTTGCTTACCAAGATAACATCTACTTACAGAAATGCATTTCTAGAATTTTATATATAAAAGGACTACATCACTACACTACTACAGCAACCATGCTGATATGAAATGTGGATGCTGTTGTAGCTGAAGAAAATCAAATGGCAGAGAAGATGACAATGAGATATGTGGGAGCAAATATACAAAAAAAAACCCCTTTATAATGAAAGGAAATAGTCCTAAAAGTCTAAAAATGTCAGCTAGGGGAACTCAATAAAGGTCAAGACACTTTGAAAAGGAGAAGTTAATCAAGTATTTTGAATTTACAGTCTTTTGTTCCATAATTCTGTACAATGACCTCTAGGTTACTTTAAAGCTAAGAAGTGACCTTTCTTGCCAACATTCACTGTTCATTATCCCAGAAGGCCCAAGTTTTGCTTGAAGAAGCCTACTAAACCTGTTGATGTGTAAATTGTCTAAATCTACACCTTGCAAGATACAGTGATGTCAGCCTCCAAAACCACTACTTAGATGACAGAGCTTCACCAACATGATTACTTTTCACTGTTCTTGCATAAACCAAAATAAACAACAGGTGGGGAACGACCCCAGAACTCACTTCATATATTTTAAACAGCCTTTAATGTTACCGTTCCCACCACTAGCAAATGAAAATAGGTGGAGCAAATATTTTTGTGCCAATAAAAATGTTTCATTTAACAACAAAGTGTGTGTCAAGAAGGCCAATTAAAATGTACAGGCACATTTTGAAGTCACTGAATTTATTTTTCACAAGTTTGGAGTGGCTCTAAACAAGCATTCCAAATTGTGAGCATTTTCATAACAAAAATGACAAGCAGATTTCCGTCAACTAAAGTGACTTCTTTATCATTTTCTTTAAAATGTCACTCTCAAAATGAAAGCAAAATCAAGAATGAGAGAAACTGTTTTTGATACTATGCATGCTCTTGAAACCTCTTCTTTTTTTGTGGCTTAACGACCACATTTTCCTGCATTTAAAGTGCTTCTCTCTCTTCTTATAGCACAAGACCATTACACAAGAGGAGAAACAACCTATAGCAAAACAGTACACAGCAAGTGCTTCTGTCCTTCCTCCCTCAGGAAGGAAAATTATTTTCCTACTGTGGCTTTGTTACAACGTACATTTAAATTGCTCTAACAGGAACTAAAACTACCACTTCAGTTCTCAATTCACACACTTCCTAAGACTTAAGAGGAAAGGAACCTTGTTTCCAAAATAACATCCCTTATTCTGCAGCTTACTTTAAGCTAAGTAGTTAGCTCATCTGAAGCTGATGAGAGCTTTAATGGAATAAGGTATGTTTTATTTTAAGGAGAATCACCTTCCCCTGCAAATCACCTATGGGTGATCTCAAACCAATAAAGATTGTATGACATTTGCACAACAGAATCACACAGAATAGCTGAGATTGGAAAGGACCTCTGGAGGTCATTTGGTCCAGCCCTCCTGCTCAAGCAGGACCACCTACAGCCAGTTCCCCAGGACTGTGTCTAGTCAGCTTATGAATATCTCTGAGGGAGACTCCATAACCTACTTGGGCAACCTGTGCCAGGGCTCACTGACCCTCCCACTAAAAAAGTGTTCCCTGATGTGTTTCAGTTTATGCCCATTGCCTCTGGTCCTGTCACTGGCACCACTGAGAAGAGGCTGGCTCCATCCTCTTTGCACCTTCCTTCCAGGTATTTATATACATTGATAAGATCCCCCTCCACGAGTCTTCTCTTCTCCAGGCAGAGTCCCAGCTCTTTCAGCCTTTCCTCATATGTCAGATGCTCAAGTCCCTTCATCATCCTTGTGGCCCTTCCATGAACTCTCTCCAGTATGTATAGTATGTGTTTGTGCTGGGTCTCGACCCTAAAAATTTCTGGAAGCATCCAGAGTGTCCTTATTAGCTGGGAAGTTAAGTCCCTGAGTGTCCCTTTAGGTGCTGCACAGGGTTTCTACAACAGGGAGAAAGAAAGCATGAATTCAGCATGAAGGGGTTTCCATCTTTAACCACTAGAGTAATTCCTCTGGTCCTGGTCCTAACTCAAACCAGAATAATTAAGGTCAACTTTTAGAAAACCTAATTGTGCCAATGCTTCTGCAAATATCTCCCTGCTAGCTGCAAAATTAAGAGACCATAAAGTCACTTAAAAATTCACCAGTCCTCAGCTTCATTTCAAACAGTTTAAACTTCATGACGCAAATAATTAAGCTTATAATGTTGTTTTGCAATACTGCAAGTCTGAGAGAAAAAACTAACAAGAGATTAAAAGACAAAACATGAAGATCAAGAAAATAAAGATGACATTTTCATACCAGTCATTGCCAACAATGAGAGGAGGGAAACAGGTCAAACTGTTTCCAATTTTAAAGCTTTTTATAATGTGTATAAAGTCTCTGTAGTTCTGTGTCATAGTATGGCCTAAAAAAATAGTTCACATTACTTTAGGAAAAGGTAAATATATTCCATAACAAAAAGGTTTACTGATCTTCCAACATTTCTCTCTCTGTCCATATTTTGGTAAGAGGACCCAATACCAAATGTCTAGGTAGACTAGAGGACATGAGCAACAACTGAAAGATCCTTTTCACTTATTTATATTAAGCCATTACTTTTTCATAGTGCTTTCCAGACCAATTTACAGTAATCTGCAGTATGCAAAAGGGATATAATAGACAAACGGAATGAGAAGTTACTTGACAAGCATTTCTTAGAGGACATCAGAATTTTTAATAACTAGCATCGTGGCAAAGAAGAAAGAGATTAATGGTGACAGAGCACAAAATAAAGTAGAGAAAGCCATTCTAGTAAACTCAGCATAAATGTCCTGGCATTGCTTCAGGCTTCAGTTGGGCAACTGCTACAGATGCATCTTATCTTCAAACCATACAGCACAAAGACACTCAGATCAATCACTTTCTGCATCTCAAAATGTTGATAAAACTGGAAACTTTGAAGGGGTTTGGAAATGGAAAAGCATCAAGACAAGTGTAATGAACAGAACAAAATAAAACTTGCAAAAATAGCTTTGCACAAGATTGCTCTTACAGGATTCTCTATGCAACACATACAATTAAGGTGTACAGATAAATAGCTTATGACTTATACTGGTGGGATTTTAGGTATTTTACGGGAAATAAGGAATTTAAACTGATCTAAAGCCTCTAACAGCCTAATCATAAGCCTTTTTTACTGGTAACGGATTCCAAGCTTCAAATCAGGTTTGACTGCATTAGTCACTAAGGAAAAATGTAATAATTTCCTGATATTTCACTGAAATTCTTAGACCAAACTACAACCAAAAAAAAAAATAATCCCTTTTAGAAGGAATATCAGGAAAGGATTCTCCTCCAGTTGTTCAGGAATGCTAGGGATTTAAAATATTTCAAAATGGCTGGCTGCAGTTCAAGACAACATGGCTAATGGGACTCATTTTTCAATTGTCCTATAACACTTAATGTAGTCAAATAATTCCTCTTTATAACTTTCCATCTCTAGCTTCTATACTGTCAGATGAAGATATCAAGCATATAGATGGAAAATTACATCAAGATATATCATAACTGACCCTTTTAAACTGGAAGTAGGTTTTTTCTATACATTAAGAACCAGCTCAACTCAGCTGCAAGATGCCCTATTAAAGAACATGTACAACTTGCAATTTTGGTAAAGTTGTTATACATTTTTTTATATCATTTAGTCTCTTTCTATTATGCAGGACAGATAACAGAAATATACTTTGTAGCAATAACATTTTTTTCCCCAAAAAAGTTCTTACTTTAAAAGTGCATAGAGGGGTATTATTTCTCACTGGCAGGGAATTCAGGACATTAATTGTAATTTGTAATCAGATACATCCGTAAAGATGATTACTGTGTCCTCGATCAACAGCTGAAGAAAATATTTAACTGACCATCAAATAAAGTAAACTAGGATAAAACTAAAACTCCAAGCTTCACACCTCATTCAAAATGCATCTCTCCCAGTTATCCACCTATAAAGATGTCTACCAGTTCATCAAATAAGCTTTGTCTCATTGTAAATATCATAAAAGACTAAGATATATCTAGATCAAATAACTTCAAGCACATTTTTAGGCTTCACTTCACTGTGAAAGCCAACAAAGATTGGGCAAACCTGCCTATCATCAATTAGACAGCAAAAGTCAATCAATGCATAGTGGTTCAGTATTAATTTCTCAGAAGAAAAGCATCCTGATCAACATCCTTCATCTTGATTGCAAAGGCATCAGATGGAAATTGAAACAAAGTGGTCCTAGATGGCTAATACAATTTCCACAAGAGTTACTTACTATAAAGAAAACTTCAAAATGTGAATTGACAGATTAGAAGAGGCTATTTTCCTCTTACTTGTCCTTGGAACAATAACTATATGCCCAATCATGCATACATAAATACACAAAGAACTATTTCACTCTAGACAAAAGCACAATTTAAGTGAAAGGCATAAAGTAGGATCTGCATCATTCAGTCAAACTGCAGAATCATTTACAATTGTTAATTGCTTTGTAGAAGTACCTTGGAATACTGACAGATTTTTTTTTTTCTAGCTGCCATGATTAGTGGTCTTGATACTATATGCAGGAACTCAGTCTAGTTACTTCTCTTTGGAGTCAGCATTGATCTCAGATATCTATGATTTTGCATATGATAAAGCAGACTGCCAGTAAAGCACAGTCTCAGACTACACATAAAGTGATTCTGTGGAAGTCTAACAGAAAATAGCTAGTTTCAGCCTGAAAAGCATTTAGGTCAGATACAGCACCATAGAATTTACATGAGGGAGAATATCACCTGTAGTAAAGGGTCATCTGCAGCATAATTAGTTTGCTACATTCACAGGTAAAAGATATGGGGCATTCAGCACCACCAGCACACTGTTTGTGAATTGTTACCTTCGTATTACACTCAAAAAACATTTGGGATACTGAAGCTGCACAATCAAACATACAGAAATTATAAACCACCAGAATTAAGGCTGTTCTTTCCTGGCTGGTTTATTTGTTTGTTTCAAACAGGAACCTTGCCTCATACAATGCACATGCTTTGACAGCAGGGTTAACAGGGAGAAATTACTTTGTATTTTTTTTTCCCCTTTCTCAGAGTACAGTGCTAAAAGTAGCCTAAGCTATTAAAATCCTAGGACAACACACACACCCCTTTTTTCTTTTCTTTTTCCTCCATATTATGCTCATTATACTACTATCTGAAAGTTTTATATGCCAGTAATTTATTTTCACAACGGACCATATTTATGTTTTTGCAATTCAAGATCCACAGCACAAAGTATACAAAATGTGTCTGCCTGATTGGAATGTTTCCAGACTAATTTTTTTTCAGAATATTTGTCACTAAGCACAATTCACAGTTGCTATTAGCTTCAGTTGCAGCTGTAAAAGCTTTACATTCTTTATTTTATAGGTGTCCAACTTGAAACCTTACTGTTCAATACAAGGATCACAATTAGTTATTGTTAATAACAATGTTACATGTCTCACTTCTCAAGTAAAAAGCAAAATCCAATTCTTCAGAGAGGCATTTAACTAAAGAAACATTCAGATGATCATCATCTTCAATCCTTTATTCAGTTCAGTATATAACATCACGTATGTGCAACAAGTAAAATGGGTTCTACAGACCGCATTCCTTAAATCTTTAAGGCATTCCTAAAATACAGGCTATCCTGAACAATAAGTTTTTTAAGGGGAAAAAAGGTAATGTGTTAATGGAATTACAGACTGCCAATTCAAATGTGGAGATGTGGGTGACATGAAAAAATTTAGCCCATATATCATTTGGTACTTATGTTTCTGTTGGTATTTTAACAAAGACTAAGATCATGAGCCTAGTGTGAAGAGAATTTTGGGTAACAACAGCTGCTCGTCTCCAAAACAATCATGTAACTTGAGAAATGTAATTTTAATATTTTCAAGGAACAAAAGAAAACACTCTGATCTTCATGAATTTCCAGAAAATAATTATAATGAAAAGGTACAGTATCTGAAACAAAGGAAGACCTAACATTCCCACATACAGTATTCATGCTTTTCTAAAAATCAAAACCTCAACATTTAAGTAGGTCACATACCATCTAAGCATCCCTTTCAACCTCTTTACCTAAATAAAAAAATAGAAAAACTGGAGCATTATCTAGAAAGGTAACAGACATAACTGTTTCTGTATCTGCTAAATTTCAGGGTAGATCTGATAGCATCAACAGATTAATGGGAAAAAGAGCAAAGTGGTAATTAACCCAAAACCTTACGTTTCAAACAATTACAGTAAATCTGCATATTCAGTGTACAACTCCTTAAAGCCAGCAGGCTAGACTGGATTAAATAAAGAGTAAATCCTGTCACATTTAATGTTTCACATGCCTGGTCCAGGTACCTTTTTATGTGCACTTCACCATTTTCCTCTACAGAAGCAAAATAATGCCTCCTAACACTATAAAAGAACCAATTTTCAAATAAAAATGTTAATATGAAAATCCTAAAACATAACCTATTTTCTTTTTGATATAAATTCTGTCCATCAAGAAGAATCAATGAAAGCAAATTTATAGAATTTGAGGGTAATAAAGTATAATGACTCCAAGTCTTTTCTGTTTTTTTTCCCTGCTAGTTACATGGTAGTCAGAAAATTTCTTTATTCCACATTAAGGAACAACTTACCTAAGTCAACCTCCATCTGAAGAAATAAATTTGTGGCTTTTAATAATGGCTGCATTTAGAAAAGGCTTATATAGAACTTCCCTAACCTTCTTCCAGAGCAAAAATAGTTAAAATGTTTTAATTAATCCACTTTTCCTTGACAAATATTTCTTTTACAATGATTTTAATATAATTCAACATTGGCTGCATCTTTCTTGACAGCTGGTATTTCCTTAACAGAGAATGTCTCAAATGGTTTATGTATAACATTCTTTCTAAAATTCATTTCCTTTCAGTGTGAGAAGTTAATACACCAGGAAAAAAAAAAAAGGCAGGAATGTTTCATGCCATGTGGGATATAACAGTTCTAGAATTTTGCCTTAAATTAGCCCAATAATGTTTTTGTAGAAATATTATTAACATGGCTGAAGCTTAACATTTGGAAAAAGGAAAAATACAACTTTGCTTCTCTCCAGAACTTATTCCAACATGCACTTCACTTTTATGTTCTAGCTCCTCAGTACATGCCTGGTGGAAGTCTGACAGCACTTAGTAAGGTTCATCTTAGGAGAGAGATGTTAAGGAGAAAACAGTCACCTAGCTAAGAACAAGAGACTGATGGTTCTATATCAAATAACTCCCAAACCAGACATGAAAGTTCTTAATAACTTTACTCTAAACATTAAAACCCTTCAAGTCATTGAAACTGGCAGAAAAGCACACCACAACCTCTCTCAAGAGAAGGACAGACATTGAGGTCTCACAGAAGATGATGCAACTCCTAAGGGTAGGCCACTCCTCCATACTGACACCAAATCCCAAGTTCTTAAGAGCTGGGAGACTTGCACCAGTTGCATGGAGAAGAACTAAGGTCCCACATGCAAAAATCCTGGGAAATGGCATCTTTACAGGACATTAAGGCCAAACAAAGGCATTTGCTCTACAGTCTGTAATATCCAGTCCCCTATAAAGGTTGTAAACTCTTAGCTAAACGGCTGGAGAGCTACAGCAGTAGCGGTTGTAGTTTCATCACTTTAAGTAATGAAGAAGTACCTGCTGATAATTTCTCTTCCCTCTTGTCATGCTGTAGGCATTCATTAAAATATTACTCTTCTGCCAGATCAGATCATTTTCAGTACGGCTGAAAATTTTCATTCTAAAATATTCTGCAGCCTGTGGAACTCTGTGTACAACAATATTTTGCAACTACTATTTTCCATTTTTGGGGTATCTTCTAGCTAATGTGTAATTTTGTGATACTTCTGGTAAACATTATCATCTGGGTTAATACTGTACACAGACAATATCTTGCACTGAAATCCAAAGCTACCATTTTCCCTAAATTCTATGGTTTGCTTATTTTACATTTATGAATAAATGACATGTTTCTAAACTTCAGCAAAAGCCTGTCCTAAATATGGCTTTTTCAGCTAATTCTGTATTTCAAGACACAGTGAGAGATGATGGAGACAAGAAATATAATCTTTCCTTCTTTCTAACATGCAAACTCATTTTAGCATTCTGCTCACAACAGTGATACCTTTTGTTCTGAAAGCAAGCTTAAGTCTGCATGCCCAGCACTCATGACAACAAAGCTATGGACAATATCTGCAATGCTAGTTTGCTTAACAGATTTTTATGGATGCCTTACATAAAGTTAAAAAAGAAAAAACAGCCATATTCACCACCTCTATTTGCCACTGTCTACATGTAAAATGAACAAGAATCTGAGGGCCACAGGCAACATGGGAATAACGTAAAGCTTCCCTTAAAAAAAGGGAAGTGAGTATTTGCTACAGCTACTTCAGGGGCATAGTGCTGTGGCAGAAGGGTGATGGTCTGCGAATCTGCAAAGGCACAGAGAAAAGGCAGACGATAAGAAAATCTTACTAACATGTGACAAACAATCAAAGCTTACTAAATCCTCTAAACTTTTCATATTTTCTTTAATTAAAGATAACTGCTATTAGTATATTTTCAAAGATATTCTACTGCACAAGGGTGCTGCATGTCACATCATATTGTTCTTCAATAGACTAGCCTACTGCACTTTAACAAAAAAAACCATAATCTTAGCTATTTTCCCTTTAGACAGAAGATAATCCATATTCCTGCGTTATCAACAATCATTCTGGCAATATCCCTGTTGCGACCACTCAAGTCATATTTGCTTCTGCCTATATTTCATTTCCATTCTACCATAACTATAGAGCCTTTGCCTCAATTCTACAGATCAGTCATCTCTCAAGGTCCTTCAGTGACCTACTGTAATGAGAACACACAAAAAACCACAGCTGTTTAACCCTTGACATCTTCGCAGGCATTTGTCATTCAAAAAAATATTAAGGTGGCAGACAAGATAAACACACAGCTCTTACTTGCTGTCAAAATCTAAATGAGATGTGTTATTCAGTTAAAGCATTGTCTTAAGGTGGGATTTTTTTATCGCTTAGTGGAGCTGACACTGTTCAGCATCTAACCCTGTATCCAACAGAGGTACAAAACTAAATGCTTCTCAATATTTAGGAGAGACCAAGATTCTTTCTTTAGAGTGGGACTGAGATACAATAAGTACAATGCTTACCTTTATTACAACATAAGTTAAAAACTTTCTTCATAGAATTTTGGACATTGGGATCTAAAGATACAATCATTTATGACAAAATAATTAAGTATCCATTTTGTAATGAATAGTAGACCCATGCAAGCACTGGAAAGAGTGGTTAACTGTTCGGATTTTATTTAAAACTTGGTATTCAAGTGAAAATTTAAAACTGATGTTCCTAATAAAAGAACACACTTCCCTGAGCAAAGCCATGATTTTGGGAGACACACACCCTTTGTCACTTTCAATGGTTAGAAATAGATGAGCCTGCAAAACACTTTTTGTAAATCAGATTGACGCACAAGTATTTTTCTAAGGAAACTCTAGTGCAAAATCTATCCATCTCATGGAGACAGCACAAAATGCAGTAAGACTGATCCTCTTCTAAAACAGTCTATCCCCAAAGTTTAGAAAGATCAAACATACCCAGAACATTACATTCCATTGTTCTAGAGGGTCTGCAATTATTTAAGAGAGATTAAACCAAACACCCCCTTTCCAAACGCGAAATGCATGCCAATTCCCAGAATATTAACTGTTTCCACTATCTGATGATGAATTACACATAATTAGTTCACTGGCAGTGCATCATTTTTACTTGTCCTAGGGACAAATCTACTGACTTGGCCAAGAGACCTTGAACAAAACTGCTAAACCTGTTTTCTTTTTAAGGGAATTCACTAGTTAAGTTGACAGATTTAGTGGTGGTTTCACACTGAAGAGGGAAGACCAGAAGAAAGCTACTGTCTAGCAGGAGGCTGAAAGGAAATTATTAGCCTTACCTTACCAGGCTCTACAGATTGGCTCAATAACCTTGGCATGAGCGTATTACCTCGCACTTTCTGAAACGTTGTACTCATGAGAAAGAGGTTTTCCATGAGTGGAGAGTTAAAAAAAGACTGACTCCCAACAGTGACTTAACAGGTAAGTATTTCTTCTACTTGTTTTTCTCTTTGAGAAATCTTTTGTAGTTTTCCTTGGCTTCATTAAAGGACCTAGTGATGAATTCCCTTGAGCACATGGCCCCAAACTCTAGCTGATACACAATTTAAAAAATTTACAGAGCAGAACAGAAACAAACTCCAAGTTCTGGCCACAGCCTGAAAGCTTGAAGCCAGTTTGCAGTTTGGTTCACTTTGAAAAGTTAACTTCCACAGATCAGCGTGTGGTCACCACTGTCTCCTGGCTTTATCTTACCAGAAGAGTTAAGTTGTTTTTCAATGAGCACAAAATGTGTAACTGCTATTCAGTAAGCTGAATGCTTGAGAAATTCCCACTGTAGCACACAAATCCTCGGTAAGAGTTAGTCCTGTTTGTAAGAAATATTGTTGAGTGAAATCAAAAGGTGTTTGCTCCATTTCAGTTTCTTAAAAGTAATAGCAAAGCTGCAGCAATTGGGAAAAAGGTAAGCTTTACCAGTCATCGATAAATTTGCTATCACTTACTATTGCTATAGCATTATCAGCTTTTTCAAAACCAACATTCTTTACCTTCTAACAGATCACTAAAATCACAGTAACAAACATCGTCTTGATAGTAAATGGAACTGATCAGCTGAACAGATGCATGATTACAGAAAGATTAAGTACAAAAATCTAGTAGGATCTAGTCCTTCTAGCATCTGAATAATAAAGCATCTGGAAAATTATGTCAGATTTCTCACAGTTCCATGTCCAAACCAGGGCAGTATTTCTCTTCCCCATTGTTTTCACTAAAGAAACAGTTCTGTCAAAGCTAACCAGCACATCTCACATAAAAACACACTGCATTCCATATAACCGAAATCCACAGAACTCACCTGCCTCTTGGGACATTTGTCCTCACATTTCTCTGTGAAAGCATCTCACCCTACCTGTGATCAGTAGAAATGGTCCATCTGAAGATAAGTATGCTGACAGATTGCCTCCCTTGATCT
Organism: Haliaeetus albicilla; assembly: GCF_947461875.1. Taxonomy (NCBI): domain Eukaryota; kingdom Metazoa; phylum Chordata; class Aves; order Accipitriformes; family Accipitridae; genus Haliaeetus; species Haliaeetus albicilla. The sequence continues at coordinate 5,817,347 of NC_091495.1, read as the reverse complement.
CTGAACACTCTGCCAACTGGAAAACTTTCTGGGTGTAACAAAGACCTTTTCCTGCATTTGGGTAAAAACAGGGATATAAGATTGGTAACAGTTTTGGGGGTCTTTTTGCTTGTGGGGTTTTTTTAATACTTTTGTAGAGACTGAAACTACCAAATGTTTAGCACTAATTCAGGGAGCTGTAATAGCCACCTGATAGATTCAGTTCAGACTCATTCCCACTTCTATTTCAGAACACAATGTTGAATATCCTCTACTCAAAGCTTAACACTTGCTATACATTTATTTACAACTTCAACTTACCAGCTGAAAATGGTAACTATGCCCTGCCTAAAGAAGTACAAGACAACCAATGAAAATTTCAGTAATCTCCGGAACAACGCTTGCATGGAAGTCTGGAAGAACAGCAAGCATTTTACTTTGTTTTGATGTTGTAACTGAGCTGCTTGATGAGTGGAATTTACAGTTTCTTTCTGAACAGCTACCTTTCAAATTTCAGAAGCACAGCATGAAGTGCTTTCAGTGGTATTTATTACAAAGAGACTACTAGTATCAAGTCATATTTGAGCCAGTCTATAAAAGTTTTTTTTGCAAATAAATTGTAAAAACACTTCAAAAGCATTAATCAGCTTTAAAAGGTTCATTTCTGCATACATTTTTCTACATAAGTTAAATCACATTAGGAGAACATACTTTTTAAAATATGGCTTGAGCTAATTTTAAACATGGTTGGAAAAGTTTGGCCTACACTGATTAAAATCTATATTTAAATGAAAGGAAAATTTAACCACAGAAACTGTGCTCATTTTAGAAAAACAAGCATATCACTGCCAAAGTGCTGTCCTAAGTTTAGATTGCTGTCTGACTAAAACATTACAATTACGAGAAACTAAAATGGATTTCTAAATGTTTCAAGATGAAACAGCCATTGGGTAATTTGCAAGATATGCAATTATCTTCTGAATTCAAACACATAATGCTAATACTTGAGCTGAACAAATGCAGGCTGTAGATCACTGCTTGCGTAGACATTGGGGAAATCGATGTTAAAAATCAATACCAACACTAGATAAGAGTAACTATAATGAAACTTAAGAGCAAAATTACCAAGTGATGTGGAATTAATTACTTAGATATAAAGAATTTTCTTTGAGAAAAAAAAGTTTTGAATCTTTTATCTACTGCTTCTGACTCTCTAGGAGCTGATCAAGCTGAACAGAGGATTCTCAGCACTTTTATCACTGTTAAAACTGCATCAGTGGCCATACAAGGCATTTCACACAAGCACCCACATGTAGCAAGACAGTAACATTTTTACCTTCAAATACCAGAGAGGGTCTTCCTAATAGATTTGAAGAGTCACACAGCATATTTTCTGTTACTTCTCAATCAACAGCTATATTTGGGTGGAGTCATTATCATACTGACTATGCAAAAGTTAAAAGGAAAAAAAAAAAATAATCACACACTAACCCCAGATCTGGATGTTCATTTCATGTATAACCACAGTAACTTCCAGTGACTTTGAACAGTAAGTTAAATCTTGATCTGCGACAACCATTACCAGTTTGATGCAACTAAGGAAATCAAGTAACTCCATTCCTGTTTAAAAATCACGATTGTGTGTACTTGTCAGCACCTGCACTGCCTGCTATTGTTGGTCTTTGATGTAGCAAGAGAAATGAATGGCTTGGCTGTCTTTTATTTCTTGTTCTCCTGTAAAAGCTTTGGTGTTTGGTTATCTTTTGACTCTTCTGACTACAACCAGCTCCACTTATTCAGTGAAGGAGTACAAAACAATCTTTCATTCATCTATTAAAGCACCCAGGAACTGTGAGCATGTCTGGGGACACAGTAGTTTACAGGAACACTTCCATGATTCAAACACTAATTTTATAAAAGACTAGAGCATTTTCAAGAAAAATTAATTCTCTCTCTACAAGCAATGTGTGGTGATCCACACAACTGCTTCATATAGACTCATCAGGCAGTTAATTCATTTAGCCTTCATGGCACCTCTGAAGCCACCATCGAAAGAGAAAAGCAAACAGATATAGATTTCTTTCAACCATAAGATACGCTGGATGCCTTAAAAACAATAAAACCACCATAAGCTCAATGAGGAAGCAGAAGATTAAACAATACCTTTCAGAACTACTGGAATGAAAGGAATACCTGCTGCCTTGATACCTTAAATAATATAAATTTAAAATAATATAAATAGCAGCTACTATACCAAAGGATGCCCCCAAAAAAACCAAGAGTCATGGGAGTTTTAATATCACAGATACAAAGTCTTGGAAAGGCATGTTTAAAAGCAGGAAGATGAAAAAACAGTTTTGTTTCAAGGAGTCCCCAGGGGGCTGGAGAGGTGGGGCAACACAAAAAAAAAACAAACCCAAAACCAAACCAAAACAAAACAAGCCCCAAAACCTAAGCCTCCTGTCAGATTAAAGGCAAATTTATTTTCTCAAACTCATGAAAGGATAGTGTGTGAACCTAGTGGAGCAATTAATTTTGTATTGACAAGTAAAGACTCCCCCAGTTTTGAACCTCGAAGCGTTTAAGAAACCCTAATACAAACAAATCAAATTAAGTAAATTAAGTTTATTATAGCAAAACAAGTTCACAAGCAAACTAGTTCAGCTGAGAGAAAGAGACTAGGAAAAAGAGACATTTTGTCTTCATTTCAAGAAGCCTGCTAACATTGCTTTCTTGCATCTCACTGTGCCCTGCAGCAGTAACAATGGACTTTATAACACAGAATTGTCTTTCAGAAACAATTCACTTTTTGGCCAGGTCAACAAAACATCATGTAAAACCAAACTGTGAGCCTTTGTCCACACTCAGAGGGGACCTGTTTCAAAAAGTCAACTCTCTAAAGGTTCCATTTTCCCCTCTCTTAGGTCTAAGTGCTGACCAAACACCACACATGCAATGCAAACAAGCCAACTCTCCTGAGTCCATAGCTAATAAAAAATTAAACCAGATTACAGAACTCAATACCACATATAGAACACAAGGAATCTTGTCTGTGTGTTCTCAGCACCACAACCTTGGTTCTAGACCCTCTAGGACAATGGAATGTAATGTCCTGGGTATGTTTGATCTTTCTAAACTTTGGGGACAGACTGTTTTAGAAGAGGATCAGTCTTACTGCATTTTGTGCTGTCTCCATGAGATGGATAGATTTTGCACTAGAGTTTCCTTAGAAAAATACTTGTGCGTCAATCTGATTTACAAAAAGTGTTTTGCAGGCTCATCTATTTCTAACCATTGAAAGTGACAAAGGGTGTGTGTCTCCCAAAATGGACATAAATGAGGCTGTCCAAACAAAAAATTAAGAGATAGAAACTCTACAGGGAGAAGTCTTAGACAGAATCAAATAGGAAGCCAACAGAAGGACAAGAGGATTTGCACCTGAGACAGTCCAGGTAATTAAGAATCTAGCCTGGCATTATCAAAAATAACTGCTGAAGAAGTACAGACTGCAGGAACAGATGAAACATATGACAGCCTGCCACCTGAGCAACTGGAGAAAGGACTTGCTGGATCAAGTAACCCCAACACTGCTAAAATCCCAGGTGGATGTGAAGATGACACCTCATTACACTTCCAGTTTTCTTTTCAGATTGCTTTTGGGAGGAGGGTAGGGAACTCCATGAAAGCAAAACTCATCAAGACTGAGGAGTTGGAACATACCAGAATCAAGGTTTCCCTGTGCAACTTCAGTTTAGCTTTTACAGTAGGATACAATAGTATTCTTCCTTCAAGATTCCTGCCTCACTGAGTACACATGGTGGACCAGCCCCTGAGGTCTAAATAAGGCTTTGTAGGAGACTTCCCATTTTCAGCACAGAAGCTCTTTGGCAAGAAGTGAATGGAGAAAATACTCTGGTAAGATGGGAAAGTTCCTTCACAGACTTATACACCCTTCACTCTTTACCACGTACTCCCTACAGACGGCTGACGTTTTTTTAATCCAAACTTTTCAGAAGTTGTAAGTGTAGTCCTGATTTTCTGAATGACCAATTTGAGACTTGGTTTCTCGAGGTAGTTTCACATTATACTTAACCCACAGCTGGTTTACATTAGTGCAGAAAGAGAAACAGCTTTCATTCATATCGGAGCAAACACTCACTAGAACAGCCTCCATCTGACAGAAAGCCATCCCCATAAAACTGTTAGATAAACTGTCCCTGCAACCATCCAACCACTAAATCCACTACAAAGAGAGTAGTAGTAACCCATGGCCAGTGATGGCAAAGAAGTGAGACCACATTCTTCGGCTGCAGTTCACACACTGACCAAACTATGTATTCACACTGTTAAACTGTACCTTGATTTGCTGAGGAGCCAGATAGTACAGCTGCCACTGAAGCTTTACCTTCAGAGTATTAGATAATACTATAAAATCTGATTACAAAGTCAAACAACTCGTTTCAGATTTTTGTGTTCAATTTAAGACATACTTTGGCTTTCCTCCTGTTTTTATCCTAGTTTCCCCATTTGTAAAGTAAGAAGGGGAAAAGAAAAAAAAAAAAACAACAAACCATCTGTTAATGTCTGTGTGTTACAGTGGAGTAAGTTTGTGCTTGAAAAACATTTAAATATTGCTGTGGTAACTACTGCCAAAAAGTCCAAGGGTCCGAAAGCAGAGAGGAGGCGGTGTCTTCAAAACGAGAGACAGCTACTATGAAGTAAATGAGATATGGCAATACTTAGCAATCAATAAGCAAAATACGCTACCCATTATGCAAGCATAGTCCACTCCGTCCACGAGCATAAGTGGAGATTAAACAAAAGTCTAGTGACAGCCACGTACTGTATCACAATGAATACACATAAGCACTAACGTGAAGCTGCACACATAGTTTAATTCTAGTACTTATTTTTAGTACGTGGCTTTTTACAGCCACAGTTATGTTCTGAACAGCCTGGTTGTGAAAAGTTACATGCCTTGTTCCAATCCTCACCCTGCACTTCTTACACAAGAGAACATTCTGGTCAAAGTTTAGCTTTGCCAGAGGGCAATTCTAGCCGAGACAGCAGCGTGCATGCCAGTACCAACGGGAGAAGTCACAAAAGACACAGTAAACAGGGAAAACCACCCAACTGCAGTCTGCAGAAACTGACTTCTGTGTACACGCAAGTCGTAACAAGAGACTCTACTTTTCCCAAAAGGAAAGATACTAAGGATGAGGTTATAACAACAAGCCTCCCTTTATTCCTCGAGGTGTAATAAAAGCAGCAGTACCGAAACCAAGGTTTCGGGTGACGTACACGTTTCACACACTCCGAACGTCTCCTCGGACAAGCTCAAGCGCCTTCCTCCAGCGGCTCCTCCTCGGGCATCGCCGCGGCTCCCAGCCCTCCTACAGCGCGGCGACCATGCCTGGGGAGAAACGGGAGGCAGGTGAGAGAGCCCGGCAGGCCGCACCTCGGCGAGGAAAAACCGGCAAGGCCGGGCCGGCGGCGGAGACCCGGAGCCGCTGATCAGCCCCGCAGCGCCAGCGGCCCGGCCCGGCCCGGCCCGCCGCCCGGCAGGGGAGCACCCGTGCCCGCCCTCACCTGAGACGGGGCAGAGCCGCGGCGGGAGGAGGTTCCCCGCCCCGCTCAAGGAGCCGCCGCCCCGGGGAGCGCGGCCGCGCCGCCGCCAGCGCTCCGCATCGCCAGGACCGCCGCCGCCGCCGCCATGTTCCCGCTGCCACCGGCGACCTCTGACCCCCGCCAATCACTTCCGGTCACGGCTGTCAAGCCGTTGCCATGGCAGCGCTCCTGGCCCCGGCCGCCCTTAAAGGGGCAGCAGCCACCCCGGCCCCTTCACTCCCCCACGGACCCCCGCACCCACTCCTTACACCCTCACCCACGCTCCTTACACCCTCACACGCCTGCAGTTGGCAGGCCCGTGCCGTGGGGCAGCTGGTGGGAGAGGATGGCCTCCGGCGCTCGGGAGGAAAAAGCACTCACCTTAATTTAGTTATTAGCTAAAAAGGGACACTGATTCATCAGCCCAACGGTGCTGGATGGAGGGGAAAACCCTACTGCTGTTAGCCATGGATTTGGTTATAAAATAGCCTGTCAAGTGTGAGAGAAGCAAAAAACCATCGTGGCATGACTTCCACTGCCGTGAGGAGATGGTTTCTCTTAACTTTCTCTGAAACTGGCAATATTTTCAGCTTTTATTGCACCATGCTTTACTGCCGCTCACTGTTGACACAGTTAACCTTTTTATACTCTTTCCACATGTATGTTTTTATAAGGTAAACAAATCTGGTGAAACCCCCAATCCGAGAAGGAAAACTCCAGGAGGTTTTAAGTAAAGTTTTATGCTTGTTTAAAACCAAAGTGAGCCCGTGCCCAGCTGGCTAGAGCTGTTGGATCAGGACCAAAGCGGCCTGGGCTCTCTTTCTGACCCCACAACAATCTCACGTGCACGGGCGAACGTGCCCCTCCGCAAAACTCTTGCGAAGTACAAATACCAGGGTAAAACCTGATCCCATACCCATTTAGGGATATATTGCCCCATAAGCACTCCCCGGTGGGATCCCTCTTTTCTACTGCAGTTAGTTTTGAGGACAACATTGGCTCTTCTGAAGTGCCAACCATCATTCAGCGTGAATTCATTGCCTTAATAAGTACCTTTGCAGAGCCGAGAATCATACATCAGTTTGGTCAATACTTGAAATAAAAAAATTAGAGAATGAGCCTTCTGGGAATCTCATCCTAAAAGTCATTAAAAAGTTGGAAATTCCATTGTCATCCCTTTTTGAGGGATCTTGTTTGTACATCGAGCCTGGAGAACCAGGGGGTAAGAGGGGACTTGGGTGTTGTCTTCCACTGGTGGAAGGTTATTGAGAAAGTGGAGCCAGGCTCCTTTCAGAGGTGCACAGCAAAGAGATGAGAGGCATTGGTTCCACATTGCAGCAAGAGAAATCCCAATTAGATATTAAGAAGGAATTCTTCAAAATGGGGATGGTCAAGCACTGGAATGGGCTTCCCAAAGACCTTGCGCAATCTCAAAACTAGTCTGGACAAGATCTGAAGTGAAGGTACTTATAGCATCCCAAATCCTTCAAAATGACTTAGCTGAAGGGATGAAGACAACTCCCTGTTAGATTGCACTGTCTCTTGTGTCAGGACGCTGCTCTTTGGGTGATTCAGCTCACCTGTCTTGTGCTAACTATAAAACAGGCATTTAGTCAGACTTAGTCATCAAGGTTCCCCCCTCTGCTTGGAGGCAGCTCCAAAAAGTGACCCATTCCATCCTAAAATGGATGTTTAAGACAGCTCAGCACATGGGAAGATGAAATGGCCGACTTTTTGGTAGCACTTTTACTGCTCAGATAGTTAAAGCTAGGTGAAATGAATCCTCACTGGTGCCTCCTGAAAATAGGGACAAGAGGAAGGCAAACTGCAGAATTTTAAGTAGCTAAGCGCAAGACCTTAGGATGAAAGAAATGACATAGACAGCATGGCCCCAAAGGGAACATGTGTCTTGGGCTGCCAGCCACTCACTCGTGGCCAGGCTTCTGGGCAGTCTCAAAAGTTTGAACAGAAATGGGGCATCTGCAGTGATGGTATCTATCTGCAATAGGCCTCCTGGTACAACCCTGGAATGCTAAATAGAAAGCTGTCCCCAAATTATTACACTGCTGTCGTGTAGGGAGGTGAGAGAGGTGAAACTGCAGTCATATCTACGTGTGGCTTTTGGTATTTGTAGCGCAGGGAAGTCGCAGCTCTTTTCATTAGTTTGATAAACTGATAACGGGCAAAAATGCATATGGCTAATTGTCTCTCAGGTTGAAGCTCTCTGTATGGAAGAAATCTGTTCTAAAATGGGTTAATAAAATCTTGAAGAAAACTTTGTAGCTAAGTGAGGAGGTTTGGCACTCTAGCGTGTATCTCTGAGGCAACAAAATGCAGGCCAGTATCTTACTGCAGCCTACTCTCTTCCACTTTCAGGGTGACCCTGGACAAATCCCTTCACTCTCCCTATCAGTGTAGTAGGAATAATGACACTTTCTCGTTGCTGACAGTGCTGTCAGTAGACAGTAATCAAAGTTTGTAATTAGATTAGAAAATGTGAAACACTATACAGGTCTCCTTCTTACAATGCCAACACCTGGCTATAGAAACTTCCAGTTAAGATATTTTACTTATAATTCTGGATAAAACAATTTGCTATGACAGATAATAATGAGTAATTGTGTTCCTGTTTTCCTTAAGGACCTCAGAGCAATTTTTTGAGGTCTATCACATCACAAAGTCTATCCACTGAAGAAGAACACAACATCTTTTCAACCATTCACCATGGCACTCTATTGGAAAATACAAAGGAGAATTTAATTTTCAGTTGCAACTACACAGGCAAAGTAGATAAGCACCTTGTGCTTTACAGTCATATACTTAACGCTGAACTTGCGTGAGGTGAGTTAGTGTAACCGTTTTGTTAGAAAGCAAAAAGTCTGCTCAAGAAAAATACAGGCATTCATAATGCCCCTACAGTTTTTGTGAAAGTGGAAAGTACAATTTCTACAGCCAAAGACAACAGTGAGGGGAAGAAAAGAATGTTCAGTATTCAGCAAAAAGGAAGAATCCGGCTGACTGGAAATGTATGTGCATTTCAGAAGGCTTTGTTAAAAAAATATTAAGGTACTGGCTTTACCTCCATAAAAATAATGCCATTTGAAGCTGAAGTCAAGCTTTCGACATGTTTGAAATAAAACAATATAGATTTAATTTAGCCACAAAACAATTCCTGTGGGGAGAGCTGGAAGCAGCAAGGCCTGATTTCCAACAAACTTGCTCCCTGTATCCCTCAGCCCACCTCCATCCCGTCTGCATTAATTTCATCTCCTCCCCACACCACGGCCAACAGTCCCGCAAAGCAAGACGCAGTAGGTGCGGGTTGGCCAGTGAGTACCAGTTGCCAAGAGAAACAATAATGTTTGCTCAGTGGGGGCATGAATTTAGTTCTTGCTCCTCTGGCGTGCTGTTTGAATTAACAGATCTTGTAGGAACATGATTGTTTCTGAGACTACTGCCCTTCAATCAAATTTGGGTGAAATTCGTCAAAAAGGTTCAAAAGGTATTGCAGGGGGACTTGCAGCCAGACTGAAAGCCAGGGTTGCCAAATAAGCAATATTCATGTGGAAAAACAGGCTGAAAAAAATAAAGAGTTGACTACGGGGGGGGGGGGGGGATCAATGAAAATCTTTTTGGAAGGGGGTGACCTTCAAAATGATTCAGACTTTCTAGTTGTGCTAGCACCTGAGAAACAGCAAGTGAAAACAGGAAATGAGACAAGCTACCATCCATCCACTGACAGGACTTGGAAGTATACGGAATCAAGAATTTAAGATGTTGATAGTAACACAGGAAAAGGGAATTTTTTGGCTATAGCAGCAGTAGGCTTTACAAAATGTTTTTAGTGATGTGATTTGCAGTGGCACCCTTCCATCCATCCTGTGTTGGCATAGCTCACCGGGATGACAAGTGGCATCATGGAGCTCATAACAAGCCGCTAAGAGAGGGGAGACAGAGAGGAGGGGAAAGCATTTAAAACCAGTATCACTAACAACAGCAGTATGCCTAAAACATTTTGGGTTTTAATCACGATTGCTTAGTTCTGTGTTTTACTGATAGACTAAGTCCCCTTGGGGCCAATATCTGAGCTGAGGGAAATGGCAGACCATGTGGCACTCAAAACAAAAGATAAGCAATATGGAAAATATCTTTAAGTAGCCAGTCACGCCTCCCTAGAACTGCCAAAAACCATCAGAAAGAAAACTCATGTTCTCCTGTTCCTTGCAAAAGCCTCAGTCACTTGAATGAGGAGACTCTCCAGGAGCTCTTGTTGCTAAATGGCCTGGGCTGTGCTTGCATCAAAAGGTTTTCAAATTGTGACCCACAAACTACTTATGGGTCTGCCGAGAGCCTGCTCTTCACATGGCTATTTCCACCTCCTAAATCACATCAGAACGTGTTAAATGCTTTCCTAATGTACCTATGCCATGTAAACAATTGCAGAATTAGCCCCAGAGATGTTATAAAATGGTAAATTGAAGGAGTGGGAAGAAGAGGAAGAGGAAAGAAAGGATTGTGTGACAGAAAGGGAAAGATGAGAAGGGATCATAAATGCAAAACGTGGGAGGTCATGAGATGCTCTCCCCAAAGACCTCCTCCCCAGAGAGCAGTGCAGATACCATCATCAGGGCCTCTACTGTGTTTTCTCCTAAAATCCTTTAGGATGGCTCTGCCCTAACACTCTTCATATAGCTCATTTGCCAAAACTGCGGTGCTCCGTATCCACCTGGATTTTTTCCTCTCTCTTGGGTTTTCTAAGCAAATTTCACTTCCTGTGAGAAGAGCTAAGTTACTTGATGTCTGGATCATTCACCTTCCTGCCTTCATTTTCTTACTTTTCTGGAGGTTTCGAGAGAAGGATGAGACAAGCCCACATAAGGATTTTCACCTCTCCATCTGCTTGCAAAGGAAACCAGATATCTGAGCCCACATACTCTCTCAGGTGTGGAAATTTGCTAACTGTTCATAACATGCCTAAGCTGCACTTGTTAAATTTTTTCAGAAACAGCAGAAGTAGAAAAGGGACCTTGACTCAAAGGGTATCAGCACAGCAGTGAGTAGAGATTACCGTCACCAAATCAAAACAGGGGAGGCAGTGACAGCATGGAAAGCTTGCACTGATTTAAGCTGGTATAATATTTCTGGTGCCAGTAAGGTAGGTGTATATCTCTGGAGACAGACTAAGCTCGTTCTTATGCACAGCCCCATGAACAACAAACAATAAAGGCCACTGTTTACTACCTTACAAATATAGTAACTGGCACAGGTGATATAATGGATTTAGCTGATTTGGGAAACATTATGAGTTTAAATGTTTTTGCTATCAAATTCAAAACGCATCTGCAGGTATAACCATGAAAGGCAATTCAATAAATTACTGGGGTTTTTAAACTCCCCAAAGCTAAAGAGAAGATGGATTTAATTCAGAAATGTTTATTTGATTTAGTTGCTGTTTGGTTCACAGGAGACTCCCTGCAGGGGCAATAAAAACCAAGGCTGCCTTTTTTATAGTGCAAAGATTTTACACTGCAGTCCTCTCCAGTCTTTTTAAACGTGCCCCTCTCTTGTTTCAAATACTAAGAAATTCCATTCATCATGACTCAGAAATTTCAGCAATGGAAACGATCTATTAAGCCCTATGATCCATCTCCTGAGCAGTGCAGAATTACTCCCTATAGTGCATTCGTATTTTTAATATTTTGTCCATCAAGTTTATAAGGTCACATTACCGAAGTGTTTTAAATCACATTTCATGTTTGTGTAAACAAATACATGGTTGTTGCATTTCGGTGTAATTGCTCTTACAGATACCAGAGAAAGGAGGCAAGCAGTAGCCAGGATAAATGGCAGGTGCCAGTATCGGGGTGGGCGGGTGTTAAATGTGATCAGTGCTGTGCACAGTGGGCTTTCAACTATTCCTCTTGGAGAACGGTCATTCTAATGTCAGTCATTAGCAATTTGCTGTTGGTCACTTGGGAACAGCGTGTTTCCTACAAATTGCTTCTATTAGTCACCAGTTCTTGTCTAAATAATTGGCTATGAGAGAGAGAGAGAGCCTGTGTGAGACAGGAATTAACAGGATGGCAGAATGTATGGGTACATTGTTATAAGACACATACTTTACATTTTTTGAATGCCAAAAAATAGTGGAATGGGCTCAGATCTCTTTTACGCTGGGACCAGGCTGGAGCTGCACCACCTAAGTCCATTGGAGCTGTTTGAAGAGCCAAGGCTAATGTACATGAGATCAGTATCTGGCAGCAATACAGCAGTACATTTGCTTGTCTCTGAAATGCAGCCCCCTCCGGCATGAAACCTGGCAGCTGTTTCACATAAAATGGTAAGGATGCGGACCAATATCCTTCAGGAAAGGAGGAAGAGAAAGAGGAGGAAGAGCGTGGAGAAGTCTCACTAGTTTGCACCCTTTGGATTCCTATCGCCAGCCCGTTCAGTGAAAGCTCGTACATGGTATTGTTAGTTGAAGTACCTTCAGCCTTTTATCTCACTGAAAATAGGTGTTTTGGCATGACAGAAAATGAAAGAAACAAAAAAATTTTACTTACCTGCTAAAAAAAAAAGCTGTGGCAGACAAAGCAGGTCAGTCAGTAGCACATCAGCATTCAGCTATGTCATTCTCCTCAGAAACTTCAGTCTTCCCACCATACCATCTGAATACATTTTACTTTAGGTTACTACTTGACTGCTCTTATGGTCCTACTATACTTGATTTGTGAAAGCTGACCCTGAGAGAGTGTGGGGATAAAAGCTTACAAATATGCTCCCGATAAAATTCATATCATAGCTATAAGGAAATACCTAAGTTTGTCGTTGATGGGGTACATTAGAGATGCTAGAAAAAGGGGCTTTGAGATGATACAAGTCATTCTGGAGCCTCCAAAAACATATATTGGGACATTCCAATGCAGGCATGTTCAACAGGGGTATGGAGAGAGAAGCAGCGGGACCTTTGAATCCAAAGCTGCCGTTCCCTGGACTGATGTAGAGGGGACTGGATGGTTATTCCCCAAGGTCTGGGTAGGAGCCTGAGGGGGATACTGGGAAATCGGAGCTTAATTATTGCTGTCGCGGGAGGAGGCAGCAGCACTGGGACAATGGATGGGGGTCAGAGAGGGGACAGAGGAGCCAGCCTTACGTAAGCCATTTCTCAAAGTTACACAACGGAGAATAGCAATAACACTAATGCACTTTTACAATGCATTCCTACGGAGATTTAAAATGCCTTGGAAAGGTAAGTAAATATTATATCATAAGGTGGCAGATGGAGAACCTGGAGCAATGAGGAAATAAGTGACTTCTTTGTAACTGTAGGGAGAGTCAGAAGTGCGGTGGGGAGCAGAAGTAAGGTTTGTAGAACCCCCTGAACACTTGGTCACAGCCTCTTAAATGCCCAGGTCTGCTGGACAGGAGGAAAGCTGGCAGGTTAGGAAGAAATTTTCCCTAAATCAGGAAACAAATCAGAACAGAGAAGCACATTTTTCAAGATGGGAAAAGATGTTTGGTGAAAACAACAGAGAAGCATTTTGGGTTCCCAGGATTTTATTACCTTTTCTAGTGTGAGCCAAAGGATCCTGTCCAAGTTTCCAGAGATTATTCCTCACAGGAAAAGCAAAGCCCTAATAAAGGACATAGCAATTGCACAGTAAAAACAACAATAATAAAAAGATGTCTTTTGTTTAATCACCTGGACAGATCCAGTGTGATGCAAATAAAATGTGGGATAACAAGCTCCAAGAGACAGGTCACATTTACAGGGGCTTTTCAGGCCAAGGCAGCAAAAGTGAGGCAGAGTGAGGTGCTGGTGGGGAGCGAGGAAAGGCAGCGCTCCCAGTAGCACGCATCTGCCTATGGTCTTCATGGTCAAGCTGCTGTTTGTCATCAGCACCAGTGACTGTCAGGAGTTTTCTGCCCTCCCAGAAAAACTGTTCAAACCACTTGTTGATTTCCCAGTGATAACAAACCCGCCACCTCTCCTTACTGCCCCCCTGGGCTGGACTAGTCCCTTCGGGGTTACCATGGGGGGAGCGACCCAATCTTGGCAGCAATCACTGGATGCAGAGGGACCTCCATCCTGCAGAGGATGTGTCCTGTGCCTTCGAGCATGTCCGCCCCATGTAACGAGGAGTGCTGCCATCACCCCACCGGTCCCTGGCCACAAATTGCTGCATGCCGAGGACAGCCCCTGGCTGCCGCTGGGCTGGACTTGGAGTTCTTGGTCCACCCCAGCTGCTCTGCCTCCGCTCATCGCGTCCAGTTGCCCTTTTTCCGCCTGGGCCATTTGTGGTCCCCGAGCAGGCAGAAGACCTCCCTGCCTGCCTTTGGGTGGCTTCAGCTCACGTGTGGGAACCCCGGGCAGCTCCCGTGCCCTGTGTCCTCTCTCCTGCCTGCAGTACTGCTGTGAGCAGGACAGGTCGTCCAGGAGAAGTTTTAGCTGGGGAGATCAGATTATGTGGTTCAGGATTTTCCCTGCAAGACAGAAATTGAGCCTGCGTCAAAAACTCAGCTCTCGCTCCTCCTGGACTGAAAGGAGGGTTCAGCCATGCAGCCAGAGGTAATGTTGTACAGATCCGTACAACTAGTCCTGTGTTTTCTGTGTTAGTTTAGATTTCAGGGACTTATGAAAAAATGTCCTATGAAATGCAGTAACTAATAAATTTCTCCAACTGCAACATTTAGCAACCGTTCATGACTGCTGTGTTCTAACAGGTCAGTGAGCAGCCAGGCGTTACCCCCATTTCTGGATGGGGGGACCTATAGAACAGGACTGTTGCAGAAGATCGCTTTCTTTTCCAGAAGGGGTGGTATGTGGCCTCCTCCCCCGTTATATTCCCTCCACGGGCAATACTGCTGCCAGGAAGAGCCATGAACTCCCCTGGGTGGGAGGAACGGCACGACGGGCACATCTCCAGATCACCCTCCCTGGCTCGCTCCTCGGACAGGATTATCTGTGGGTTCAGAGGCGAGCAAGGTAGAAAAGCACCAGCCATGTCTGCTGGAAAGGCTGTACATGTGGCTGCCAGGAAGAATTTGGCTGTGATTACATGAAATCCAGTGCTGTTTGGTCAGCCCCAAGCTGACGCTCTCCTCTGCTCTGGCTCATCGTGGACAGGATCTGGCATTCTGGGCGAAAGTGAACGCAGCAGCTGAGGCTGGCACGGAGGGGACTGAGCCGCCTTCAGAAAAAGCATGTGGCTTTCCAAACATCTTGCAGTCCAAAGCAAAACCAGCAGTTCTGACGTGCTGTGAGCAATAAACAATGAGCTTTGTCAGCATGTCTAGAGGAAATGATAATTCCCGGAGTGTGGATGATGAAATGTTAACCAAGATGGAGGCTTCGGATAGCATTGTGGTTAGGAAAGCATATGTGCATCAGTGTGGAAGAGCTGACGCTAAGGCAAAGAGCCCTAACTAAGGCATAAGATCTTCCAGGTCTCTCAACTTACTCTGCAGTGGTGGTGTCTCCTGTTCCCTGCGTAAAGTGTAAAGCATTGCTAACACCGAAAGGGAGGTTTACACCGTTGTAACCAGCACCTGAATCCGCCCCTCTTGCTGCATGGCTCTTCATCACCTACCACTCAGCACTCAGGCCATTCAGCCCTCTGAGACGCACAGGTCTCGGTGCAGGTCAATTTACTATTGAACATGCATTATGAGATCGGCTATCTTTCTTTTCCATTCTTGGTACTAACAGGCAGCTCTGATTGCCCTGATCTTTTCAGTGTAATATAAAGCCTAATGAAATCAGTGGGAGTGTTTTTATAGGTTACGGTGACCTTGACAGAGACCTGATAGCCCTGTGCTTAAATATTTGGCAAATCTGTTGCATAGTTTCAAGACCAAAAAGTGTCAAGGTGTATTTTTCTCCTTTGATTGGAGGATGTTAAAACTATCCACTGCAAACCGTGTGGAATGTTTCCAGTCACACCAGCGATGAATAGCATTGACATGCATGTACTAGCAGAAAATAATAATAAATAGAATTGGAGAAAATGATGCAATTATTCACAGTAATAATGTTAATTCCATAATATCATCACTGTAGGGGTCTGTTGCAATAAATAACCTTGAGAGTTATCTTAGTGTGTGTGACAGAGGACATATGTGCATATGAGATCTGATTACACAATAACTTTTTCCCGATGTGCCTTATGAAACATGGAGCCTTGATCTCACTCTCCAGCCACCCATCCTGGGGTTGTTTTAAGAAAAATGACATTCAGTCCCATTTTTCAATGCTGGAGAACAAAAAAAGACTCAGTGTTCTGCTATGGCTAGTGTTACCCTCAGGCATTTCTGGCATGTTTCCGTTGTAAATTCATTTTATATGTGGCCAGGAAGTACAACATCTTGTTGCATCATGTAAGAAAATACCATATTTCTTCTCTGTTGCTCATTCCCAACCTACAGAAGCATCTGGTGGGAGCATGTCAGAAGATCTATCATTAAATGTAAGAGTTTCAGCCCACAATACAGTTTCATGCCTGAGTCTCATCTTGAAAGAACAAGGTCAAATCATATTTTACTTTTCTCCCTTTTCAGCTGTGACTTTGTATTGTGCTTCTCTCTTTTGAGCATGATAATGGTTTTCTTTTCTACCAAAAACTGTTTTTGCACTGTCACTTCTGGGCAATTTGTTTTTGGATGGAGATAAAAATTAACACTGCTGCTTTCCAGGAAAATCCTAGGGCTGTTAAGTTTCCACCAAAGCCTGGCCCACAGCTTAACATCTCCAAGTTTTGAGGCACCCTTAACAAAAAAATACAAAATACTACACAAGGAAAAGTAATAAAAGACCGAACATTCCAGTCTGCATGAGTGATACTCCAGGGCTTGTGATGATGGCTAACCACACTGTGGCATTTGCTAGAGGGGCACATTTGTTGGAGAATATGAAGGCTCATCTTTAGTGTCATAAACATGGGCTCTCTCCCACCTCTTGTTCCTTTCTCTTCCTCCCTCTCTGGACCAAGCCAACATCTGCTTCGCCATTCCCATCATTCTCACAATGGCAGCCCCCAAAAATATCTGTTGAGTGTTAGGAGGAAGGTAGAGAGCCATTTGCACAGCATAAAAATTACTTTCATTGCTCCTACTAAGCCAAGGTCCAAGCCACATAGTCCTGCGCACTGTCTACGGGCACAGTACCTGTCAACTCCCTGCCCCATACGTACAGATCTGGAGCTCTATGGTAACAGAATCGGATCACTTTTGCCATGCTCATCTCCCATGACCTGCCCATTTCTGTCTCCACACCTTGCCTCCCGCAAGGGTCTCTCTGTCATCTGGTTAATCTGGGAACTGAGGCATGGATAAGACAGGTTGCATGTCCCAGTGATCAGAGTGATTCCTCTGACATAAGCCTCACACTCCTAATAGAAGCAGGAAAATTTGAGAAAATACATCTGATGTAATTAGCGTAACCTTTCTGCCAGGTGGTTAAAAGCAGAGAAAAAGTCTGGATTTAATATACCCATGGCCCCTCTTGATAAAGAACTAAATTCCAATCTCTACTTAGAAACCTGAGAAAACTAAACATACCCTCCCCGAGAGCTCTTAAAGAGATGGATTTCCACCACTCACTTGCATTCCCAGATCTTTATTAGGCAAGAGGGAGCGCAGTCATAAAGCCAGGCAAAACCAGCAATGGCAATATACGTCCAGATAATGAGCAAAAGATCCCCCTTTTTCAGATCTGTTGGCAGGGGTCCACCGCCCTCCGTTCCCTCTCTCTAGTGAAAAGGTCCCCCAGGGAGAGCCCCATGGCTCCAGCACCTCACCCGGGGTCAGGACCAAGGAGCAGTCCTACACAAGGCAGTGATGGAGGACCCCAACTTTGCTGCCAGTGCTATGGTTAGAAGAGCTCTCAGCTGCCTGCACAACCACCCAAAGACCTGGTGATAACACACACTGATGCCCCACACCACCCTTGGGATGAATCAGGCCAAGTGGCACGGAGCTGCAAGGCAGGAATTTAGGTAGCAGAGTGCCATCAACCCACGTCCAGTTATCAACAAACTGGTGTTGGGGTATGGTCTATCCTCTTGCACTGCACCTTCTTTTACCCCACTCTTACCTCCTTGTAGAGCCTACAGGCAGAGGTGGAGGAAGAAGCGTTATTCCAGCCCGCTTTATGGCATGTTGTTAAAGCAATCCAGGTATGCGAAGGACAGACTGCTTTTCCTTCCCGTGCAACTGTGATGCTGCTGCCTTCGAGACACTATCATAAAAGTCAGGTGTCCACATCAGTATGTCCTGACCACAACAGTCCTTAAGGCTTCTGGGTCTCAGGTGGCTGGAAAGGAATAACAGTGGTTTCCAAAACTGTTTTATCTTCTCAGTTGTGCTTGACTGGGAGGTTGCATCATCCCATTTTTGGATGTAGGAACCTCACCTCTCCTGTCTGTTGGGTTGCTGTAACCTGCTCTGCCCAGTACTATACTTTCAAACTATTTGGAGGCTGCTGCTTCATGCTGACTAGGTTGTGCCCAAGGCAGTATTTACCATGAGAGGTATTTCTACATGTGTGCCATCATTTGCAACTGCTTATAAATGATTTGGGGCTGAAGATGTAAATGTTGATCTTCGGTCTGAAAGGCCTAGATGATTTAACTTGTTTAGTCAACTTTAGGAGACTGACAGCTTTTTAATTAAAAAATCTATTGCTCTCCCCTTCCATTCTGTCTTAGTGGGTCTGTTCGAAGTTTACTAAAAAACCCCAAGGGCTGGGTACTAATTCAGTTAGCTCTAGGCTGGATTCTTCACCACATTCAGCTACGTTCAAAACTAAGCATTACTCTTAGAGATGAAGCTGTGGAGTTAGAAATTATTGGGAAGGTGTATGTGGAAAACCCCTCAAAGTGTGAGGGATTTGGATGTTTTCCAGGTTTTGCATATTACAGCCTTTTGCCTGACTAACTTATACTTTGTGCCTATCCAAAACCTAGAAACATAACCAGAAAACCTAAGAGAACCCTTCTGAGACCCTTTAAACCTACCTTCCCTGGAAGAAAAGGGAGGTACTTTCTCTTGTCATGAAATTCCCCATTAAAACAATACATGGCCTTGACTCCGGAGCAAGAAGCAGCAGGACAGGAGTCAGGACTGAGGGAGGAGACTACATGGAAAAGACAGAGATAGCCCAAACAGCAGCAAAGAGGCAACAAGAATTGTCCATGGGCATTTATCAAGGCAGATTCGCTCATCTCTGCCTCTGTTACGTGCGGCTGATGCCCAGGGGAAGCGGTCAGAGCGTTACTCAATGTTTGGATAACACATCCAGCTATTCTCCTGGCTGTCCAAACACATCGTGTGACATGGACAGGGGTAAGAGAGTCTGTCTGGACAGTTTCAGCGAGGAACAGGACTCATCTTTCCCACCCGTATTGGGACGTTTCATTTTAGCTCTGTTCTTTTCTTTCTTTTTTTTCCCCTTTTTCCCCCCTTTTTTCCCAAAGGTGCCCATCCAAATGGCCCTGCGAGCTGCCCGTGCCGTGTAGCTGTTGCCTGTCGAGCAGCCGTCAGCTGGCAGGAGGCAGCGGGGCAGCTCGGCAGCAGCGGCTGCCGTGACCTCTCCGCTGTAGGGTTTGCACAATGCCCCAGGAACTCCGGGAACGGACGGGAACGCTGGACACGGGAGATATTCCTGGGGTCATTCCACACCACGGGAGGAGCCTGGATCGCAGCAGTCCTGGTAATTTCTTTCATTCATCTCCGCTGAAGTCAACAGTCAAAAGCAATTTTAAGCACTTGGATCACACAGAATATATAAATACCTGTACTCTGGCTAGCTGTAACAATTCAATGATAAGTATGACTCCCTGGTGAGCGAACAGGATATCACAGGCTTGTTTTATCTTCCAAATGGGTCAGAGTTGAATCTTTTTCTGGATTTCCACATTAATTTTGTCTTAACAGGTTAGGTTTTTACTTGGAGGAGGCATTGTTATAGTTCTCAGACTCACGATCGCAATGGAAACACCTCCAGATCTTCTGAATATATTTAAAATAAATTTGTTACCACCTGCAATTTGGTTCCACTTCCAATGAACGCCTTCATTTTTATATATAGATATAATTTAGGCTTATATATTCAGCATGTATTCCACATATGTAGATCCAGTAACCTTGAATCAATATGTATCCCTTCATGACTACTTTAAGGGGAATTAAATTAATTAACCTTTATAGGCAATAATGGCCTTTCCTGTGGTATCCCTCTTTGTGTACCATTATCTGAAATAATGAAGTTATACCCTTTGCTTCAGACATACTATTTTCAATAACAATATAGGCTTTGTTAGAGGCGATTTTAAAAGTCAATAATATCTTAAAAGAAGAGCAGTTTTGCATATTTTAAAATGGTGTGATTCTAGTATTTTTAAAAATTTCAACAGCCATTTACAAATGCTGAAAGTTTCATCTGACGGCTGGTTGAAAAATATGGAAAACACTGAAGTGAGTTCAAGAGTCAGATTATTTTGGCTAGTGTGACTATTTCTCTAGGCCTTAAAAATAAGGCAGTGGGATAAAACAAATTCTGATCTTAGCATTAGACTTGGAGGCAGAGTGTAATATGTGTGTTGTTCTTTCCAGCATATTTTGGCGCTTGTGCTCCATATACAAGGTGTATATATATATATAAAAATATATATTTATACACACATGCCCTCCACTTTCCTTCACTTGTATGTTCAGCTGAGCTGTGTTTGGACTTCAAAGGCCATGCATGCAAGCACACACGCATGTGTACATACGCTGACATAAATCCCGCTCTGAACATGCACATACAATAGATGCATAATTTGTGCTTATATTGCACTTGCTGCCTTGCTGAAGTCTTTCAATCAAAGATCTCAAAGCATTTGAAAGTCATTTCAGAATCAAATATCCCATGGGTGTAGCCATGAGCTGCTGGTATACCTTGTGCCCTGTTCATGATTTTCACTAGCAGTGTGCTCAGTTCTATGCCTCTCTGTATCCACACTAGACACATAAAAATTAAGCCTCTCATCACTGTTGCAAAGTGATATATTTATAAGTTGCCTAGTGAAGTGAGCTGATTCCCCCGGGTCCTTGCTGGTTAGCAGGGCTAGGAGCGACAGCCAGGAGTGTTACCGTCCTGAGCCACGTCCTCGTCCTCAGAGCAGGTGATCTCTCCAACATCTCATTTTGCCACACACTGCTCCTTTAGATTTTCATATCCTGCTCATCATCCTGAAACAGAAGGAAAGACATCTGAACCACCCTCAGCTCCAAAATGGGTTGCTCAGAACCTCCCAGGATTTGGCCCAGTTTTGTCCGAGGAGACACAAGTGCGGTGATCGTCAGCTGGGTGAATCCCAAGGAAGGACCACAGGATTTCTGTTAGACACTTGGATGAGCCAGGCACAAAGCTATCTGCATCCCAGGTCTGCTCTGAACATCACAGAAAGAAAAACAAAGTTTTAAATTTAAAAAAGAAATCTCATCAAGGTTAATCTTTCAAAAGCCGCAGTCCATCTGGATGTCTTCTTCCTTGGTATTAATTACGATGCCTTGCCCTGTAACCCCTAAGCCAAATATGAGTGAGACGTAAGCTCACTGCAGTTGTGTTTAATATTTTGCTTGCTAACAGGGCATCTAATCCACCACCAGCAGAAATTCATCAAGCCTCAGGGGCTACCTAGAGAACACAATCCCTCTA
The DNA here is from genome assembly GCF_947461875.1 of Haliaeetus albicilla. Lineage (NCBI taxonomy): Eukaryota > Metazoa > Chordata > Aves > Accipitriformes > Accipitridae > Haliaeetus > Haliaeetus albicilla. The sequence goes on along the minus strand of NC_091495.1, from coordinate 5,796,061 downwards.
AATGAGCGGTAATCTCCTCCGTTGAATCTTCAAACTCATGAACTAGCAAGTGATGCTAAAGGCTCATTTGCTTTAGGAGCTCCCAGGGGTGGAGGGGACGACACTGCACCCAGCTCCCGGTGTAGCAGCGAGCACAGCCCTGAGATGAGTGCAGGCAACGCGGCAGATTCCTGGCATTTTTATTTTTGCGGCAAAGAGCCCTTCTTCCTTGGCTCACCAGCACTCTGCTGAAATTTGTGAGCCACATGAGCACCAGACTAAAAAGATCCCGCTAACGGTCTCGAGCAGTGAGATCAATAATAATTTCCACAAACTTCGCTCTTTCACATAACGCCTCCCTCCCCGCTCCCCATGGAATAAACAGTGGGCTGCAAGGCTGACATTTTGCAGATGCTGGGAGCGCAGGCAGTTCCGGCAGCGGGAGGAGAAGGAGGCAGCGTGGGGGAGAGGCACAGGCGACTGAAATTCATTACTTGGAGAGGTCGCGGGGGTCAGTGACAGTGGCACTGAATGGATTTTTCCAGCCGTTTCGAGCTGAGATTTGCAGTCTGTAATCTGAATGCTTTTATCTATTTCTGAAAATAGACAGGAATTTTTTCCACAGGCTGGTCCAATCTGGCCATGGAGATGCAGGGAAGGATTACAGGGATAAATTCAGGTTTTGTTAAGCAAGCGTAGCTTTTCCAAACCAAACATAGACAGCTTTCTCGCAGCACAAACACACGTACAAGAGTTCTCTTGTCGGAAGGACACATCCCCTTGTGCAAGAGATGAAAGCGCTAGGTGCCATGCGCAGCCCTGGAGCCCTTAACTCCTGTTTTGTACGTTGTTTGTCTCTCCAGGCCAGCTGTGCTAGAGCCAGCGAGGTCTCTCCAAAGCTGCAGAGAACGATGAAGATTTGTTTCCCCTGCTGAACGGACAAGTACTAGTTTACTCAGTGATTATTTTCTGTTTCACTCACATTTTGCTGCAGTTGAGCTTCCTCTCTTGCTTAGTCATGTCCTTTTCTGGCAGAGGTTTCTCTGAAAAGAGACCTGATTCTAGAAATTAGCCAGGGCAGGAACTGTCAGGTGGGTGTATTACAGCACTTTCAGGGATGAGGAATTGATAAGAAGCCAGCTTTATTTACTAACTTTTTTCCACCCGGAGCAGAAAATACAATGCTGGGGCCTGGTTTTGGTGTTACTAAGGCATTTCGATCTAGAAACTAAAGGATGTGCTTGGGTGTGTATATGCCAATGTCTTGGGGTAAAATACTGCAGGATAACAGGACCTGCAATTTTACAGCATCAACTGTGCTCTCAAGGTTTTACCATTTTCCCGGTGTCCTTCAGTCCCACCAGCCATGTCTCCAAGCAGCTTGCCCATCCTTGAGTTGTACGGTCACTCTCCTGCCTATCTCCTTCCAAGTGCTAGTAATGAACCAGCCACAATTTTCTCTTCCCTGCAGTTTAGCACCCCCACTTTGTATACAAAACTGTTATTACGAAGCATAGATCTACCCTTTTGGGGTGGAAAGACTTAGGTACTGAGATGTAAGCCTGCTCTCTCGGTCTGCAGGCTGGGGACGGCTCATTGATAACGGGAAAATGTTTGTGCGGGGACAAGTGCTGGGCCAGCAGATCGGGAGCTTTGCTTACCGTCCTGCCAGGAGGTGGCTCTGCCTAGCCATGCCCAGGTGGCAACAGAGCTGCAAAAGAAACACTCAAGAGCAACAATTCTAGAGAAAAGCGAGGGAAAGAAAAAGATAATTCGATTAAGCATCGCAGTTATTAATGACAGTAAAGCCTCTGCGGTGGGGAGGTATGAATCTGGATGGAAAAGAGTATACATGACCGGGGCCACGTCAGGGCAAGCAAGGGTTTGAAAACCATGCCAAGAGCTGAGCTGCTGAAGCATCCTGACAGCTCTGAAAGATGATGATGGGGAGTGACCATCCCCTGGGAGCCTCCTCAGCTGGAGATTCAGAAGGGGGAAAAGGTCTCTCAGGAGGCAGCCAGATCCACTGAGCTTCAGCTGTTTGACAGAGGTTTACATCAGCCCTTCTCAATGCAATGCAGCACGTCCATCAAAACAAAAAAAAAACCAAACAAGTAAGTGAGTGCAAAAACCCATTGGCATTCACCCATGCCCTTAACATTTACCAGCAGTCTCTCACCACCCTCCTGTCTGTGCATCTTGCCATTTGCCTGAGCTCAGAGCACAGTTTCATTTCAAGCCAACAGCAAGCACTGCCTGGGGGGGCCAAACGCCTTCAGATGCAGCCGTTCCCTGGCACAGAAGAGACATCAACAATTTCCCCTTGGCCAGCTAATTCTGACAGTAAAATTAGTTGAATCCGTAATTTGGAAATTAGGTGTCTATGATTTACCAAACAGGTCAGACTGGAGCTTTAAACATCGTCTTCTCCCAGACAAGGCAAGAGACTAAAAACAAACCCTAAGGAAGCGTTCAAAGGAATTTGCTTGTGGGGCAGGATGTCTGTGCAGATGGCAGCCCAATGCTGAGGATTTAGGTTGGTGCTTAGGCTCAGCAGACTCTCTGCACTTGCTTCTAATGGTCCCACCAGGTTGGCTTCCCTGTGCACCAGCCTTCCCACACTGGTGGTAGATGGGCTCTGCGCTATCAGACCTTCAGCGGGCTCTTCTGCCTCTCTCCCTGCTTTCCCCAGTAAAGAAATAATGGCAGACTCCTGTTCAGCCTTGTCTATTTTGGGATCTCTAGCAGTCCTACGGATAATCACTGTTATAAATGTTTACACTGATAGGAGACTGGCCCATATTGTACAGAGATAATAACAGTACAATTTGATATTCATGAGGTGCTGATGATCTCTAAATATAGAAACAGAGTAATTATTGCTGGCATTACAGGCTGGATTTCAAAAAGCAGATAAATGGAGAAATGGATATGCTATTTATTGCAGCTTCAACAGTAACAACAGGAAAGCTGTCTACCTTGATTAGGCAGGGATCAGACTGCAGAAGGCAGAGCTCATGGCAGAGGGGTGAAGGGCTGTGATACCCTGCCAATGGAAGGGAAACAGCACAGCTGTAGAAAAAAAATCTGAAAATGCACCTAATGCCAAGCTCACCCCAATGCGAGTGACAATGCAAGACAGCGATGAAGCAGGTTGACTGCACCAGGAAAACCTATTGTGACTGGAAAAAAACCACTGCAGACTTTTCTGCCAAAACTCCTTAAGGAAAGACGAAGCCTTTGGCCACTGTAATCGATGCATGTCTGCAGCTGGAGCAGCCTGCCAGGGTGCAGTGAGAGCGTGCTGAACCGAGTCCCCAACCGTTTGCATCCACAGGCAGTGAGCTTCGGCGTCTCTCCAATTGCACGAGCTGCAGAGTCACTCAAGGCTTGTACACGAGCTTGTAGGATGAGCAGGGTGCGTGGCATCCCTGCGATCGTTCCCCTAGCCTAACTTCCTTTGATTCATTTTAGGAACACTTAGCTCTTACTGACGACAACAAAAATAATGGGTACTTGGGTACTTCTGATAAACAGGCTGCTGGTTGACTACGGAGTCCTTCAGTACAGGTGCAGACACTTAGCTTCAGGCGTGCAACCTGGTATCACTGAGGAATTTTCCGGCAGAATCCCTCCTCTGTCTAACGTTGTGTATGTCAGGGTATGTGTGTTTGGGGCTGAGTCTTTCTTCCAGTCTCTGAAGGGTGCTAGCAAGGTTAGTTACCTAATGACTGGAAATATATCCATCTGTTTGGTAATGTGGCCTTTGCCGTCTCCACGCAGCAGTGGTACCCATGGAGCTGAACGCTGCGCTAGGGGCTGCCAAAGCCATCCAGGATCTAACGCTGTTTTGTGTGGCCGTTCCCTCCCACCCCTGTGAGGAACCTCACTCCTGGCTGGTGATTCCACAACAGACAAAGCCAGATTTGCTTCGACTTTGACCTTTACCACCACTGTGCTGAACAAAGCACTCACTGCTTTCTGTTGCTGTAGAAAAAAAACACATGGACTGTAGCCAGGCTGTTGCCCCAGAGAGATCAAAAGAAGTGAAGCCTTCAAACAGAACAGGGCAGGAGCTGTAGGTTCATCTGGGGTTTGGTTGTTGGTATGACTTTTGACAACGGTTTTCTGAAGTGAGATGAGGAAGGGATAGAAGTTACCCACGGCTTTCAGACTTTGGTCTGAAAGTTAATTGCAAAGAGGATGTTTCTAAGAGCAGTAATTCCTGAATCAGTCTCCTTATTAGGTGACTCTACAGTCCTAAGAGTCAAGCAGTAACCTGAACTCTAAATTTCTCCAAGGTTTAGGGAACTGGTGCTTGCATGTGAACTTCACATGGATCACCCCCGTACGTGAAGAACTAAAATTATTCACATGCTCTGCTGCTACTCTTCTGCCCTTCCTGTATCTTCTCTATGCATACTACTAGCCAAAAGGAGAGAGAGAGAGAGAAAAGAAGAGAGAGAATGGGGAAAAAAATAATCTAAAGAATTGCAAGTGAGTTAAAAAGTGGAGGTAACACTCTGTAGCATCTGTATGGTGTTTAATATGTTGCTGTAGGTATATAAATATTGACTAACCCTTGAAATGCAGTATAGTTAATTGAAGTGGGTTATTCTGTGTTGTTGAAGCAGAGGGAGTCAAAGTTC